>NC_041381.1:102381166-102428338 GCF_002162155.2 Triticum dicoccoides | reverse complement strand
CCGCGCCACGTGTCCCGGACGGGCGCCCACATCGCCGCGGTCGCGCCGGCCCGCCCGAGCCCGCGGGGAGCCCGCCTCCTCGTCCGACCGGGCCACTCCCCTCCGCCGCGCCCCGCTTCTTCTCCCTCGTCGCCGGGCCACCGCCGCCTGCGTCGCCGGCGCCCCACCGCCGCCGCGCTCCGGTCGCCGCCCCCCGACCGGCTGCCGCCTCCTCGCCGCGTCTCCGGCCAGATCCGGCCGCGGGAGTGCCGGATCCGGCGACCCCGACCTCCCCGGCCTCTTCCCCGAGCTCCGGTGAGCTCCTGGGCCTCTCTGACGCAACTCCGGCGAGCAGCTACAGTGTTTCCGGCGAACTCCGTAAACCGCGCCAGATCTGAGATCTAATCCTCTAGGTTGACTTTTCATCCCCGTAACCCTAATTTTTATGCGATGTTTGACTGCTCGTATCTCCGCAACCGTAGATCCGTTTTAGGCGTATGATATATCAAAATCTTCGCCTCGACATGTACATCATTTCATTCCATTGCATCATTTGTATTTGAGGTCATCTTGATACCCAAAATGCTGTTAGAAGGAGGCTTCATGAGTTAAATTGCAGAACCGTTAGTTCATCATGCACTTTTGTCATTTTTGCTATGTTTAATCCGTGCATGATATGCCTGTGCCCCTTTGGGATGTATTGTGAAGCATTTTGTCTTCTTTCCAGAGGTGCCACCCATGCATTTTTAGGGTGTGTGTGTTGTCTTGTGCAAGCTTGCGAAGAGAGGTACCTGAGATTGCAGATTTCAGGGACTTAGTGATTTTCGCTAAGTCTGGGACATTTTAGTTCATGATGCTATATGTCGAGCTTGTTTCCTAGCGATCCGTGCCTCTTTTGAGGATGATCAGTAAGGGAGTTTTGATATTTATGTCATGCTCTATCCATCCATGTCTTTGTTGGCATTTGTGGAGTGCTCTAGGTTGACTCAATCGAGCTCAACTTTTGCTTCGTTGTTAATCTGGGCAGATCGTCAACTTGTTTGCGATTTCGCCGATGCTACCGTTAGTGTTCCATGCATGCTATGCCTTCGTTCTTGCCACGTGTAGCTAGCACTTTGTGCCTTCTTGCTGGTTATATGCTTTCCTTGCCATGACTTGCACCGTAGTGAGTGCATCGAGCTCGTTTACATGCCTTCGTGAGTTAAATTTCAGCATGTCTCAGTTTTCTCTAAGTCTGAAAACTGATTGTGTTCGAGCGATGTTCGTGAGCTCGGTAGAGTATTTTGTGAACCCTTTTGGCCCCAGGTCACTTTGGGTGTTTTGTTAAGCTTGTTGAGTAGCTCCATGCCATGTTCTTACTTGTCATGTTCAGGTTTTCTATCATGTTGTTTTGCTGCTCCGAAGAGAGCATCGTGATCTGAAATTTCAGACTAGTGTTAATTTCACTAAGTCTGAAATCTGTTTTGCATTTGCGTTTTAGCCATGCTTGTTTGAACCTCTTAATGGATGAATTTGCCTATGGCTCAGTGCTAGTGTTTTGTCAACCATCTTGTGTACATCACTGCCATGTATTTTGTTTTCATGTTTGGTGGCTGTAGCATGTTCATTTCGTTGCATTTAGATGCCTACTTGCTGTAATCGCAGACCGGTGTCATATCTTAAAACGCTTGCCATTTCTAAACCGTAGCTCCGATTCCTATGATCTTTATATCGTTTTCAAGCGATTTCATCCCCTCTATCCAGTGGCACACTTGGTTTTTCCAAGTTGATGCCAGGTTCATGCATTTCCTGTCATATCTTGCATTTTGCATCCCGCATCGCATCCCGCATAGCATATCGTCATTTCATCATATTGCTTGGTCTTGCCCGTGGTTGATTGTATCCTTGTTGCTTGTTTGTCTTGTTGGGTAGAGCCGAGAGACGAGTTCGCTACCGAGGAGCCCGTTGAGTTTGCTTGTGAGGATCCAGTCAACTCTGACAACTGTGCAGGCAAGATGATCATACCCTCGAAATCACTACTATCTTTGCTATGCTAGTTTGCTCGCTCTTTTGCTTTGCCACTGCTACGATGCCTACCTTTTGCTTGTCAGCCTCCCAATTGCCATGTTGAACCTCTAACCCACCATTGTCCTAGCAAACCATTGATTGGCTATGTTACCGCTTTGCTCAGCCCTTCTTATAGCGTTGTTAGTTGCAGGTGAAGATTGGAGCCGTTCCTTGTTGGAACATTTATATTCTTGTTGGGATATCATTATATTGCTATGTTATCTTAATGCATCTATATACTTGGCAAAGGGTGGAAGGCTCGGCCTCTCGCCTAGTGTTTTGTTCCACTCTTGCCGCCCTAGTTTCCGTCATATCGGTGTTATGTTCCCGGATTGTGCGTCCCTTACGCGGTTGGGCTATAATGGGAACCCCTTGATAGTTCGCCTTGATTAAAGCTTTTCCAGCAATGCCCAACATTGGTTTTACCATTTTCCACCTAGCCCCTTTTCCCTTGGGTTTCCGGAGCCCGAGGGTCATCTTATTCTAGCCCCCCACGGGCCAGTGCTCCTCTGAGTGTTGGTCCGAACTAGAGCCCTGTGCAGCGCCACCTCGGGGAAACTCAAGGTTTGGTTTTAGTTGTACGGATTGCTCATCTGAGTGTGCCCTGAGAAAGAGATATGTGCAGCTCCTATCGGGATTTGTCGGCACATTCGGGCGGTGTTGCTGGACTTGTTTTAACCTGTCGAATCATCTTGTTGTACCGAGATACCGAGTCTGATCGGTGTGTCTTGGGTGGAGGTCTATTCCTTCGTTGACCGTGAGAGCTTGTTATGGGCTAAGTTGGGACCCCCCTGCAGGGATTGATCTTTCGAAAGCCGTGCCCACGGTTATGGGCGGATGGGAATTTGTTAATGTCCGGTTGTAGATGACTTGAACTAAACTTAATTAAAATGAATCAACCGTGTGTGTTACCGTGAGGGCCCCTTCTCGGCGGAGTCCGGGAAGTGGACACGGTGTTGGAGTTATGCTTGCGCAGGATGTTCCTTTAGCTTCTCGCTCGTGCTTCGCCTTCTCTTCTCGCTCTCTTTTGCGCATAAGTTAGCCACCACATATGCTAGTCGCTTGCTGCAGCTCCACATATATTTGCCTTATCCATTCCTATGAGCTTAAATAGTTTTGATCGCGTGGGTGTGAGATTGCTGAGTCCCTGTGGCTCACAGATACTACAACTCCAGATGCAGGTCCAGGTGATTCCGCTCCAGTTGACGATTACGAGCTCAAGTGGGAGTTCACGAGGACTCTCAGCGATACTACGTGTCCTTTCCAGATGATCAGTAGTGGTGCCTAGTTGGGGTTATCGATTCAGGACCTTGTCGCATGTTGGGTTCTTTTCCATTTTGGCGCCGTAGTCGGGCCATGAGTGTTTGTTTGATGGATGTTATTTATGTACTCTGATGTGACGTGGAGAGTGTAAGCCAACTATGTTATCTCCCCCTTTTATTATATATTACATGGGATGTTGTAATGATTGCCTGACTTGCGACATTGCTTTCAATGCGGTTATGCCTCTAAGTCGTGCCTCGACACGTGGGAGCTATAGCCGCATCGAGGGCGTTACACGATGGTGGGCCCGGATTCCGATGAATGGCTCGAGGCCATGAAATACGAGATAGGATCCATGTATCAGAACAAAGCATGGACTTTGGTGGACTCGCCCGATGATCGGCAGGCCATTGAGATAAATGGATCGTTAAGAAGAAGACGGACGTGGACGGTAATGTCACCATCTATGAAGCTCGACTTGTGGCGAAGAGTTTTTCACAAGTTCAAGGAGTTGACTACGATGAGATTTTCTCATCTGTAGCGATGCTTAAGTCCGTCGGAATCATATTAGCATTAGCTGCATTTATGAAATCTGGCAGATGGATGTCAAAACGAGTTTCCTTATCAGTTTTGTAAGGAAAGGTTGTATGTGATACAATTAGAAAGGTTTTGTCGATCCTAAGGATGCTAAAAGGTATGCAAAGCTCCAGCAATCCTTCTAAGGACTGGAGTAAGCATCTCGGAGTTGGAATGTACACTTTGATGAGATGATCAAAGATTTTGGGTTTGTATGAAGTTTATGAGAAACTTGTATTTCCAAAGAAGTGAGTGGGAGCACTATAGAATTTCTGATGAGTATATGTTGTTGACATATTGTTGATCAGAAATGATGTAGAATTTCTGGAAAGCATATAGGGTTATTTGAAAGATGTTTTTCAATAGAAAACCTGGATTAAGCTACTTGAACATTGAGCATCAAGATCTATAAGGATAGATCAAAATGCTTAATAATACTTTCAAATGAGCACATACCTTGACATGATCTTGAAGGTGTTCAAGATGGATCAGTCAAAGAAGGAGTTCTTGCCTGAGTTGTAGGGTACGAAGTTAAGACTTAAAGCTCGACCACAGCAGAAAAGGGAGAAAGGACGGAGGTCATCCCCTATGCTTCAGACGTAGGCTCTATAGTATGGTATGCTGTGTACCGCACCGGAAGTGTGCCTTGCCATGAGTCTGGCAAGAGGGTACAAAGGTGATCAAGGAGTGGATCATCAGATAGCGGTCAAAAATTATCCTTAGAGGAATAAGGCTATGTTTCTCAATTATGGAGGTGATAAAGAGTTCGGCGTAAAGGGTTACGTCGATGCAAGCTTTAACACCTATGCGAATGGCTGTGAGTAGCAAACCGGATACGTATAGTGGAGCAACCATTTGGAATAGCTTCAAGTGGAGCGTGGAAGCAGCATTTACAATATGACATAAGGAATTGCAAAGTACATACGGATCTGAATGTTGCACACCCGTTGATTAAAACCTCTCCCACAAGCAAAACATGATCAAACCCAAGAACTCATTGAGTCTTAATCACATGATGATGTGAACTAGTTTAGTGACACTAGTCAACTCTTTGGATGTTGGTCACATGGCGATGTGAATTATCAGTGTTAATCACATAGCGATGTGAACTAGATTATTGACTCTAGTGCAAGTGGGAGACTGTTGGAAATATGCCCTAGAGGCAATAATAAATTAGTTATTATTATTATATTTCCTTGTTCATGATAATCGTTTATTATCCATGCTATAATTGTATTGAAAGGAAGCTCAGATACATGCGTGGATACATAGACAACACCATGTCCCTAGTAAGCCTCTAGTTGACTAGCTCGTTGATCAATAGATGGTTACGGTTTCCTGACCATGGACATTGGATGTCGTTGATAACGGGATCACATCATTAGCAGAATGATGTGATGGACAAGACCCAATCCTAATCCTAGCACAAAGATCGTGTAGTTCGTATGCTAAAGCTTTTCTAATGTCAAGTATCATTTCCTTAGACCATGAGATTGTGCAACTCCCGGATACCGTAGGAATGCTTGGGTGTACCAAACGTCACAACGTAAATGGGTGACTATAAAGGTGCACTACAGGTATCTCCGAAAGTGTCTGTTGGGTTGGCACGAATCGAGACTGGGATTTGTCACTCCGTGTGACGGAGAGGTATCTCTGGGCCCACTCGGTAGGACATCATCATAATGTGCACAATGTGACCAAGGGGTTGATCACGGGATGATGTGTTACGAAATGAGTAAAGAGACTTGCAGGTAACGAGATTGAACAAGGTATCGGTATACCAACGATCGAATCTCGGGCAAGTACAATACCATTAGACAAAGGGAATTGTATACGGGATCGATTGAGTCCTTGACATCGTGGTTCATCCGATGAGATCATCGTGGAACATGTGGGAGCCAACATGGGTATCCAGATCCCGCTATTGGTTATTGACCGGAGAATGTCTCGGTCATGTCTGCATGATTCCCGAACCCGTAGGGTCTACACACTTAAGGTTCGATGACGCTAGGGTTATAAAGGAAGTTAGTATGTGGTTAACGAATGTTGTTCGGAGTCCCGGATGAGATCCCGGACGTCACGAGGAGTTCCGGAATGGTACGGAGGTAAAGATTTATATATGGGAAGTCCTGTTTTGGTCACCGGAAAAGTTTCGGGTTTTATCGGTAACGTACCAGGACCACCGGGAGGGTCCCAGGGGTCCACCAAGCGCGGCCACCAACCCCGAAGGGCTGCATGGGCCAAGTGTGGGAGGGGACCAGCTCCAGGTGGGCTGGTGCGCCCCCCACAAGGGGCCCAAGGCGCAGGGAAGAGTGGGAGGGGGCAAACCCTAGGGCAGATGGGCCCTAAGGCCCACCCCAGGCGCGCCTCCCCTCTCCCCCCCTCTGGCCTCCACCCAGATGGCATCTGGGGGCTGCCGCCACCCTTGGGAAGGGAACCCTAGAGGGGGTGCAGCCCCCTCCCCTCCCCCTATAAATAGTTGTGGTGTAGGGGCTGCCCAACACATGAGTTTCTCTCCCTCTTGGCGCAGCCGTACCTCTCTCCCTTCTCCTCTCTCGCAGTGCTTGGCGAAGCCCTGCAGGATTGCCACGCTCCTCCACCACCACCACGCCGTTGTGCTGCTGCTGGATGGAGTCTTCCTCAACCTCTCCCTCTCTCCTTGCTGGATCAAGGCGTGGGAGACGTCACCGGGCTGTACGTGTGTTGAACGCGGATGTGCCGTCCGTTCGGCACTAGGATCTCCGGTGATTTGGATCACGACGAGTACGCCTCCTTCAACCCTGTTCTCTTGAATGCTTCTGCTTAGCGATCTACAAGGGTATGTAGATGCACTCTCCTTCCCCTCGTTGCTGGTTTCTCCATAGATAGATCTTGGTGACACGTAGGAAAATTTTGAATTTCTGCTACATTACCCAACAGGATGCACACCCACTTAGTTTCTTTTGTTGACCTTTCATACATTTATAGCTCTAGTGCATTCATTGCATGGCAATCCCTACTCCTCATGTTGACATCAATTGATGGGCATCTCCATAGCCCGTTGATTAGCCTCGTCAATGTGAGACTTTATCCTTTTTTAACTTCTCCACACAACCTCCATCATCATATTCTATTCCACCCATAGTGCTATATCCATGGCTTACACTCATGTATTTCGTGAGAGTTAAAAAGCTGAAGTGCATTAAAAAGTATGAACCAATTGCTTGGCTGAAACCGGGGTTGTGCATGATGGGAGTATTTTGTGTGACGAAAATGAAACATAGCCTAACTATATGATTTTGTAGGGCTAAACTTTCTTTAGCCATGTTATTTTGAGAAGACATGATTACCTGTTAGTATGCTTGAAGTATTATTACTCTTATGTCAATATGAACTCTTATCTTGAATCATTTGGATCTTAACATTCATGTCACAATAAAGAAAATTACATTGAGAAATATGCTAGGTAGCATTCCACATCAAAAATTCTGTTTTTATCATTTACCTACTCGAGGACGAAAAGGAATTAAGCTTGGGGATGCTTGATACGTCTCCAACATATCTATAATTTTTGAATGTTCCATGCTATTATATTACCCGTTTTGGATGTTTATGGGCTTTACTTTACACTTTTATATCATTTTTGGGACTAAACTACAAACCGGAGGCCCAGCCCGAATTGCTGTTTTTTGCCTATTTCAATGTTTTGAAGAAAAGAAATATCAAACGGAGTCCAAATGGAATGAAACCTTCGGGAGCGATCTTTTTGGAACAAACGCAATCCATAAGACTTGGAGTGGACGTCAAGAAGCAGCCGAGGTGGCCACGAGGGTGCAGGGTGCGCCCCCACCCTCGTGGGCCCCTCGTGGCTCCCCTGACCGACCTCCTTTGCCTATATATACTTGCATACCCTGAAAACATCCAGGAGCACCACGAAACCCTATTTCCACCGCCGCAACCTTCTGTACCCGTGAGATCCCATCTTGGGGCCTTCACCGGCGCTCCGCAGGGGGGAATCGATCACGAAGGGCTTCTACATCAACACCCTAGCCTCTCCGATGAGTTGTGAGTAGTTTACCACAGACATCCGGGTCCATAGTTATTAGCTAGATGGCTTCGTCTCTCTCTTTGAATCTCAATACAAAGTTCTCCTCGATCTTCTTGGAGATCTATTCGATGTAACTCTTTTTCGGTGTGTTTGTCGAGATTCGATGAATTGTGGGTTTATAATCAAGTTTACCTATGAGAAATATTTGAATCTCCTCTGAATTCTTTTATGTATGATTGGTTATCTTTGCAAGTCTCTTCGAATTATCAGTTTGGTTTGGCCTACTAGATTGATCTTTCTTGCAATGGGAGAAGTGCTTAGCTTTGGGGTCAATCTTGTGGTGTCCTTTCCCAGTGACAGCAGGGGCAGCAAGGCATGTATTGTATTGTTGCCATCGAGGATAAAAATATGGGGTTTATATCATATTGCTTGAGTTTATCCCTCTATATCATGTCATCTTGCCTAATGCGTTACTCTGTTCTTATGAACTTAATACTCTAGATGCATGCTGGATAGCAGTCGATATGTGGAGTAATAGTAGTAGATGCAGGCAGGAGTCAGTGTACTTGTCACGGACGTGATGCCTATATACATGATTATGCCTAGATATTCTCATAACTATGCAGTTTTCTATCAGTTGCTCGACAGTAATTTGTTCACCCACTGTAATACTTATGCTATCTTGAGAGAAGCCACTAGTGAAACCTATGCCCCGGGTCTATTTTCTATCATATAAGTTTCTAACCTACTTTATTTTGCAATCATTACTGTCCAATCTATATCATAAAAATACCAAAAATATTTATCTTATCTTTATGTCCTCGGGAGCATTTTCCTTTATATAAGAGTTTATACAGGCATGTCCTTTGCTACAAAAAGGATTGGGCCACCTTGCTGCACCTTGTTTACTTTTGTTACTTGTTTCTCATTTCGAATTACCCTATCAAAAAACTATCTGTTACCGATAATTTCAGTGCTTGCAGAGAATACCTTACTGAAAACCGCTTGTCATTTCCTTCTACTCCTCGTTGGGTTCGACACTCTTACTTACCGAAAGGACTACGATAGATCCACTATAGTTGTGGATCATCAAATGCAGCTGTCTCTAATGCATAACCCCAAAACAATAGTGGTAAATCGGTAAGAGAGATCATAGATCATGCCATATCTAATAAAGTACGATTACGACATTCGGACATGCCATTACGCTGTGGTGTCCCAGGTGGCGCGAGTTGTGAAACTATTCCACATTGTTTTAAATGAAGGCCAAACTTGTAACTCAAACGCTTGCCTCCGTGATTAGATCATAGAAACTTTATTTTCTTGTTACGATGATTCTCCACTTCACTCTGAAATTCTTTGAACTTTTCAATTGTTTCAGACTTGTGTTTAATTAATTAGATATTCCCATATCTGCTCAAATCATCTATGAAGGTCAAAAAATAACGATACCCACCGCGAGCCTCAACACTCATCGGACCGCATATATCGGTATGTATTATTTCCAATAAGTCATTAGCCCGCTCCATTCTTCCGGAGAACAGAGTTTTAGTCATCTTGCCCATGAGTCATGGTTCGCAAGTATCAAATGATTCATAACCAAGTGATTCCAAAATCCCATCTGCATGGAGTTTCTTCATGCGTTTTACACTAATATGACCTAAATGGCAGTGCCCCATATATGTTGCACTATCATTATCAACTTTGCATCCTTTGGCATCAATATTATGAATATGTGTATCACTGCAATCAAGATTCAATAAAAATAGACCAATCTTCAAGGGTGCATGACCATAAAAGATATTACTCATATAAATAGAACAACCATTATTCTCTGATTTAAATGAATAACCATCTCGCATCAAACAAGATCCAGATATAATGTTCATGCTCAACGCTGGCACCAAATAACAATTATTCAGGTCTAAAACTAACCCTAAGGTAGATGTAGAGGTAGCATGCCGACGGCGATCACATTGACCTTGGAACCATTCCCGACGTGCATCGTCATATCGTCCTTAGACAATCTTCGTTTATTTCATAGCCCCCCATTTTGAGTTACAAATATGAGCAGCCGAACCAGTATCAAATACCCATGCGCTACTACGAGCATTAGTAAGGTACACATCAATAACATGTATATCAAGTATAGCTTTGTTCACTTTGCCATCCTTCTTATCCTCCAAATACTTTGGGCAGTTCCGCTTCCAGTGACCAGTCCCTTTGCAGTAGAAGCACTCAGTTTCTGGCTTGGGTCCAGACTTGGGCTTCTTCCCGGGTGGCAACTTGCTTGCCATTCTTGTTGAAGTTCCCCTTCTTTCCCTTGCCCTTTTCCTTGAAACTAGGGGTCTTGTTAACCATCAACACTTGATGCTCCTTCTTGATTTCTACCTCCACAGATTTGAGCATAGCAAAAAGCTCGGGAATTGTCTTATCCATCCCTACGAAGCCTTTATAGCTTGGTGGCAGTGATTGAAGAACTCTTTCAATAACACTATCATCTGGAAGATTAACTCCCAGCTGAGTCAAGTGATTATGATACCCAAACATTTTGAGTATGTGTTCACTGACAGAACTGTTCTCCTCCATCTTGCAGCAATAGAACTTGTTGGAGACTTCATATCTCTCAACTCGGGAATTTTCTTGAAATATTAACTTCAATTCCTGGAACATCTCATATGCTCCATGATGTTCAAAACGTCTTTGAAGTTCCAATTCTAAGCCGTAAAGCATGGCACACTGAACTATCGAGTAGTCATCAGATCAAGCTTGCCAGACGTTCATAACATCAACATTTGCTCCTGCAGTAAGCCCTTCACCTAGTGGTGCATCAAGGACATATTTCTTCTATGCAACAATGAGGATAATCCTCAAGTTACGGACCCAGTGCATGTAGTTGCTACCATCATATTTCAACTTAGCTTTCTCTAGGAACACATTAAAATTCAAGGGAACGGTAGCACATGCCATTGATCTTCAACATAGATATGCAAAAACTATCAAGACTAAGTTCATGATAAATTAAGTTCAATTAATCATATTACTTAAGAACTCCCACTTAGATAGACATCCCTCAAGTCATCTAAATGATACGTGATCCAAATCAACTAAACCATGTCCGATCATCATGTGAGATGGAGCAGTCATCAATGGTGAACATCTGTATGTTGATCATATCTACTATATGATTCACGTTCGACCTTTTGGTCTCCAGTGTTCTGAGGCCATGTCTGTACATGCTAGGCTCATCAAGTTTAACTGAGTATTCCGCATGTGCAAAACTGTCTTGCACCCGTTGTATGTGAACGTAGAGCCTATCACACACGATCATCATGTGGTGTCTTAGGACGACGAACTATCGAAATGGTGCATACTCAGGGAGAACACTTACACCTTGAAATTTTAGTTAAGGTATCATCTTACAATGCTACCGCCGTACTAAGCAAAATAAGATGCATAAAAGATAAACATAACATGCAATCAAAATATGTGACATGATATGGCCATCATCAACTTGTTCTTTTGATCTCCATCTCCAAAGCATCATCATGATCTCCATCGTCACTGGCTGGACACCTTGATCTTCGTCGTAGCACCGTGGTCGTCTCACCAACTATTGCTTCTACAACTATCGCTAACGCATAGTGATGAAGTAAAGCAATTACATGGCATTTGCATTTCATACAATAAAGAGACAACCATAAGGCTCCTGCCAGTTTCCACTAACATTTACAAAACATGATCATCTCATACAATAACATATATCACATCATGTCTTGACCATATGACATCACAACATGCCCTGCAAAAACAAGTTAGACATCCTATACTTTGTTGTTGCAAGTTTTACGTGGCTGCTATGGGCTTCTATCAAGAACCATTGTTACCTATGCATCAATGCCACAACGGTGATTTATAAAGTTTGCTATTTTAACCTTCAACAAGGACCTGCCGCAGTCAAATTCGATTCAACTAAAGTAGGAGAAACAGACACCTGCTAGCCATCTTTATGCAAAACTAGTTGCATGTCTGTCGGTGGAACCGGTCTCATGAACGTGGTCATGTAAGGTTTGTCTGGGCCGCTTCATCCAACAATATCGCG
The DNA here is from genome assembly GCF_002162155.2 of Triticum dicoccoides. Lineage (NCBI taxonomy): Eukaryota > Viridiplantae > Streptophyta > Magnoliopsida > Poales > Poaceae > Triticum > Triticum dicoccoides. Next base: position 102,416,345 of record NC_041381.1, on the reverse strand, counting down.
GAATCAAAATAAGACATTGGCGGTAAGCAGTATGACGATCACCGCTAACAACTCTTTGTGTTCTACTCATGCAAATCATCTACGCATAGACCTGGCTTGGATGCCACTGTTGGGAAACGTAGCATGCAATTTCAAAAAAATTCCTATGCTCACGCCTGATCTATCTAGGAGACTCATAGAAACGAGAGGGGCAGAGTGTTTCTACGTACCATCGTAGACCCAAAGAGGAAGCGTTTGACAACCCGGTGCGGTTGATGCAGTCGAACTTCTTCTTGTTCCAACCGATCAAGCACCAAACGTACGACACCTCCGAGTTCTGCACACGCTCAGCTCGATGGCGTCCCTCAAACTCTTGATCCAAAAAAGTGTCAAGGAAGTAGATAAGTTTCGTCAGCATGACGGCATGGTGACGGCGATGGTGATGTGATCTGCGCAGGGCTTCACATAAGCACTACGAGAATAGGATCGAGGGTGTAATCTGTGGAGGAAGGCGCCGCACACGGCTAACAGATGTTGATGTGTGTTCTAGGTGCCACCCTCATATATATAGGTGGGAGGGAGAGGGAGCACAAAGGGGGCGCCCCAAGTAGGCCGAATCCAACTTGGGATTCATCCCCAATTCGGCCCCTCCCTTTCCTTTTTCACCGGAGGGAGAAGGAAAGAGGAGGGAGGAGGAAGGAAGGGGGAGGCCGAATCCCTCCCCTTCCTTCTCTATTCCCCTTTTTACTTTCCCCTATAGTGCAGCCCATATGGGGGGCGCAGCAGCCCCTACTGGATGATGCGTTTCCCCTCTTGGCCCATTAGGCCCATATCTTTGCCGGGGGTGCCCGGAACCCCTTTCCGGCGACCCGATATGTAGCCGGTACCCACAGAACACTTCCGGTTTCCGAATACCATCGTCTTATATATCAATCTTTGCCTCTCGACCATTTCGAGACTCCTCATCATGTCCATGATCTCATCCGGGACTCCGAAAAACATTCGATCACCAAAACACATAACTCATATAATACAAAATCGTCATTGAACGTTAAGCGTGCGGACCCTACGGCTTCGAGAACTATGTAGACATGACCAAGACACCTCTCCGGTCAATAACCAATAGCGGAACCTGGATGCTCACATTCGCTCCTACATATTCTACGAAGATCATTATCAGTCGAACCGTAATGACAACATACGCTATTCCCTTTGTCATCGATATGTTACTTGTCTGAGATTCGATCATCGGTATCTATGTACCTAGTTCAATCTTGTTACCGGCAAGTCTCTTTACTCATTCCGTAACTCATTAGGCACTTTTCTTGCAAGGCTTTTTATGATGTGTATTACCAAGAGGGCCCAGAGATACCTCTCCGATACTCAGAGTGACAAATCCTAATCTTGATCTATGCCAACCCAAAAAACACCTTCGGAGATACCTGTAGAGCATCTTTATAATCACGCATTTACATTGTGATGTTTGATAGCACACAAGGTATTCCTTCGGTATCCGAGAGTTGCATAATCTCATAGTCAAAGGAATATGTATATGACATGAAGAAAGCAATTGCAATAAAACTGAACGATCAACATGCTAAGCTAACGGATGGGTCTTGTCCATCACATCATTCTCCTAATGATGTGATCCCGTTCATTAAATGACAACACATGTCCATGGTAAGGAAACTTAACCATCTTTAATTAACGAGCTAGTCTAGTAGAGGCTTACTAGAGACATGGTGTTTTTTCTATGTATCCACAAATGTATCAAGTTTCTGGTTAATACAATTCTAGCATGAATAATAAACACTTATCATGATATAAGGAAATATAAAAATAACAACTTTATTATCGCCTCTAGGGCATATTTCCTTCAATGAGTGCTCGAGGCAGGAAGGTAATAGAAACTTGCTAGTTTACTGCCCAAACAGTGCGGAACCACACCCTGATTTACAACTTCCATCTTAGTTTCCCGAAAGCAAAGTATGCTAGGATTGGCTGCTGAGACTACTTGGAAAATCGCGATTCTCCACACCGGATCATTGAGGCCACGGACATTCCACACGAGCACCTTGATGGGGTGTGTAGCCACAGGGAAGGCCTACAACACGACCCACTTGGCACATCTCGTCAAACCGTAGTCTCCACTCCCTCGGGCATCTCCACCATTGTCAGCACTGAGGGCTCCCAACCAAACAGAGCCAGGACTGCAGTGATGTGAGCATCGACAAGTGGCTTGTTGAATAGGTCGACGTACATATTAAGCGCCTCGTCCCCTATCACCCCCTTGTTAGCCAGGCATAACTTGCGGATGAGGACTTGCTGCTGCCTGGAGGCCACGGAGGGCCTTCTGCTCTTGGCGATTCTAGCGCTCCTACATGGCGAATGATACATCTCCAACGTATCTACTTTTCCAAACACTTTTTCCCCTGTTTTCGACTCTAACTTGCATGATTTGAATGAAACTAACCCGGACTGATACTGTTTTCATCAGAATTACCATGATGTTGTTTCATGTCTAGAAAAAAAAAGTTCTCGGAATGTCCTGAAAATCCTCGAAGGCACTTTCTGGAAAATATAAAAAATACTGGAGAAAGAATAAAGACCAAGGGGCCCACACCCTGTCCACGAGGGTGGGGGCGCGCCCTCCCCCCGGGGCGCACCCTCCTGTCTTGTGGGCCTCCTGAGGCTCCGCCGACCTCAATTCCAACTCCATATATTCCGTCTCGCGGAGAAAAAAATCAAAGAGAAAGTTTCATCGTGTTTTACGATACGGAGCCGCCGCCAAGCCCTAATCTCTCTCAGGAGGGCTGATCTGGAGTCCGTTCGGGGCTCCAGAGAGGGGGATTCGTCACCGTCGTCATCATCAACCAACCTCCATCACCAATTTCATGATGCTCACCGCCGTGCGTGAGTAATTCCATCATAGGCTTGCTGGACGGTGATGGGTTGGATGAGATTTATCATGTAATCAAGTTAGTTTTGTTAGGGTTTGGTCCCTAGTATCCACTATGTTGTGAGATTGATGTTAATATGACTTTTCTATGCTTAATGCTTGTCACTATGGCCCGAGTGCCATGATTTCAGATCTGAACCTATTATGTTTTCATGAATATATGTGTGTTCTTGATCCTATCTTGCAAGTCTATAGTCACCTATTATGTGTTATGATCCAACAACCTCGAAGTGAAAATAATCAGGATACTTCTCGGTGATGACCGTAGTTTGAGGAGTTCATGTATTCACCTTGTGTTAATGCTTTGGTCCGGTTCTCTATTAAAAGGAGGCCTTACTTTCCCTTAGTTTCCATTAGGACCCCGCTGCCATGGGAGGGTAGGACAAAAGATGTCATCCAAGTTCTTTTCCATAAGCACGTATGACTATATTTAGAATACATGCCTACATTACATTGATGAATTGGAGCTAGTTCTGTGTTACCCTATGTTATAGCTATTACATGAGGAATCGCATCCGACATAATTATCCATCACTGATCCATTGCCTGCGAGCTTTTCATATAGTGTGTTTTGCTTATTTACTTTTCCGTTGCTATTGTTACAATCACTACAAAACCCAAAAATATTGCTTTTACTATCTTTACCTTTTACCACTGTTACCATTACTATCATATTACTTTGCTACTAAATACCTTGCTGTAGATACTAAGTTATCCAGGTGTGGTTGAATTGACAACTCAACTGCTAATACTCAAGAATATTCTTTGGCTCCCCTTGTGTCGAATCAATAAATTTGGGTTGAATACTCTACCCTCGAAATCTGTTGTGACCCCCTACACTTGTGGGTCATCAAGACTAATTTCTGGTGTCGTTGCCAGGGAACATAGCTCTATTCTCTGAGTCACTTGGGATTTATATCTGTTGATCACTATGAAGAACTTGAAAGACGCTAAAACCAAGATCTATCCCTCAACTACGAGGGGAGGTAAGGAACTGCCATCTAGCTTTGCACTAGATTCTCCTTCTGTTATGAATAAGCCTATGACACCTAAACCTACTACTGCTATGAATTCGGATATGTCGCATGTTATTGATGATGCCACTTCTGCTTTGCATGATACTTATGATGAAACTACTTATGTGTGTGATACTACTGTGCCATTAGGTGAATTTCTTGATGAACAACTTGCTAGGGCTAGAGAGAACGAAATTATTGAAGATGCTATTATTGATGATAGTGATGATGAAAGATCTCTGAATGATTATGAATTGTCTGTTGTTCCTGAGGGTTATGTTATGGATGAAGAAACTGCTAGAGATTTTCTTGCTTGCAATGATAGATCAGATCTTAAGAAATTGTTAGCTAAGCTGAAACAAAAGACTTTAAATGCTAGAATGAAACATGACCTTGCTTTTGCCACTTCACCTATCATTGTTACTGATAAGGATTATGAATTCTCTGTTGATCCTGAGATTATTACTTTGGTAGAATCTGATCCTTTTTATGGCCTTGAATCTGAAACTGTTGTGGCACATCTTACCAAGTTGAATGATATAGCTACCCTATTTACTCATGATGATAAATCTCACTACTTTTATATCCTTAAGATATTTCGGTTCTCATTAAAGGGTTATGCTAAGACTTGGTATAATTCTCTTGCTCCTGGTTGTGTGCGTAGTCTCCAGGATATGATTTATTACTTCTCGACGAAATACTTCCCTGCTCATAAGAAACAAGCTGCCTTGCGGGAAATATATAATTTTGTGCAAATCAAAGAAGAGAGTCTCCCACAAGCTTGGGGGAGGCTTCTCCGATTACTTAATGCTTTGCCTGATCATCCACTTAAGAACAATGAAATACTTGATATCTTTTATAATGGACTAACCGATGCTTCCAAGGACTACTTGGATAGTTGTGCTGGTTGTGTTTTCAGGGAAAGAGCAGTCGACGAAGCTGAGTCACTATTGAATAATATGTTGACTAATGAAAATAATTGGACTCTCCCGGAGCCAATTCCTGAACCAATTGAGCCAACTCCTGAGCCTATTTCTAAACCCACTCCGAAGAAGAGAGGTGTTCTATTTCTCAGTCCTGAAGATATGCAAGAGGCAAAGAAATCAATGAAAGAGAAAGGTATTAAAGCTGAAGATGTTAAGAATTTACCACCTATTGAACAAATACATGGTCTTGATATACCACCTGTTGAAGAACCACATTGTCTTGATAACCCGACACAGGTAGTAAAGGTAAATTCTCTCTATAGATATGATAAAATTGAAATCCCCTCTACTAAATTTCATAGCCCTTGCTTAGATGAATTTGATGACTTTATGGCTAGGCAAGAAAGTTTTAATGCTTATGTTGGTAGAGAGTTAAAGAATAATGCTTTCGAGATAGGACGCGTGAGTGACAATATGGCTAGAGTTAAAGGTGAACTTAAACTCATTAGCAAATATGCGTCTATGGTTGCTACTCAAGCTGAGCAAGTACTTAAAGCTCAAAATGATTTGCTTGATGAATTAAATAATAAGAATGACTTTACTGTTAGAGTGGCTACTAGAACTGGTAGAATGACTCAGGAACCTTTGTATGCTGAAGGCCACCCCAAGAGAATTGAACAAGATTCTCAGAATAATAACCTAGATGCTCCCAGTTTTTCTAAGAAGAAGAAAAAGAAAAATGATAGGACTTTGCAAACTTCTACTGAACCTAATGTAGAAACACCTGAGAATCCTAATAATACTTCTATCTCTGATGCTGAAACACAATCCGGAGATGAACATGAACCTGATAATAATGCTAATAATGATGTTCATATAGATGCTCAACCTAGTAATAACAATGATATAGAAATTTAACCTGCGGTTGGTCTTGATAACCCACAATCAAGAAACCAACGTTATGATAAGAGAGATTTTGTTTCTAGGAAGCATGGTAGAGAAAGAGAACCATGGGTTCAAAAACCCATGCCCTTTCCTCCTAAACCATCCAAGACAAAGGATGATGAGGACTTTGAGCGTTTTGCTGAAATGATTAGACCTATTTTCTTACACATGCGCTTAACTGATATGCTTAAAACAAATCCTTATTGCCAAATATATGAAAGATATCATCACTAATAAGAGGAAAATACCTGAAGCTGAGATTTCCACCATGCTTGCCAAGTATACCTTTAAAGGTGGAATACCTAAGAAACTTGGTGATCCCGGAGTACCCACTATACCTTGCTCTATTAAAAGAAATTATGTTAAAACTGCTTTATGTGATTTAGGAGCCGGTGTTAGTGTTATGCCTCTTTACCTATACCGTAGACTTGAATTGAGTAAGTTGACACCCACTGAGATATCCTTGCAAATGGCTGATAAATCAACTGCTATACTTGTCGGCATTTGTGAGGACGCGCCTGTTGTTGTTGAGAATGTTACTATCTTAACAGACTTCGTTATTCTTGATATTCCCGAGGATGATAGTATGTCTATTATTCTTGGTAGACCCTTTTTAAATACTGCAGGAGCTGTTATTGATTGCAACAAAGGCCATGTCACCTTTCATGTTAATGGAAATGAGCATACGGTACATTTTCCGAGGAAGCAAATTCAAGTTCATAGCATAAATACTATTGAGAAATTCCATCAATCATTATCGGAGGTTTTGAATTTCCTCTCCCTACTATCAAGAAAGAGTGTGATATTCTTATTGTTGGGGATATTCATATCCCCGTTGAGGTAACTTAGTGTTATTCGAAATTTCTCCAGTTCCGTGTTATTCGGAATGAGTTTGTTAACAAGACTTGATCAACCTTGTTAGTGGATTCATTTTGATGATCATGATATGGATGAAACTAGAAGGCACAACCTTCTGTACTTTCTTTTTACTTTCCGTTATTTAGATTAAATAAAGCAAAAATAGTGTTATTTGTCTGTTTTCTGAATTATCCGTGCAATAAAAAATATCCCAAAAATAAAAGTACTCCAAATGCCCTACAAATTTAGTATGATTTTTATGGAATATTTGAGGATTTTAGGCATTGAAATCACTGCAGGAGGTGCAAGCACCAGACCACGAGAGTGGAGGGCGTGCCCACCCCACCTGGGCGCGCCGCCTGTCTCCTGGGCCCCTGGTAGCCCGCCTCCACTTATGCCAGCATCCACACACGTCATCTTCTACCCAAAAAAATCCCCATCCAGCTCAAGCACGAGTTCTAGCTCATTTTGCTGCAATTTTCGATCTCCTTGCTCAAAGCTCCATTCACAAAACTGCTTTGGGAGATTGTTGCTTGGTATGTGACTCCTCCATTTGTCCAATTAGTTTTTGTTCTAGTGCTTTATTCATTGCAAATCCTTGTTGTCTTGGTGACCCTATTCTTGAGGTTGCATGTTAAATTTATGAGGTTCCAAGTAATTCTAATGCATGATATAGGCTCTAGGCACTTGTAGGAGTAGTTGCTACCATTCTTATTAAGTTTTATACACTTTTATTTTGAAGTTACTAAAATTTCAGAAGTTTTTCAGAAAAGAATTATGTTTAGGAGAATGTATCAATGTGGTTTCTTGGTAAAGAAAGGGCCCATGATTGCTATGCGTGAGCAAGATGTTGAATTACCGAGGGATGCGGATGTACGAGCTTGTGAGTGGCAATACGATGATTTTATGGTCAAAGCAGGATTTAAGGAGGAATTTGACGCGTACGTGCGTAATGCTAAGCTGGAGGACTTCTTACAAGATAAGTGTCCCCAGTACTATCAATTGACTGATTCCTTTGTGCGGACGTTTAAATATAACTGTATGTGTAACTCTCCTAGTGTCTTATTTGATATTTATGATACATCTTATACCATGGACTTAGAGGATTTTACAACTGCTTGCAAACTTCCGCGGTGGGGTAACATTAATGACCCTCACAAATCTGAATTTAGAGATTTCCTTGCCAGTATTACTGTGGGAGAATCCAGGGACATAACACAAGCCACCATAGGGAGCATTCATTTTCCTGCTATACATTATTTCACTCTCTTCATTGGTAGATGCATTAATTTTAAAGATGAAGCATGTCATATGTGTGTCCCTGATCTCTGTGTCCTCAAGTGTGCTATGTTAGGTTAGAAAGGTTATAACTTGGGGGCAATAGTTGCACGTAGGTTGCAGAATAATAGTAGACCTGGAGATTTATTTCGAGGAATTTATGCAACCCATGTGGCTAACTATCTTGGTATATTCCCACGAGAGGGGGATGTGATGATACCTCCTGCTTATTTAGATCATGACGCTATGGTCAATCATCATTTTCTTAGGAGGAATGAACAATACCTCCATTCTCGACTAATCTATAACAGACGCAACGTCGTCCATGTTACTCTTCCTGCTCCTCTCCTTTTTGATTATTAGGCAAAAGGAAGACATGTTTTTACCAGAGAGGAAGCAGCTGAACACAAGCGGAGAGCGGAGGTAGCTCGCCAACATGCCGCAGCTCAGGAGGCATTTGCTGCTGCATCTCAGTACGACCCCAGTTACAACTACGGATATCAGCCAAGCTATCCTTGGCATTAGACCAACTTAGGCCAAAAGCCTAAGCTTGGGGGAGTACGTATGTCTCACCGACTTTGCATTCATGTTCACACACTATTCTAGTCGTCGGTGCTCATACTCTTTCATTGTATTATCCATGCTAGTTTATTTTTTTTCCAGTTTTCTTCTTGTGTGTTTGATAAACTTTAAGAAAAACCAAAAAAAATTAGTTAGTTTAATTTCCATGCTTGTAGTAGAATTAAAATGAAAACCCAAAAAGATTTCTCGTTCTTCTTTTACTTGTTGGGAGCTTTCCCGTGTAAATAGTTTTCTTTTCTTTTCTTTTCTTTGGGGGTCGAGAAGACCATATTGAAAATGTTTAGTGGCTCTCTTATGCATGATTTTTTATTTAACTTAGAGCCCATATTACTTTGTCTTCTCTCTTGAGTTGAATACTTGCAGATTCCAGCTTAGTCCAATGCACGTACACTCTTATTATTATACACATCGTTCGGTCGTGCGGGTGAAAGGCAATAATGATGATATATGATGGACTAATTGAGGTGAGAGAAGCTGGTATGAACTCGACCTCTCTTGTTTTTGTAAATATGATGAGTTCGTCGTTCCTGATTCAGCTTATTATGAAGTAAACATATTTGCAATAACATTTAGATATTATAGTTGCTTGTACCATGCTTGATTAGCTTTAAGTTATAATGGTTTACCTTGCGCGCCAACATGCTATTAGAATGATTATGATGTGGTATAATGGGGTGGTATCCTCCTTTAAATGAATTGAGTGACTCGACTTGGCACATGTTCACGCATGTAGTTGAAACAAAATCAACATAGCCTTCATGATATTTATGTTCATGGTGGATTATATCCTACTCATGTTTGTACTCAGTATGAACTAATTCTAATGCATGTTTATGACTGTTGTCACTCTCTCAGTTGGTCGCTTCCCAGTCTTTTGCTAGCCTTCACCTGTACTAAGCGGGAATACTGCTTGTGCATCCAAACTCCCTAAACCCCAAAGTTGTTCCATATGAGTCCACCATACCTTCCTAAATGCAGTATTTACCTGCCGTTCCAAGTAAATTTGTATGTGCCAAACTCTAAACCTTCAAATGAAATTCTATTTTGTATGCTCGAGCCGCTCATGTTTCCACTAGGGCTGCCTATATCTTCCATGCTAGGTGGGTTATTCTCAAGAGGAGTGGACTCCGCTCCTCATTCACGAGAAAGGGTCGGTAACCGGGATGCCCAGTCCCATGATACAAAAAGATCAAAGCAAATCAAAATAATTAAACAAAACTCCCCTAGGATTGTTGTTAGTTGGAGGCACTTGTTGTTTCGAGCAAGCCCAGGATTGATGCTTGTTGGTGGTTGGGGGAGTATAAAATTTTACCATTTTGTTTGGGAACTGCCTATAATGCATGTAGTATGGAAGATACAACCATCTCATAGTTGTTGCGTTGGCAGTGAAAGTATGCCGCTCAAAATGTTACTCAATCTCTATTTTAAAATCGAGCTCTGGCACCTCTACAAGTCCCTGCTTCCCTCTGTGAAGGGCCTATCTATTTATTTTTATGTTGAGTCATCACCTTCTTATTAAAAAGCACCCGCTGGAGAGCACACTGTCATTTGCATTCATTATTATTGGTTTATATTGGGTATGACTTGACTGGATCTCTTTTACCATGAATTACAATGTTTAGTCAGTCCTTGATCTTTAAAAGTGCTCTGCATTTATGTTTTGTGGTCTCATAAAGGGCTAGCGAGATACCATTGTGTTATATAATGTTATGATTTTTTTTGAGAAAGTGTTGTCATCTGAGTTTTATTATTATCGCTCGCTAGCTGATTATGCCATTGATATGAGTAATTGTGAGACCTAAGTGTTATTGTGAGTATGGTTAGTTTATAATATTGTTGAAACCTGAATGATGGATTTGCATATTTACAACAACAAGAGCAAATAGAGTTTGTAAAAGTTTTTCTTAATCACTTTCAGTTTATCAACTAAATTGTTTGAGGACAAGCAAAGGTTTAAGCTTGGGGGAGTTGATACGTCTCCAACGTATCTACTTTTCCAAACACTTTTGCCCTTGTTTTGGACTCTAACTTGCATGATTTGAATGAAACTAACCTGGACTGACGCTGTTTTTAGCAGAATTACCATGATGCTGTTTCATGTGTAGAAAACAAAAGTTCTCGGAATGTCCTGAAAATCCTCGGAGGCACTTTTTGGAAAATATAAAAAATGCTGGAGAAAGAATCAAGACCAGGGGGCCCACACCCTATCTACGAGGGTGGGGGGCACGCCCTCCCCCTTGGGCGCGCCCTCCTGTCTCGTGGGCCCCTGAGGCTCCGCCAACCTCAACTCCAACTCCATATATTCCGTCTCGCGGAGAAAAAAAATCAGAGATAAAGTTTCATTGCGTTTTACGATACGGAGCCGCCGCCAAGCCCTAATCTCTCTCGGGAGGGCTGATCTGGAGTCTGTTCGGGGCTCCAGAGAGGGGGATTCGTCGCCGTCGTCATCATCAACCATCCTGCATCACCAATTTCATGATGCTCACCGCCGTGCGTGAGTAATTCCATGCTAGGCTTGCTGGACGGTGATGGGGTTGGATGAGATTTATCATGTAATCAAGTTAGTTTTTTAGGGTTTGATCCCTAGTACCCACTATGTTCTGAGATTGATGTTGCTATGACTTTGCTATGCTTAATGCTAGTTACTATGGCCCGAGTGCCATGATTTCAGATCTGAACCTATTATGTTTTCATGAATATATGTGTGTTCTCGATCCTATCTTGCAAGTCTATAGTCACCTATTATGTGTTATGATCCGACAACCCCGAAGTGACAGTAATCGGGATACTTCTCGGTGATGACCGTAGTTTGAGGAGTTCATGTATTCACAATGTGTTAGTGCTTTGGTCTGGTTCTCCATTAAAAGGAGGCCTTAATTTCCCTTAGTTTCCATTAGGACCCCGCTGCCATGGGAGGGTAGGACAAAAGAGGTCATGCAAGTTCTTTTCCATAAGCATGTATGACTATATTTGGAATACATGCCTACATTACATTGATGAATTGGAGCTAGTTCTGTGTCACCCTATGTTATAGCTATTACATGAGTAATCGCATCCGACATAATTATCCTTCACTAATCCATTGCCTATGAGCTTTTCATATACTGTGCTTCGCTTATTTACTTTTCCGTTGCTATTGTTATAATCACTACAAAACCCAAAAATATTGCTTTTACTATCTTTACGTTTTACCACTGTTACCATTACTATCATATTACTTTGCTACTAAATACCTTGCTGCGGATACTAAGTTATCCAGGTGTGGTTGAATTGACAACTCAACTGCTAATACTCAAGAATATTCTTTGGCTCCCCTTGTGTCGAATCAATAAATTTGGGTTGAATACTCTACCCTCGGAAGCTGTTGCGATCCCCTACACTTGTGGGTCATCAGCGAACCTGTAGGTATGTTGCGCTTCCGTGGTCGGCGCGATTATTGGGCCTCAGGAGCGGCCAAGGTAGGAGAGATGTGTCTTTGAATCTCTTCGTAGAATGCATGCGCTAGTGCCCTTGGCGAAACAGGAAATGGAGTAGCCTGCATGGCCCCGCCCTCATGCAGAGGGCCACCGCTCAGTCGCCCCTCAACCGCTTCCTCAGGGCTGCCACCTGCGCCCGGCGTATGGGCCAGGGATCTCCTCTCCCTCCCTTCCAGATGGGCCCTGCCTTGGTCCATCCCCACCACTGCATGCCAACTGCTGCATGGGAGCGGGCCCGACGATAGGCTGCCTGGCTCACGCGGCCCGCACCTGGCCCCGATGACAGACTAACCAGGAACCAATCCCCAGAGCCGCGCTCGGCTTCAACAATCTGTCTCTGCAGCGCGCACGCCTCGGGGGTCGAGAAAGGGGACCACAGGGTGAAGGAAGGAGACCGTGGGGTCAAAAAGCCTCCATCGGATACTTGCTGACCGCCCCTGGTAGGCCCCGGTGGGGTCTCTAGTAGGATCTCAACATAGGCAATGAGAAGTGGCCCATCCATCCTCTCTCCACCAGTTGTCGAAGAGCCGCAGCAATCCCCAAGAGCCGTTGCAGCCGCACCCGTCCATCGGGCCATGCAGACCGAAGCTGGCGACCGGTCCAACGGCTGATGCTGATCCCAAGCCACCTCCGCGGCCCCAGCTCTGAAAAGCAGCACAAAACCCTTGGACGACTGCATCTCCACCGTCCTGGTCGCCAGCCCGGCGTGGCTGAGCATATCCTCCTCGCCTGCCTCGCCTCTTCCACTTTTCACTTGTCGCTCCATGATAGGACCCCCACCTTATCTGAACCAACAACGTCAGGGTCGGGCCAGACCCGCGTCAACACATGTAGAGGTGACGCCACCCTTGTCCCTGTTTGAAACCGGGCTTGCCGGACAGCAGGTACACAATGTCTAATAACACCATCTACTCCTTCTTTATAAAGATGTGGGTCATCCCAGAAGTAATGTCTTAAATCATAAAAGAACTTTTTCTTTTGCGGGTATGTGAAACTAGGTGGTATAAATTTAGCAACAATGTAATTAGCATAATCAGCATACCATGGAGCAGTACGAGAAGCATTAATGACCGCTAATTGTTCATCAGGAAAGCTATCATCAATAGGTATTGGGTCATCAAGAACATTCTCTAACCTAGACAAGTTGTCTACAATGGGGTTCTCAGCTCCCTTTCTATCAATAACATGCAAATCAAATTCTTGGAGCAAGAGGACCCATCTAATAAGTCTAGGCTTAGCATCTTTCTTTTCCATAAGATATTTAATAGCATCATCATCAGTGTGAATAGTTACTTTAGAATCAACAATATAAGGTCTAAACTTATCACAGGCAAATACAACTGCTAAGAACTCTTTTTTAGTAGTAGCATAATTTCTTTGGGCAGTGTCTAGAGTCCTACTACCATATGGAATAACATTTAGTTTCTTATCAACTCTCTGCCCTAAAACAACACCTACAGCATAATCACTAGCATCACACATAATTTCAAAGGGTAAATTCCAACCAGGTGGCTGAATAATAGGTGCAGTGATCAAAGCTTTCTTAAGTATTACAAATGCTTCTACACAATCATCATAAAAGACAAATGGAATATCTTTTTGCAATAGATTAGTCAGAGGCCTAGAAATTTTAGAAAAGTCCTTAATGAACCTCCTATAAAAACCGGCATGACCAAGGAAACTTCTTATACCTTTAATGTCCTTGGGACATGGCATCTTTTCAATAGCATCAACTTTAGCTTTGTCAACTTCAATACCTCTTTCAGAAATTTTATGCCCCAAGACAATGCCTTCATTAACCATAAACTGGCACTTTTCCCAATTCAAGACGAGACTAGTGTCTTTGCATCTCTGCAAAACTTGATCAAGGTTGCTCAAGCAATCATCAAAAGAGGATCCATAAACAGAGAAATCATCCATGAATACCTCACAAATCTTTTCACAAAAGTCGGAGAATATACCCATCATGCATCTTCGAAAGGTAGTAGGTGCATTACATAAACCAAAAGGCATACGTCTATAAGCGAAACTACCGAAAGGGCAAGTAAAAGTAGTTTTTGATTGATCCTCCACTGACACAGGTATTTGAGAGAAACCAGAATAACCATCTAGAAAGCAGAAATGTGTATGTTTGGATAGTATTTCTAGCATTTGATCAATAAAAGGTAAACGCTAATGATCTTTCTTAGTAGCCTTATTTAATTTGCGGAAAACAATTACCATCCTATAACCTGTAATAATTCTTTGCGGGATCAATTCATATTTATCATTAGGAACGACAGTAATACGTCCCTTCTTAGGGACGCAATGGGCAGGACTTACCCAATCACTATCAGCAACGGGATAAATTATACCTGCCTCAAGGAGCTTTAGTATCTCCATTCTTACCACTTCTTTTATCTTAGGATTTAACCGTCGTTGAGGATCTCTAACTGGTTTGGAGCCTTCGTCCAATTTAATTTTATGTTGGCATAGAGTGAGACTAATGACCTTAAGATCATCCAGAGTATATCCAATAGCAGCTCGGTGCTTCTTCAGAGTTTTCAATAATCTTTCCTCTTCTTCCTCTGAAAGGTTAGCACTAATAATAACAGGATATATCTTCTTTTCATCAAGATAAGCATATTCAAGTAAAGGTTTAAGCTCAATCATAGGATCACCCTTGGGTGGAGGGGGATCCCCTTGGATTTCAACAGCTAAGTTGTGTTTCAGAATAGGACCCTGTTGAAGGAATACTTCATCTATTTCCCTTCTTTCATTCATAAACATATCATTTTCATGGTCTAGCAAATATTATTCTAACGGATCAGCAGGAGGCACGACAATAGAAGCAAGACCAATAATTTCATCCTTACTAGGCAATTCCTTATCATGGGGTTGTCTACGAAATTTAGCAAAATTAAACTCATGAGACATATCCCCTAAGCCAATTGTAACAACATCCTTTTTGCAATCAATCCTGGCATTAACAGTATTCAAGAAGGGTCTGCCAATTTACTGTGACAAAAGTCGTCTTGTGGGGAACCAAGAACAAGAAAATCAGCAGGATATTTAACTTTCCCACACAACACTTCGACATCTCTAACTATCTGAAATGGTGTAATATTATCTCTATTGCCAAGCTTAATTGTAACATCACTATCTTCTAACTCAGCAGGTGCAATATCAGTCATAATTTCTTCATATAGGGAAAATTTTATTGCACTAGCACTAGCACCCATATAACATAAGCCATGATAACAATGATCTCCTATTTTAACAGAAATAATAGGCATGCCTACAACAGGTCTATGTATCTTAGCATCAGGTTTAACAATATTAGCAGCTTCCTCACAGAAGTAAATAACATGCCCATCTATATTATCAGCCAAGAGATCTTTAACCATAGCAATACTATGTTCAATTTTAATTTGCTCAGGAGGTGTATATGTTCTAGTATTACTCTTACGAACCACATTTGAAGCTTTAGCATGATCCTTTATTCTAACAGGAAAAGGTGGTTTCTCAACATAAGTAGTAGGAACAATAGGATCTTTATAAGTGATAGTCGTTTCTTCAACTGTAATAGGTGCAACTACTTTTACTTCAGTGGGAAGATTATATTTAAACCACTTCTCCTTAGGGAGATCAACGCGAGCAGCAAAAGATTCACAAAAAGAAGCTACTATCTCAGAGTCAAGTCCATATTTAGCGCTAAATCCATGAAAAGCATCGGTATCCATAAAAGATTTAACACAATCAAACTTAGGTGTCATACCTGACTCCTTACCATTGTGGGAACCCCAATCTTCAGGGTTGCGTTTAATTATTTCCAGTAAATCCCACTTGAATTCAGTAGTCTTCAGCATATAAGAACCATCACAGGAAGTATCAAGCATGGTGCGATCATTGAGAGAAAGCCGAGCATAAATTTTTTGAATAATCATTTCTCTTGAGAGCTCATGATTGGGGCATGAATATAACATTGAATTAAGCCCCCCAAGCTTGTGCGATGCTTTCTCCTTCGTGAGGCCAGAAATTATATATGTAATTGCGATCACGATGAACAAGATGCATACGATAGGACTTCTGGTGAAATTCCAATTTCAATCGTTTATAGTTCCAAGATCCCGTATCATCACATAGCCTATACCATGTCAATGCATCTCCCTTCAAAGATAAAGGAAAGACCTTCCTCTTAACAACATCATCGGGTATACCTGCAAGCTTAAATAATCCACAAACTTTATCCACATAGATAAGGTGTAAATCGGGATGCAATGTTCCATCTCAACAAAGGGATTAGCTAGCAGTTTCTCTATCATACCCGAAGGAATCTCAAAGTAAACGTTTTCAGTAGGTTTAGTAGGTTGAGGAGCAACTCTTTGCTCTACTGGTTAGGGCAAAGCTGCCCCGAACAAGCCCCTAAAAGGATTAGTTTCCATAGTAACAAGTGATAGAAAATTTCAGCACACTATATAAATGTTTCCTTACCAAGTTCCACTCATCAAAGGCGCTTCACTCCCCGGCAATGGCGCCAGAAAAGAGTCTTGATGACCCAAAAGTATAGGGGATCTATCGTAGTCCTTTTGATAAGTAAGAGTGTCGAACCCAACGAGGAGCAGAAGGAAATGACAAGGAGTTTTCAATAAGGTATTCTCTGCAAGCACTGAAATTGTAGGTAATAGATAGTTTTGTGATAGGATAATTTTTAACGGGTAACAAGCAATGGAAGTAAGTAAAGTGCTGCAAGGTGGCCCAATCCTTTTTGTAGCAAAGGCAATCCTGGACAATTTCTTATAATGAGAAAAGCGCTCCCGAGGACACATGGGAATTATCGCCAAGCTAGTTTTCATCACGCTCATATTGTTCATGTTCGGTACTTTGATAATTTGATATGTGGGTGGACCGGTGCTTGGGTACTGCCCTTTCTTGGACAAGCATCCCACTTATGATTAACTCCTATTGCAAGCATCCGCAATGACAAAAGAAGTATTAAGGTAAACCTAACCATAGCATGAAACTAGTGGATCCAAGTCAACCCGTTACGAAGCAACGCATAAACTAGGGTTTAAGCTTTTGTCACTCTAGCAACCCATCATCTACTTATTACTTCCCAATGCCTTCCTCTAGGCCCAAATAATGGTGAAGTGTCATGTAGTCGACGTTCACATAACACCACTAGAGGAGAGACAACATACATCTCATAAAAATATCAAACGAATACCAAATTCACATGACTACTAATAGCAAGACTTCACCATGTCCCGAGGAACAAACATAACTACTCACAAAGCATATTCATGTTCATGATCAGAGGAGTATTAATATGCATTAAGGATCTGAACATATGATCTTCCACCAAGTAAACCAATTAGCATCAACTACAAGGAGTAATCAACACTGCTAGCAACCCACAGGTACCAATTTGTGGTTTTGATACAAGATTGGATAAAAGAGATGAACTAGGGTTTTGAGAGGAGATGGTGATGGTGAAGATGTTGATGGAGATTTACCCCCTCCCGATGAGAGGATCATTGGTGATGATGATGGTGATGATTTCCCCCTCCCGGAGGGGAAGTTTCCCATGCAGAACAGCTCTGCCAGAGCCCTAGATTGGTTCCGCCAAGGTTCCGCCTCGTGGCGGCGGAGTTTCGTCCCGTCAGCTTGCTTATGATTTTTTTCAAGGGTAAGAGACTTCACATAGTAGAAGATGGGCACCGGAGGGCCAACAGGGGGCCCACGAGAAAGGGGGCGCGCCTAGTGGGGGGTGTGCCCCCCACTCTCGTGGCCAGGGTGTGGGCCCTCTCTGATACTTTCTTTGCTCAATAATTCTTATTAATTCAAAAAATGACTTTCATGGAATTTCAGGACTTTTGGAGCTGTGCAGAATAGGTTTCCAATATTTGCTCCTTTTCCAGCCAGAATCCCAGCTGCCGGCATTCTTCCTCTTCATGATAAACCTTGTAAAATAAGAGAGAATAGCCATAAGTATAGTGACATAACTGTTGGGGAACGTTGCATAAAATAAAAAAATTCAGCAACGAGAGAGAGGAGTGCATCTACATACCCTTGTAGATCGAGCGAAAGCTTCAAGAGAACAGGGTTGAGGGAGTCGTACTCGTCGTGATCCAAATCATCGGAGATCCTAGCACCGAACGGACGGCACCTCCGCGTTCAACACACGTACAATCAGCGTGACGTCTCCTACTTCTTGATCCAGCAAGGGGGAAGGAGAGGTTGATGAAGATCCAGCAGCACGACGGCGTGGTGGTGGATGCAGCAGGGATCCGGCAGGGCTTCGCCAAACGTCTGTGGAAGGGGGAGGTGTAGCAAGGGGGAATGGATGCGCCAGGTGTCAGGGGGGTTCTGGCCCTAGGAGATCTCCTAGGGGGAGCGGCGGCCAAGGGGGGAAACTTGCCCCCCAAGGCAAGTGGAGGCGCCCCCTCCCCTAGGGTTCCCAACCCTAGGCGCAGAGGGGGCCCCAGGGGGGCGCACCAGCCCACCAGGGGCTGGTTCCCCTCCCACTTCAGCCCATGGGGCCCTCCGGGATAGGTGGCCCCACCCGGTGGACCCCCGGGACCCTTTCGGTGGTCCCGGTACAATACCGGTGAACCCCAAAACTTTCCCGATGGCCGAAACTCGACTTCCCATATATAATTATTTACCTCCGGACCATTCCGGAACTCCTCATGACGTCCGGGATCTCATCCGGGACTCCGAACAACTTTCGGTTTGCTGCATACTCATATCTCTACAACCCTAGCGTTACCGAACCTTAAGTGTGTAGACCCTACGGGTTCGGGAGACACGCAGGCATGACCAAGACTGCTCTCCGGTCAATAACCAACAATGGGATCTGGAGACCCATGTTGGCTCCCACATGCTCCTCGATGATCTCATCGGATGAACCACGATGTCGAGGATTCAAGCAACCCCGTACACATTTCCCTTTGTCAATTGGTGTGTTACTTGCCCGAGATTCGATCGTCGGTATCCAAATACCTCGTTCACTCTCGTTACTGGTAAGTCACTTTACTCGTACCGTAATGCATTATTCCGTGACCAGACACTTGGTCATTTTGAGCTCATTATGATGATGCATTACCGAGTGGGCCCAGAGATACCTCTCCTTCATACGGAGTGACAAATCCCAGTCTTGATCCGTGTCAACCCAACAGACACTTTCGGAGATACGGGTAGTATACCTTTATAGTCACCCAGTTATGTTGTGACGTTTGGTACACCCAAAGCACTCCTACGGTATCTGGGAGTTACACGATCTCATGGTCTAAGGAAAAGATACTTGACACTGGAAAAGCTCTAGCAAAACGAACTACACGATCTTGTGCTATGCTCAGGATTGGGTCTTGTCCATCACATCATTCTCCTAATGATGTTATCCTGTTATCAATGACATCCAATGTCCATAGTCAGGAAACCATGACTATCTGTTGATCAACGAGCTAGTCAACTAGAGGCTCACTAGGGACATTTTGTGGTCTATGTATTCACACATGTATTACGATTTCCGGATAATACAATTATAGCATGAATAAAAGACAATTATCATGAACAAGGAAATATAATAATAATCCTTTTTTTATTGCCTCTAGAGCATATTTCCAACAGTCTCCCACTTGCACTAGAGTCAATAATCTAGTTACATTGTGATGAATCGAACACCCATAGAGTTATGGTGTTGATCATGTTTTGCTCGTGGAAGAGGTTTAGTCAACGGATCTGCGACATTCAGATCCGTATGTACTTTGCAAATATCTATGTCTCCAGCTTGAACATTTTCACGGATGGAGTTGAAACGACGCTTGATGTGCCTGGTCTTCTTGTGAAACCTGGGCTCCTTGGCAAGTGCAATAGCTCCAGTGTTGTCACAGAAGAGAGTGATTGGCCCCGACGCATTGGGTATGACTCCTAGGTCGGTGATGAACTCCTTCATCCATATTGCTTCATGCGCTGCCTCCGAGGCTGCCATGTATTCCGCTTCGCATGTAGATCCCGCCATGATGCTCTGCTTGCAACTGCACCGGCTTACTGCTCCACGATTCAACATATACACGTATCCGGTTTGTGACTTAGAGTCATCCAGATCTGTGTCGAAGCTAGCGACGACGTAACCCTTTATGACGAGCTCTTCGTCACCTCCATAAACGAGAAACATGTCCTTTGTCCTTTTCAGGTACTTCAGGATATTCTTGACTGCTGTCCAGTGTTCCTTGCCGGGATTACTTTGGTACCTTCGTACCAAACTTACGGCAAGGTTTACATATGGTCTCGTACATAGCATGGCATACATAATAGATCCTATGGCTGAGGCATAGGGGATGACACTCATCTCTTCTTTATCTTCTGCCGTGGTCGGGCATTGAGCCGAGCTCAATCTCACACCTTGCAACACAGGCAAGAACCCTTTCTTGGACTGATCCATGTTGAACTTCTTCAATATCTTATCAAGGTATGTGCTTTGTGAAAGACCTATGAGGCGTATCGATCTATCCCTATAGATCTTGATTCCTAATATGTAAGCAGCTTCTCCAAGGTCCTTCATTGAAAAAAACTTATTCAAGTAGGCCTTAATGTTGTCGAAAGGTTCTATATCATTTACCATCAAAAGTATGTCATCTACATACAATATGAGAAATGCTACAGAGCTCCCACTCACTTTCTTGTAAACACAGGCTTCTCCATAAGTCTGCATAAACCCAAACACTTTGATCGTCTCATCAAAGCGAATGTTCCAACTCCGAGATGCTTGCACCAGCCCATAAATGGATCACTGGAGCTTGCATACCTTGTTAGCATTCTTAGGATTGACAAAACCCTCCGGCTACATCATATACAGTTCTTCCTTAAGATAGTTGTTAAGGAATGCCGTTTTGATGTCCATCTGCCATATCTCATAATCATAGTATGTGGTAATTGCTAACATGATTCGGACGGACTTCAGCTTCGCTACGGGGGAGAAAGTCTCATCAAAGTCAACCCCTTGAACTTGTCGATAACCCTTAGCGACAAGCCGAGCTTTATAGAGGGTAATATTACCATCCGCGTCCGTCTTCTTCTTAAAGATCCATTTGTTTTCTATCGCTCGCCGATCATCGGGCAAGTCTGTCAAAGTCCATACTTTGTTTTCATACATGGATTCTATTTCGGATTGCATGGCTTCAAGCCATTTGTTGGAATCTGGGCCCGCCATCACTTCTTCATAGTTCGAAGGTTCACCGTTGTCTAACAACATGATTTCCAGGACAGGGTTGCCATACCACTCTGGTGTGGAACGTGTCCTTGTGGACCTACGAAGTTCAGTAGCAACTTGATCTGAAGTACCTTGATCATCATCATTAATTTCCTCTCCAGTCGGTGTAGGCACGACAGGAACATTTTCCTGAGCTGTACTACTTTCCGGTTCAAGAGGTAGTTCTTCATCGAGTTCTACTTTCCTCCCACTTACTCCTTTCGAGGGAAACTCTTTTTCCAGAAAGGATCCGTTCTTGGCAACAAAGATCTTGCCTTCAGATCTATGGTAGAAGGTATACCCAATGGTTCTTGCCTTCGTATCCTATGAAGACGCATTTTTCCAACTTGGGTTCGAGCTTTTCAGGTTGAAGTTTCTTGACATAAGCATCGCATCCCCAAACTTTTAGAAACGATGGCTTAGGTTTCTTCCCAAACCATAATTCATATGGTGTTGTCTCAACGGATTTAGACGGAGCCCTATTTAAAGTGAATGTAGCTGTCTCTAGAGCGTATCCCCAAAATGATAGCGGTAAATCGGTAAGAGACATCATAGATCGCACCATATCCAATAGGGTGCGATTACGACGTTCGGACACACCATTACACTGAGGTGTTCCAGGCGGCATGAGTTGTGAAACGATTCCACATTTTCTTAAGTGCGTACCAAATTCGTGACTTAAATATTCTCCTCCACAATATGATTGTAAGAATTTTATCTTTCGGTCACGTTGAGTCTCTACTTCGTTCTAAAATTCCTTGAACTCTTCAAAGGTCTCAGACTTGTGTTTCATCAAGTAGACATACCCCTATCTACTTCAGTCATCAGTGAGAGTGAGAACATAACGTTATCCTCCGCGATCCTCAACGCTCATTGGACCACACACATCAGTATGTATGATTTCCAATAAGTTGGTTGCTCACTCCATTGTTCCGGAGAACGGAGTCTTGGTCATTTTGCCCATGAGGCATGGTTCACATGTGTCAAATGATTCATAATCGAGAGACTCTAAAAGTCCATCAGCATGGAGCTTCTTCATGCGCTTGACACCAATGTGACCAAGGCGGCAGTGCCACAAGTATGTGGGACTATCGTTATCAACTTTACATCTTTTGGTATTCACACTATGAATATGTGTAACATTACGTTCGAGATTCATTAAGAATAAACCATTGACCATCGGGGCAGGACCATAAAACATATCTCTCATATAAATAGAACAACCATTATTCTCGGATTTAAATGAGTAGCCATCTCGTATTAAACGAGATCCAGATACAATGTTCATGCTCAAACTTGGCACTAAATAACAATTATTGAGGTTTAAAACTAATCCCGTGGGTAAATGTAGAGGTAGCATGCCGACGGCGATCACATCATCCTTGGAACCATTCCCGACGCGCATCGTCACCTCGTCCTTCGCCAGTCTCCGCTTATTCCACAGCTCCTATTGTGAGTTACAAATATGAGCAACGGCACCGGTATGAAATACCCAGGAGTTACTACGAGTGCTGGTAAGGTACACATCAATTACATGTATATCACATATACCTTTAGTGTTGCCGGCCTTCTTGTCCGCTAAGTATTTGGGGCAGTTCCGCTTCTAGTGACCCTTCCATTTGCAATAAAAGCACTCAGTCTCAGGCTTGGGTCCATTCTTTGACTTCTTCCCGACAAATGGCTTACCGGGCGCGGCAACATCGTTGCCGTCCTTCTTGAAGTTCTTCTTACCCTTGCCCTTCTTGAACTTAGTGGTTTTATTGACCATCAACACTTGATGTTCTTTCTTGATTTCTACCTCTGCCGACTTCAGCATTGAAAATACTTCAGGAATAGTTTTCACCATCCCCTGCATATTGTAGTTCATCACAAAGCTCTTGTAGCTCAGTGGGAGTGGCTGGAGGATTCTGTCAATGACCGCCTTGTCCGGGAGGTTAATGTCCCGCTGGGACAGGCGGTTGTGCAACCCAGACATTTTGAGTATGTGCTCACTGACAGAACTATTTTCCTCCATCTTACAACTATAGAACTTGTCGGAGACTTCATATCTCTCGACCCGGGCATGAGCTTGGAAAACCATTTTCAGCTCCTCGAACATCTCATATGCTCCGTGTTACTCAAAATGCTTTTGGAGCCCCGGTTCTAAGCTGTAAAGCATGCCGCACTGAACGAGGCAGTAATCATCAGCACGTGGCTACCAAGCGTTCATAACGTCTTGGTTCTCTGGGATGGGTGCTTCACCTAGCGGTCCTTCTAGGACATATGCTTTCTTGGCAGCTATGAGGATGATCCTCAGGTTTCGGGCCCAGTCCGTATAGTTGCTGCCATCATCTTTCAGCTTGGTTTTCTCTAGGAACGCGTTGAAGTTCATGTTGACATGAGTGTTGGCCATTTGATCTACAAGACATTTTTGCAAAGATTTTAGACTAAGTTCATGATAATGAAGTTCATCTAATCAAATTATTTAATGAACTCCCACTCAGATTTGACACCCCTCTAGTCATCTAAGTGTTACATGATCCGAGTCGACTAGGCCGTGTCCGATCATCACGTGAGACGGACTAGTCATCATCGGTGAACATCTCCATGTTGCTCATATCTTCCATACGACTCATGTTCGACCTTTCGATCTCTGTGTTCTGAGGCCATGTATGTACATGCTAGGCTCGTCAAGTTAACCTAAGTTTTTTTGCATGTGTAAAACTGTCTTACACCCGTTGTATGTGAACATAGGAATCTATCACACCCGATCATCACGTGGTGCTTCGAAACGACGAACTTTAGCAATAGCACACAGTTAGGGGGAACACTTTTTTGAAATTATTATGAGGGATCATCTTATTTACTACCGTCGTTCTAAGTAAACAAGATGCATAAACATAATAAACATCACATGTAATTAAATAGGAGTGACATGATATGGCCAATATCATATAGCTCATTTGATCTCCATCTTCGGGGCTCCATGATCATCTTCGTCATCGGCATGACACCATGATCTCCATCATCATGATCTCCATCATAGTGTCTCCATGAAGTTGCTCGCCAACTATTACTTCTACTACTATGGCCAACGGTTTAGTAATAAAGTAAAGTAATTATGGTTTTAAATCATTGACATGCATGTCATACAATAATTAAGACAACTCCTATGGCTCCTGCCGGTTGTCATACTCATCGACATGCAAGTCGTGATTCCTATTACAAGAACATGATCTCATACATCACAATATATCATTCATCATTCATCACAACTTTTGGCCATATCACATCACAAAGCAATTGCTGCAAAAACAAGTTAGACGTCCTCTAATTGTTGTTGCATCTTTTACGTGGCTGCAATAGGGTTCTAGCAAGAACGTTTTCTTACCTACGAATAACCACAACGTGATTTGCCAACTTCTATTTACCCTTCATAAGGACCCTTTTCATCGAATCCGCTCCAACTAAAGTGGGAGAGACAGACACCCACTAGCCACCTTATGCAACTAGTGCATGTCAGTCTGTGGAACCTGTCTCACGTAAGCGTACGTGTAAGGTCGGTCTGGGCCGCTTCATCCCACAATACCGCTGAAGCAAAATAAGACTAGTAGTGGCAAGAAAGTTGACAACATCTACGCCCACAACAGATTTGTGTTCTACGCGTGCAATAGAGAACTACCCATAGACCTAGCTCATGATGCCAATGTTGGGGAACGTTGCATAAAATAAAAAATTTCCTACGTTCACCAAGATCAATCTATGAGTTCATCTAGCAATGAGAGAGAGGAGTGCATCTACATACCCTTGTAGATCGAGCGGAAGCGTTCAAGAGAACGGGGTTAAGGGAGTCGTACTCGTCGTGATCCAAATCACCTGAGATCCTAGCACCGAACGGATGGCACCTCCGCGTTAAACACACGTATGGTCAGCGTGACGTATCCTCCTTCTTGATCCAGCAAGGGGGAAGGAGAGGTTGATGATGATCTAGTAGCACGACGGCATGGTGGTGGATGCAGCAGGGATCTGGCAGGGCTTCGCAAAACGTCTGCGGAAGGGAGAGGTGTAGCAAGGGGGAATGGAGGCGTCAGGTGTCAGGGTGCGGCTGCCCTCCCTCCCCCCTCTTTATATAGGGACCCCAGGGGGGCGCCGGCCCTAGGAGATGGGATCTCCTAGGGGGGCGCCGGCCAAGGGGGGAAACTTGCCCCCCAAGGCAAGTGGAGGCGCCCCCTCCCCTAGGGTTCCCAACCCTAGGCGCAGAGGGGGGGGGGCCAGGGGGGAAGGGCACCAGCCCACCAGGGGCTGGTTCCCCTCCCACTTCAGCCCATGGGGCCCTCCGGGATAGGTGGCCCCACCCGGTGGACCCCCGGGACCCTTCCGATGGTCCCGGTACAATACCGGTGAACCTCGAAACTTTCCCGATGGCCGAAACTCGACTTCCCATATATAATTCTTTACCTCCAGACCATTCTGGAACTCCTTGTGACGTCCGGGATCTCATCCGGGACTCCGAACAACTTTCGGTTTGCTGCATACTCATATCTCTACAACCCTAGCGTCACCGAACCTTAAGTGTGTAGACCCTACGGGTTCGGGAGACAAGCAGACATGACCGAGACTGCTCTCTGGTCAATAACCAACAGCGGGATCTGGATACCCATGTTGGCTCCCACATGCTCTTCGATGATCTCATTGGATGAACCACGATTTCGAGGATTCAAGCAACCCCGTACACAATTCCCTTTGTCAATCGGTATGTTACTTGCCCGAGATTCGATCGTCGGTATCCCAATACCTCGTTCACTCTCGTTACTGGCAAGTCACTTTACTCGTACCGTAATGCATGATCCCATGACCAGACACTTGGTCATTTTGAGCTCATTATGATGATGCGTTACCGAGTGAGCCCAGAGATACCACTCCGTCGTACCGAGTGACAAATCCCAGTCTCGATCCGTGTCAACCCAACAGACACTTTCAGAGATACGGGTAGTATACCTTTATAGTCACCCAGTTCCGTTGTGACGTTTGGTACACCCAAAGCACTCCTACGGTATCCGGGAGTTACACGATCTCATGGTCTAAGGAAAAGATACTTGACATTGGAAAAGCTCTAGCAAATCGAACTACACGATCTTGTGCTATGCTCAAGATTGGGTCTTGTCCATCACATCATTCTCCTAATGATGTGATCCCGTTATCAATGACATCCAATGCCCATAGTCAGGAAACCATGACTATCTGTTGATCAATGAGCTAGTCAACTAGATGCTCACTATGGACATATTGTGGTCTATGTATTCACATGTGTACTACGATTTCCGGATAATACAATTATAGCATGAATAAAAGACAATTATAATGAACAAGGAAATATAATAATAATCCTTTTATTATTGCCTCTAGGGCATATTTCCAACAATAACGTGTAATAACAACCCATAATGAAATAAATATCAATATAAAAGCATGATGCAAAATGGACGTATCAGCGGTAAGGCCTCCGCGGCAGCACAGCCGGCCATGGGAGGCAGGAGCAGGCGGCACGACCGGCGCTGCTTTGGGCGGCTGGAGCAAGAAGACCAGAGGTTGAAGAAGCACTACGGCCTTTGGATGGACATCGTACGGTCACTCGAGCTAGAATCATGCATATTGACTAAGTTAACAAAGCCCTCCGTCCCCGTCAACTTAGTAGGCCCACTATACTGGGTCCCAGCTAGCAGGGGCAATATTCATTTTTTTGTGCGTAATAAAGAGGCACTTCCTTGCGTGCGAAGATATAGCTGGTGGGTCTGAGCTGTCAGCGGCGGTAATGTTTTTTAGCTAATAAGGAATACAGAGGCCCTTTCGGTGGGTCCCAGATGTCAGGTGGGGGAATCATTATTTTGCGCGTAATAAGGAGGCATTTCCTTGCGTGCGGCCGTGGACCCAGCTGTCAGCCTCTCCACGTATAGTCCACTTCAGATGCATGTCGGTTGTTGACCACATTGACCACGCCACTCCGAGAGCACCAGGGCGATGGACGACGGCGAGGCCTTGGAAGGGAACGACATGGAGCCAGGGAAGACTCGGAAGTTGTTTCCCACGGGGAGGGGAGTACGATTGTACGAGGGTTTACTGGTTCGTCTGCCGTCGCTGGAGAATAACAACAGGTGTGGGTGAGTAGAGGGATGGCTAGGCCAGCGATGGGAGTACGGTGGGGCGGTGAGGCCTGCGGGGCAGCACAGCTGGCCGCGGGGAGGAGGGAGCAGGCAGTCCCGCCGGCGCTTGTTTGAGCGGCTGGAGCAGGAAGAGCAGAGATTGGAGAAGCACGACGGCCGTTGGATGGACATCCAACAGTCACTGCTTGTGTGTCAACCTTTTTTTAGGAAAGGCTCAAGTCTGTGGAAAACAGCATACATGCCACCTGCCATTATTTCTAAAAATTTACAACCCATTTGCTAATTCTTACGTTTTTTTGGAGCCCATATTCTTTTTGTTAGCATTATAGCGAATATTGTGGCCACAGTTAAAAAATTATACTAAATTTTGCATATGTCGGTGCGGTCCGAATTGTTTTTAATTCCGAAATTTTGAGTCACATTCAGACAGATTTTAAAAATAAATGTATATCAATATAAAATCCAATAAACTGTCCATTTCACATTTCTCATCTTGAAATATTTGCAGCCCAAGAGGCCTGACAAAGCGACATACTTGACAAATCACAAAAATACTGGGCAAGCCATTTTCAGAAAGAAAAATAAACTACTGGGCTGGTCTGTGGTAAACATAAAACAAAAGGTTGTCCAGATAGGCCAGAGTGTCCCGCACAACCTAGTTGACACCCTGCTTCCATCTCAAAAACAAATTAGATAAATGTCACTCCAATTATGGTGATTCATAAAAATGCCACTACCATTTTCAAACTTTGAAAAATGCCACTGCAATTTTTGCATACTTTGACAAACGCCACTGCAATTTGCAAACTTTGAAAGACGCCACTCCAGACTTCGAAAAATGCCACTAGAAATGGCGTGAAATGGCATTTTTTAATGTTTCGAAATTGCAGTGGCATTTCTCGGAAACACCAAATTTGGAGTGGCATTTATCAAATTAACCCAAAACAAAAATAACTGGGCGATCTGCTGGGTCCCTGGTGTCAGCCGCTTGTTGTGCAATTCTATCATTTATTGACTACGTTTACAATGGCATGGGGCCCAGATGTCAGAAATCCATTAGGAGGAGCCATTTTTTATTGGCTTGAAATAAGGAGGCACTTGCTTGCGTACTGCCATGACCTTGGTGGGTCCTTGCCGTCATCCTCTCCACGTACAATCATCTCCTGATTGTGTACGCGTCAACTTGGTAGGCCCACAAGTCAGCCTCTAAACCCGTGGAGGACAAATAGAACCCATTTTAAAAAATAACAGCCCATTCCATACGTTCGAACGGAAAGTTCAACATTCAGAGCAAAGTAACAGGTCTGATCCACATATAGAGTACTGAACTTCCACATTGACAACCATCATAGCGAAGTTAACTATCTACTCCCACTAATATTCTAGTAGCATACAAGTACTAACTTACTCTTAGCTAACTAGACGATGTCGGCCGCCATCTGCGGTACATGCTAAACACCGGCATCGGTGTCCTGCACCTCGCCTCGGACTTACCAGAGGTGCCATAGGGCGCGTTGCTCGCGCGCGATGGCCCTTTCCATGCCGGCGTGGTCCACCGAAGCTTCGACTTCTAAGAGGGAAACCCACTTGACGAGCTGGTAGTAAAAATCAGTGTCGTGAACGCATGCATGCCTGACAGCCTCCACGGCTATTTGCCGGGAGCCGGCCTCCATGTATTCAGCCCAGTTGTGGGCGCTCTGCTCGCGACTCAGAGCATCGGTGCGCTGCTGCTCCATGTCCCGCTAGTGGCACAAATCGGCGATACACTGCTCCTCCGCCAGGCGGTCGCGGTCCAACAACTCCTGCTCCTCCGGCAGGCGGTCGCGCTCCAACAAGTCCTTAATCTCCGCCTTGCCATCTAAAGACAGATAGAATGCCTCCTCCCTCCATCTGCCTTCCAGTGAAAAACCGAACACTAGTTCTAGCGGTGACCGCCTTCGGACTCGCCTACCGCGGACGGGCGGGGGCATGGCGGACGTGGCGAGGGCGAGGATAAGTGGCGAGCAACATCGGGGCGGTGGGGGCTTATGAGGATATGGAGAGTTGGGTCACGGTGCCACCGTAGAAGGCCGGGAAATAGTACTTATAGGTGGAAGGTAGCGCGACGGTCATCGGAATTCAATGCATAAGCAGGCATGGCTTAGCGCGCCAGCTTGCCATGGAAAACTAGAGAAATTGAAATTATGACTGTGCCGTCCCGTCCCGTCTGGGTCGCACGCCGGCATGATGGTCAAACGAGTGCATTCAAATCATCTACCTCCTTGTCAATATTGATTCTACGGATTTAAAAAGCCCGCAACAATTAAAGCGCATCTTTTTCGCATCAGCTAGCTGCCTTAATTATGGCCGGCTGCATGCAGGCACTCAGAATCGCTCGCAGCTAATACACGGAGCAGCATGCAACGAGTCGCTGCCGAGGGCACGCATGCAGCCACTTAAATTGCTGGAATTAATTAGGCTTAAACTTCTGCATGCCGTTAATTTTTGCCTTGCCTTGGTCTTGCTGCTTTGCTCACGGGACTAATAAACCCGGACGGAGGGATTACCTTGGTTTGGTGAGAGGTTTGAATTAATCCCTGCAAACCAGAAAGGAGGTACTAGTACGTGCGTGATCCGCTATTTATTCGTGTAGGATCGAGTAGGTCGTTTCTTGAATTGAGCCCTGCAAACTGGAAAGGAGGTAGTACGTGCGTGATCCACTATTTATCTGTGTAGGATCAAGTAGGTAAGATAGTGTAGGTTGCCACTTTCTTCAGAGGTAGGCATTTTTATTCAAAAAACTGCCACTTCGGATCTTGCGTCGCAAATAAAACTGCCAGGAGCACATTAGTCGGCTAGCTAGTGATCGATCAGTAACTTGTAAACACTGAGCGAAAAGAAATAAGTAACTGTTAATGCATCACAATGATTCACAGATCATATACAAATATGTAGCTCCAAAAGCAAAGATCAGCCACCTCGGATCTTACGTCGCAACTAAAACCAACTAGTACGATTCCCATACATAAGATCAACATGTTAATGCATCTCAATGATTCACAGATCATATACAAATATGTAGCTCCAAAATCAAAGATCTAGAAAAACATATGTTCTTCCTACTAACATGGATGATTCTCTTGGCCAACAATTAGTACAGACTGAAAGACAAATTTGTTCGTGAAGTCTACAATTCCTCTTGGAAACATAAGTGGTTTCACCAACAACTGGAACCATGAGAATGAACCACACATGATGGAGGAACATACACTGCAATATGATTTGGTCTTCTCTCGCTCACACGGCGAGACTATTTTCGGAATACAAACTTTAACTTAGGCAAAAAGATGCCCATTGTATAATCAGACCAAAGCAATGAAGCACCTAGTGTTGGCCAATAAATAGTACAATACTACTTTTCTACATTCCATGAAGTGACTATCCAATCTTTCTCTGTCTATTTTCAAATGGCACTGCATGCAGTGAGTATACTATTCTCTTGTGCAATTCAACCAAAATTGCGGTCACTTTGTTTGTTTGCCAAATAGCAACGGGTAGACATCTCTATCTACACAAATATCAAGCAGCTAGTAAACATATACCACACCTTGTATTTTTGGTTTAAACATGTCTCTTCCGTTTAGCATCTGTCATCTTCTGCACTGGACAATTTGATACAGTTATGTTTTGCCCTGGACAATTTCATACTGAATTGATTTGCTGGTTCAAAGCAGAAATATAGCGCCTATTCTTCATCAGACCAAGTATATCCATGTTCATAGTGATGGAAGAGGTGAAATCGATACAACCGAAATTGAGCATCCATTCATTGAATCCTGTCCTGCACCTCCAATGTAGGTCCACCCTTCCAATAAATTCACATGCAAACCACTAGTATTACTATCTAATGACAGTACAAAAAGAGTAGCAAGATAGTAGCAAACCATGTACCTTCGTAATGAACAACTCATAGTGCCACCAATTGAATATAAAGGTTTGGAAGAAAACATGCTCCTAATGTTGAACCAGTTGGACTTTTTGTGCAGTTCCACTAAAATCGAGCATCCCTGTTTGCATAGATATTGAAAGTGTGATTACTGTAAAAACGACACTAGTTGAAGCATAGACTCACAAATATAAGCATTCCAATTTCTTAATGGAAAAGGTAGCAAGGCTGTTTCTAACCACCTGTTTGAAGGAATAAATAGGGCAACAACGGCTGATGTCAGAAAGGCATATATAGTTCTTTTTGAAAGAATGATCGACTCCTGACCTTTCCTCTTCTTTTAAGCATATTTTGTGCAGTTCAACTAAAATAAAATGCCATCACTGCCTTGGCATTTTAGTGACACCGTACAAAATGAAATGACTTAACATTACATCATGATGTCAGGTATGTAGTCGACATGCATTAGAGACAAACATACATACCTCCTCTGATAACATAATGAACATTAATTTTAGCAAAGGTGTGACTAGCATTACCGGATAATTTGAGTGAACTCTACACCCTCGGTTCCTTAATATAAGACATTTTCGCGGTTCAATTTAAAGTACCCAAACGTCTAGTATTTAGAAAAACAGGTAGTAGTTTCCTTGAGCACATATCTGGGAAAGCTTTCCACACTTTATTTATGTCCATACGCTAATGCAACACCATTCGAATACTACAAATATACACTAATCCAGTGGCTAGTGCAACAGTAGAGTAGTTAGTTTATTACAGGGTACAGTACAATGATTGCACTGAACAAATTTCAATAAACTCTAGCACTAGAAGATTTCTATAAGAATTAACAATACAAAATGTAAAGGTCACAAGTTTCAACATTGGTATACTAGTTGTGCATGAGCATTAAACCGAATACAAAAGTCTGAAGGTAACTAGCATTATTAACTAATGACAGTATAAAAAAATTGCAAGCCATGTACCTCCAAGGTAAATATCATTTTGAACTCGTGGGGACATTAAAAATGGCTATCCCAATCTTGATAATCGATAAAACATAAAAACTTGATCAAACGAATCAAGAGAACAGCCGGAGGAGGAGGTGCCCACTCTTGACCTTTCCTCTTGTCTTCATAATTTTTTGTGCAGTTTAACCAAAATAAAATGACATCAGTGCCTTGGCATTTTGGTGACACTGTACAAAAAAATTAACTTATCTCATGAAAGTGAGGTATGTAATCTATAAGCATTAACAGTGCAAAAATATGAAGGTATTAACAAGTTTCATTGCTGGTATACTGGTTGTGCAACAGCATTAGAATGCCTTAGCTAAAAAATCTTTAATACATCCACAATCAACAGCTAATCCTGAAATAATC
This sequence comes from Triticum dicoccoides, assembly GCF_002162155.2. Taxonomy (NCBI): domain Eukaryota; kingdom Viridiplantae; phylum Streptophyta; class Magnoliopsida; order Poales; family Poaceae; genus Triticum; species Triticum dicoccoides. The sequence continues at coordinate 102,383,647 of NC_041381.1, read as the reverse complement.
TAGTGACATTAAATGGCATTGTTTAAATTTATCGGTGGCATTAGACCGAGTGCGACATTAGTTAAATGTGGCATCACTTTAGCAGTAGCATTGCTTGACTTGACTGCCGGCGTTATACTAACAACAAAAAAGTGGCAATAAGAGCATGGGAGGCTGATGTCTACTACACAATCTTCTTCTTGTAGACGTTGTTGGGCCTCCAAGTGTAGAGGTTTGTAGGACAGGAGCAAATTTCCCTCAAGTGGATGACCTAAGGTTTATCAATCCGTGGGAGGCATAGGATGAAGATGGTCTCTCTCAAGCAACCCTGCAACCAAATAACAAAGAGTCTCTTGTGTCCCCAACACACCCTATACAATGGTGAATTGTATAGGTGCACTAGTTCGGCCAAGAGATGATGATACAAGTGCAATATGGATGGTAGGTATAGGTTTTTGTAAACTGAAAATATAAAAACAGCAAGGTAACTAATGATAAAAGTGAACATAAACAGTATTGCAATGGTAGGAAACAAGGCCTAAGGTTCATACTTTCACTAGTACTTGAAGGATTTATAACAGAGTAGCAATCACACAGTTATTACATCGAATGTCTCAAAAGAGAACTTATTACAATAAATATGGCTTAAGGCCGTCTAATAACGATAACAGCGGAAGGCTTGGAAGATAAGTGAGTCCATCAACTCCAACGGCATCACTAAGTATAAGATCACAACCTAAGGCCCCTTACTTGTCGTCTGAAAAGTCTGCAACATGAATGTTGCAGCCCGAAAATGGGTCAGCATATGGAATATGCTGGCAATGTATCACATAGAGAGTAATGAACAGAATAATGCTATACTACATGCATATATGGCTGGTGGAAAAGCTCTATATATGGTTATAGTTTTGCGTAAAGCCAATTTTCCCTACTAAAAAGGAATAAATTTTATTTAACTACCATGGTGGTTGTTAAACATTGAGAAGGGTACTCCAACTAAATCCAAATTAAACATCATCATTAACCCAACAAAATTAAATTAAGTAACATGATGAGATTCACATGATAATCCAAGTACTAGATACTCAAAACGTCCATAACCGAGGACACAGCTAACCATGATTAGTTTATACACTCTGCAGAGGTTTGCGCACTTTTCACCACAAGACTCGATCTCCTCCGCTTGATTTCTCGCACTACATGATGTTTGAGAAACGGATCACCCAGACATAGTCTTTCAGAAGCATTAACTCTCTGCTTTGGGTAGACTGTACCAACCTACATCCCCTACATCTGCTAGTCTACCACTTCAAGAGCTCATGCAACTTAATCAACTATGCTAGAGCCCATAGTAGCTAGCGGCTGCACACGGAAGTTTCTAGCAAGAATAATCTCATGATCCCTTTGAGCCTGGGTGGCGGTCCATAGGAGAATCACACGGTACCCCGGGATTTCCAAAAATACAGACAACACTGGGTTTCCCAGGTGCGTCAATCCACCCAGATGTGTATTCAAGTTGCCACCTTAAGTAAACCATTAATTAAACGATCTCACATCTGTCATGGAAACACTCACCCAATCCATGTATACTACCATAGCATGGTAATATAAGCAAACGTAGAAGTAATTCCCAAAGGTTTGATAATTACAGGTAATAGATTCTACCTCATCTACTTCCCAAAACCCACATGTTAATCAGATCCTATTCATGCAATTGTTTGAGGATTGATCTAATGCAATAAAACTGGGTAACAAAGAGGTATGATCAAAGTGTTACTTGCCTTGCTGATGATCTGTGAAACCTCGAGATTCGAAGTAGCAAGCGGCACACTCCAGGCACTCTATCACAAACAAACAAGCATACAATAAGCACTCATCTAATGCACAAGTAAAACTCAAATAAGAGATCTAACCAGAAAGTTCAACTTAAAAACTCCGGTTTGCAAAAAGAATCAAATAAAATGAAGCAACGAAACTCAAACGGCGAAAGAAAAATGCTTCGTTTACTACTCTGGACCTAAGTCAAATTTTATAGTAGAAAAAACTTGTTTGATTTGGTTAAACGGAAAGAGGGTTTCGAGATGAAACTCTAGGTGCTTGAATCGCCTGATTCCGATAAACGAGCGTAAAGTTACACTAAAATGAAAAACAAATCGGAAATCGCGATCAGAAATAATCGCGGAAAATCCGAGAAAAAGAAAAACGGACGAACAGGCTAACGAACGAACGTTCGCTGTCTGCAAAAAAGAAAACGAAAATCATTTGTTAAAACCAACGTATGGACGAACGTCCGCTAACTAAACTAAACTGAAAAAACAGATCTAGGTTTTTTAACAAAACCGAACGAAAAACTGAACGATTTTCTGAGGAAAACCGTCGGCGATGGGGCGGCGGCTACCTCCGGCGAGGGGGCGGCGGGGTCCGGCGGGTTTGGCGGCAGCGGTCCAACGACGAGGCGGCGGGGTCCGGCGGTCGGTGGTGTCGGGCGGGGTGGCGGGGTTC
>NC_041381.1:102334624-102380802 GCF_002162155.2 Triticum dicoccoides | reverse complement strand
GGCGGGGTTCGGCGGCGGCAACGTGGGCGACGGCGGCGGCGGCTGCTCGCAGCGGCGGCGGCGGCTGGGCTAGGGTTTCGGCGTGGGGCAGTTGGGCTGACGGGCTCGGGGCGGCGCCTTATAAAGGCGGGGCCAGACGGAGTCCTGGCTGAACACGGCACAATGTCGGTTCGCGTTTTAAAAAAAATTACTTTCACGCAGAAAAACAAATAAAAGAAATACTATACGGACTCCAAAAATCCCAAAATAAAATTTCCCCAGCTTCTAAAATCAAGGCGGACAAGACGAACATTTATTTGGGGCCTAAATTAAATTTTTAAAAATGCACCTTTTTCCTAAATTCAATTAAAGTAGCCAAAAACTCCGAAATAAAATCTTATTTGATTTTATTATCAAATCCTCAATATTTCTTTATTTTGAGAAAATCATTTTATTCGCTCTCTCATATTTTTATAATAGAAATAATTGAAGAAAATAAAATAAAATCAAATGATCCTATTTTCAAAATTTGAGAAAACTCAAATATGAAAATAACGAAATCCCCAACTCTCTCCGTGGGTCCTTGAGTTGCATAGAATTTCTAGGATCGAGCCAAAATGCAATAAATATGATATGAAATGATGGTCTAATGTATAACATTCCAAATTGAAAATTTGGGATGTTACAAACCTACCCAACTTAAGATGAATCTTGCCCTCGAGATTCAGGTTGGCTAGAAAATAGGTGAGGGTGGTCCTTCAGTAGATCTTCCTCTCGCTCCCAGGTAGCTTCGTCCTCGGTATGGTGGCTCCACTGAACTTTTCAAAACTTGATAACCTTGCTGCGGGTGAGTCGGCTGGCATACTCGAGAATCTTGACTGGCTTCTCTTCGTAGGTCAAATCACTATCCAACTGAATCGCTTCCAGTGGCACTGCATTTCTCAGTGGTATATCCGCCATCTTTGCGTGGCACTTCTTCAACTGGGAAACGTGGAACACATCATGAACTCCTGACAATCCTTCGGGCAATTCCAACTTGTAAGCAACTTCTCCCATACGCTCCAAAACTTTGTACGGTCCCACAAAACATGGCGCTAATTTCCCCTTAACTCCAAAGCGCTAAACTCCTCGAAGTGGAGATACACGAAGATAAACTCTGTCTCCGATTTTGTAAATAGTCTCCTTACGTTTAGAATCTACGTAGCTCCTCTGCCTGGACTGGGCTACTTTGAGCCTATCGCGAATCAACTTCACCTTCTGTTCGGACTCCTTAATCAAATCCGGTCCAAACAACTGGCGGTCTCCAACTTCGTCCCACAACAACGGTGTCCTGCACCTCCTTCCGTACAAGGCTTCGAAAGGGGCCATCTTCAAACTGGATTGATAACTATTGTTGTAAGAGAACTCTGCATATGGCAAATTGTCGTCCCAACTAGATCCATAATCTAGCGCACAAGCTCTCAGCATATCCTCCAAAATATGATTGACTCTCTCGGTTTGTCCATGTGTCTGTGGATGAACGGCTATACTGAACTCTATCCTGGTGCCCAAAGTTTCGTGCAACTGATTCCAGAACTTCGAGGTAAACTGGGTTCCTGTATCTGATACAATGCTCCTCGGAACTCCATGCAGACATACGATCCTGGTCATGTAGATCTTTGCCAACTTAGCACTAGTGTAGGTGGTCTTCACTGGGATGAAATGAGCTACCTTCGTCAAATGATCGACTACAACCCATATCGAGTCATAGCCTGAACGATTCCTGGGCAATCCCGTGATAAAATCCATGCCTATTTTGTCCCACTTCCATTCGGGTATCGGCAATGGTTGTAGCAATCATGTTGGCTTCTGATGCTCTGCCTTAACTCTCTGAGATACATCACATACTGCTACATATTCAGCAATATCCTTCTTCATTCCGGTCCACCGGAAACTGTCCTTCAAATCCAAATACATCTTGGTATTTCCTGGGTGAATCGAATACGGCGAGTCATGGGCCTCTTGCAGAATCAACTTCCTGATCTCCGGGCCATTAGGTACATAAACGCGGTCCTCAAACCATAAGGTATCGTGCTCATTCTCACGAAATCCCTTAGGGTTTCCTTTGCTCATCTTATCCTTTATCTCGTCAATCTCCTTGTCAGTCTTTTGGGCTTCTCTGATCTTATCCATCAAAGTAGACTGAATGTCCAATGATGCTACATAGCCTCTCGGAACTATCTCCAAGCATAGTTCACGAAGATCCTTGGCTAACTCCTTTGGTAACTCTCCGATCATGAGTGTGTTGACATGGCTCTTGCGGCTCAACGCATCGGCTACTACGTTAGCCTTTCCGGGGTGATAATGTAATCTCATATCATAATCCTTGATGAGTTTCAACCATTTCCTTCGCCTGAGATTCAACTCCTTTTGTGTGAAGATGTACTTCAAACTCTTGTGATCCGTGTACACCTCACAATGGTTTCCGATGAGAAAATGTCTCCATGTCTTCAAAGCATGCACTATGGCTACTAACTCCAAATCATGTGTAGCATAGTTCAATTCATGAGGTTTAAGCTGTCGTGTGGCATGCGAAACAACTCTTCCTTCCTGCATAAGCACTGCTCCAAGTCCTCGACGAGAAACGTCGCAATATACTTCATAATCCTTGCGCTGATCAGGCACAATCAACACCGGTGATGTAACCAAACGTTTCTTCAACTCCTGGAAACTGGCCTCCCATTCCTCAGTCCATTTGAACTTGGTGTCCTTCTTCAACAACTCTGTCATGGGCTTTGTAATCTTCGAGAAATTCTCAATGAGCCTCCGGGAGTATCCTATGAGTCCGAGAAAACTCCGGATCTCTCCAACTGTTGTTGGGGCTTCCCAATTTGTCACGGTGACAACTTTGGTGGGGTCTACTGTGATCCCTTCTCCGGATATAACATGTCCGAGAAATCCAACTTCCTTCAACCAAAACTCACATTTGCTGAACTTGGCATATAACTGATGTTCTCTGAGCTTCTCAAGTACCAAACGCAAATGCTCCTTATGCTCCTCTTCATTCTTCGAGTAGACCAAAATATCATCAATGAACACCACGATGAACTTATCCAGAAACTCCATAAACACCTTGTTCATCATGTTCATGAAATAGGCAGGTGCGTTAGTAAGACCAAATGACATAACGGTATACTTGTACAGCCCGTACCTGGTGATAAAAGCCGTCTTGGGTATATCCTGCTCTCGAATCTTCAACTGGTGGTATCCTGATCGCAGATCGATCTTGGGAAATACCTTAGCTCCTTGCAATCGGTCAAACAAGTCATTGATCATCGGTAGTGGGTACTTGTTTTTGATTGTCACCTCATTCAATCCTCGATAATCAACAACCATCCTCAATGATCCATCCTTCTTCTCCACTAGAAGCACTGGCGATCCCCAAGGTCAAGAACTTGGGCGAATATAGCCTTTATCCAGTAACTCCTTAATCTGCTTAATTTCCTCCAAATCTTTTGTAGGCATCCTGTATGGTCTCTTAGATATCGGCCCTGTGCGTGGAAAAAGCTCAATCAAAAACTCAATGTCTCTATCCGGTGGCATGCCTGGTAACTCCTCTGGAAATACATCAGGAAAATCCTTCACCACTGGTACTTCTTCCTGTACAACTCCTGATAAGGAATTTACTTGAGTCCTCCTTGGCACATGCCGGGATACATAATTGATCCTTCTTCCTTCTGGCGTGGTAAGCAAAATTGACTTACTAGCGCATTCAATGTTCCCTCCATACTTCGATAACCAATCCATGCCTAATATCACATCCAGTCCTTGCGACTCTAGTACTATTAGGTCTGAGGGAAACACGTAGTTACCAATCCTTAATCGATCACACCATAGACTAGCCATATACTCTGCTCCTGGCGAGGTTACTAACATGGGTGACCTGAGGGCTTGGGTTGGCAGGTTATACTTATCCACAAATCCCCTTGATATGTATGAATGCGATGCACCAGTATCAAAAAGAACGATTGCAGTAAATGACTTAACCAAAAACTTACCTATTACTGCATCTGGCTGGGCTTCAACCTCCTCCACGCTAACGTGGTTCACCTCCTTTTTTGAAAGTATTGGGCTTCTTCCCAGAACTTCCATTACCGTTTCCATTTTTCGCTTCAGGACATTCGGTGGCATAATGTCCAGTCTTCTGGCATTTGTAACAGGTGATGTGGCTCAGATCCCTCTTGGCTGGTGTTGATGGGTTGGTGCGGTTCTGTCCATTGCTTCCTCCATTCCCATTACCATTCTTGGGGCCACTATGGTTGTGCGAACTACCCCCTCCATGGGTATGCTGAATATGTCCTCCCGAGTTCGGGGTAAAAATGAGGCTTCTGCTGAGCTCCAGAATTATACTTCCCTTGTCCATATTTCCTCTTGCGGCTGTCAATCTGCTGCTGCTTCCCTTCAATCATAAGAGCTCTATCTACCAACTCCTGGTAGTTGTTGAAGGGGTCTACCATCAACTGCACGCTCAGCTCATCATTCAGTCCTTCCAGAAACTTCTCCTGCTTAGCTGCATCCGTAGCAACGTCATCTGGGGCATAACGTGCTAGCTTACTAAAGTCATCCACATACTGACCAACAGTACGTCCTCCCTGGCGTAGGTTGCGAAACTCACACTTCTTCATGGCCATTGCTCCTGCTAAAACATGGGCAGCACAGAAAGCCTGCTGAAATTGATCCCATGTGACAGTGTCGATAGGATAAGTGGCTGTGAAATTCTCCCACCATGATGTTGCGGGTCCATCAAGCTGATGTGCGGCAAAATGCACCTTCTCCGCATCTATGCATCCTGCAGTGGTCAACTCCCTTCCCATCTTGCTGAGCCAATCATCTGCAACTATCGGCTCGGTGCTACTGGAGAACACCGATGGATTCAGCCTCAAGAAACAGGCTAAGTGATCAACAGGTGGTGGTGGAGGTGGTTTGTTGTTGTTGTTGTTCCCCTGATTCTGATTTTGGACTAGCATCTGCATCAATGCATTCTGCTGCTGGATCAACTGGGTGAGCTCCGGTGGGAAAGCAAATCCATTGTCACGTCTCAGAGGCATCTGAGCATTTAGAAAAGATGAGAATATAGAATAGAATGAGGTCTAGAGAGAAAAACACTACCCATATGCATATGAGACAAAAGCAAACAATATCACTTCAATCAATTCAAACAAGGCATACAACGGTCTAACTATCATTACAAAAGTGCTTGGGCTATACTATATACATGGGGAATTCTACTACTGTCATGGTGGTCGCCAAGAAAAACTGCTCGGTCGAAGACTCCATGATATCTGCTCCAGCTTCATCAACAAAGTCATCATCACTATCGTCTAGGTCCGAGTCGGTGTCTTCGATGATGATGTAGTTCTCCGGGCAATTGCAATCATCGTCTTCTCCTCCAGTCGCGGGAAATCCCATGAATACTTTTAGCTTCTCCTTCAGATCATCATTCTTCTCCATGAGTGTCGTCATTTCCTCCTCATATCCATCGCGTGTAGAATTGAGTTCTTCCTACAGCTCCGTGATCTAGGTCAATGCCTTCTTTAGATCTATCATGCCTGCGCACATCTGGTTCTCCTGGCAACGTATGTGCTGCTTTAACTCCTGGATGAAAGCTGTAATTGATCTATCCTTCCTGGTGCTGATCATCTCCCATTGATCATCTCGACACCGACAAATCTGATAGATAGTATCCTTGAGATCCTTGTGGTAAACTTCTCCAATGCGCCCCATGGTGATGTGAGCTGCCATGCTCTTTCCTAGACTCCAGGTTGGTGCATCAAAGGAAAACTCTATGGGCTCAGTGACTGGCATGAATGATCTTCCTGGAACTTGAACTTGAATCATCCAGCGCTCCTCTTCTGGTAAAGTGGCGATGTAGGTCCCGGTGAAACTTGGTACTCCGATGTTTAGGTACTTAGTGACATCCTTCAAGTGGCGTCCAAAGGGTGTATCTTCATCCGGTTGCGTGAACTAGTTCCTTGCATCCGCCATCCTAAAAGAATAGAAAAGATAAGGACTCATAAATGAGAAGAGAGAGTAGTGAACTAGGGATTTAGCTTAGTGGTCGTGTCCTACAGTCAGCGTGTGCTCTGATACCATCTTGTAGCGACCAGACCTCAAACAGTCTGATCTCTGTGCATCAGTGTCATCCCTGGATCGGTAATGCTGACACGGACAGTACTTGAAGGATTTTTAACAGAGTAGCAACCACACACTTATTACATCGAATGTCTCAAAATAGAACTTATTACAATAAATATGGCTTAAGGCCATCTAATAAGGATAACAGTGGAAGGCTTGGAAGATAAGCGAGTCCATCAACTCCAACGGCATCAATGAGTATAAGATCACGACCTAAGGCACCTTACTCGTCGTTTGAAAAGTCTTAAACATGAACATTGCAGCCCGAAAATGGGTCAGCACATGGAATATGCTGGGAATGTATTACATAGAGAGTAATGGATAGAATAATGCTATACTACATGCATATATGGCTGGTGGAAAAGCTCTATGGTTACAGTTTTGCGTAAAGCCAATTTTTCCCTACTAAAAAGGAATAAATTTTATTTAACTATCATGGTGGTTGTTAAACATTGAGAAGGGTACTCCAACTCAATCCCAATTAAACATCATCATTAACCCAACAAAATTAAATTAAGTAACATGATGAGATTCACAAGATAATCCAAGTACTAGATACTCAAAACGTCCATAACCGGGGACACAACTAACCATGATTAGTTTATACACTCTGCAGAGGTTTGCGCACTTTTCCCCACAAGAATCGATTTCCTCCGCTTGATTTCTCGCACTACATGGTGTTTGAGAAACGGATGACCGAGACCTAGTCTTTTAGAAGCATTAACTCTCTACTCCGGGTAGATAGTACCAACCTACATCCCCTACATCTACTAGTCTACCTCTTCAAGAGCTCACGCAACTTAATCAACTATGCTAGAGCCCATAGTAGCTTGCGGCTGCACACGGAAGTTTCTAGCAAGAATAATCTCATGATCCGTTTGAGCCTGGGTGGCGGTCCATAGGGGAATCACACGGTACCCCAGGATTTCCAAAAATACAAACAACACTGGGTTTCCCAGGTGCCTCAATCCACCCAGATGTGTATTCAAGTTGCCACCTTAAGTAAACCATTAATTAAACAATCTCACATCTGTCATGGAAACAATCACCCAATCCACGTCTACTAGCATAGCGTGGTAACATAAGCAAACGTAGAAGTAACTCCCAAAGATTTGATAATTACAGGTAATAGGTTCTACCTCATCTACTTCCCAAAACCCACATGTTAATCAGATCCTATTCATTCAATTGTTTGAGGATTTATCTAATGCAATAAAACTGGGTAACAAAGAGGTATGATCAAAGTGTTACTTGCCTTGCTGATGATCTGTGAAACCTAGAGATTCGAAGTAGCAAGCGGCGCACTCCGGGTACTCTATCGCAAACAAACAAGCATACAATAAGCACTCATCTAATGCACAAGTAAAATTCAAATAAGAGATCTAACCAGAAAGTTCAACTTAAGAACTCCGGTTTGCAAAAAGAATCAAATAAAAGGAAGCAATGAAACTCAAACGGCGAAAGAAACAGGCTAACGTACGAACGTTCGCTGTCTGCAAAAAAAACGAAAACCGTTCGTTAAAACGAACGTACGGACGAATGTCCGCTAACTAAACTAAACCGAAAAAAAACAGATCTAGGTTTTTTTTAACAAAACTGAACGAAAAACCGGCGGAAAAACCGAACGGTTTTCTGAGGATAACCGCCGGTGGCGGGGCGGCGGCTACCTCCAGCGAGGGGGCGGCGGGGTCCGGTGGGTGGGGCGGTAGCGGTCCGGTGACGAGGCGGCGGGGTCCGGCGGTCGCCAGCGTCGGGCGGGGTGGCGGGGTTCGGCCGCGGCGACGCGAGCGACGGCTGCGGCGGTGGGGGGGGCAAGGGATTCGGTGCGGGGCGGCTGGGCTGACAGGCTCGGGGCGGCGCCTTATAAAGGCCCGGCCCGACGGAGTCCTGGCCGACCACGGCCCAAAGTTGGTTCGCGTTTTAAAAAAAAATACTTTCGCGCAGAAAAACAAATAAAAGAAATACTAAACGGACTCCAAAATCTCGAAATAAATTTTCCCCGGCTTCTAAAATCAAGTCGGACAAGATGAACATTTATTTGGGGCCTAAATGCAACTTTGAAAAACGCACCTTTTCCTTAAATTCAATTAAAACAGCAAAAAACTCCAAAATAAAATATTATTTCATTTTATTATCAAATCCTCAATAGTTCTTTATCTTGCGAAAGTCATTTTATTCCCTATCTCATATGTTTATAATAGAAATAATTGAAGAAAAATAAATAAAATCAAATGATCCTATTTTCAAATTTGAGAAAACTCAAATATGAAAATAATGAAATCCCCAACTCTCTCCGTGGGTCCTTGAGTTGCATAGAATTTCTAGGATCGAGCCAAAATGCAATAAATATGATATGCAATAATGGTCTAATGTATAACATTCCAAATTGAAAATTTGGGATGTTACAGATGGTGAATTACCCCCTCCTCGTCATGGAGAGCGCCGGGATGATGAAGATGGCCACCGGTGATGGATTCCCCGTCCGGCAGGGTGCCGGAACGGGCTCCCAAGAGGTTTATGGTGGCTATAGAGGCTTGAGGCAGCGGAACTCCCGATCTATTGTGCTCCCCGATGTTTTAGGGTATATGGAATATATAGGCGAAAGAAGTGAGTCAGGGGAGCCACGAGGGGCCCACGAGGGTGGGGGCGCGCCCAGGGGAGGTGGGCGCGCCTCCCTGCCTCGTGGCTACCTCGAAGCTTCCCTTACATGCACTCCAAGTCCCCTAGATTGGTTCCGTTCCAAAAATAACTTTCCCAAAGATTTATTCCGTTTGGATTCCGTTTGATATTCCTTTTCTTCGAAACACTGAAATAGGCAAGAAAACAGCAATTTGGGTTGGGCCTCCGGTTAATAGGTTAGTCCCAAAAAATAATATAAAAGTGTATAATAAGCCCGTAAACAACCAAAACACATAATATAATAGGATGAATGCTTCATAAATTATAGATACGTTGGGGACATATCAGCATCCCCAAGCTTAATTCCCACTGGTCCTCGAGTAGGTAAATGATAAAAGAAATAATTTATGAAGTGTGAATGCTAGCAGGTGCACAAGTTTGATCAAATGATAATTTCAATCACCTTTTTTAACATGATTATATGTCATAACAGTAGTTCATCTCATAAAACTTCTCAAGATCAAGTAACAAGCTATTCGCATGTTAAAGCATAGACCATAAACTTTCTTGAAAACTAGCAAACTTCATTCTCAGTCATCAAACAATTACAATTCATCTTATTTTCAGGAAGGGTCTATGTCAGAGATTTGATTTAGCAAACTCCACATACTCAACTATCATATAGTCTTCCATGATTTCTACCACTCAAAGCATATTCTTAGAACAAATAGCATCGATCGAACACAGAGAAAGATAGGCGCTTAATGTTTCGCCTCCCAACTTACTTATCATATAGATAATTGTCAACAATAATAATTCATGATCAAATAAATTTGAATGGCCATATATGCTTAGATCTTTCCCCAACACACGATGCTTGCCAACTAAAGAGTAGGTAGGAATGAGAAGGAATACTACTCACTCTTCCATAAACATAAAAGATAAGCCCTTCGCAAAGGGAAGCAGGGATTTGCAGAGGTGCTAGAGCTCGATTTGGAAATAGAGATGAAAATAATTGTGAGAGTTATGCTTTCATTGTCAACATAACAACCAAGAGTTCCCAGTTTCTTCTATACTGGATACATTATAGGCAGTTCCCAAACAGAATGGTAAAGTTTTTACTCCCCCTCCACCAACAATCATCAATCCATGGCTTGCCCGAAACTACGGGTGCCTCCAACTAACATCAATCCTGGGGGAATTTTGTTTGCAATTATTTTGATTTCATTTTGATCTTTTGATCATGGGACTAAGCATCCCAGTTACGAGCCATTTTTCTCGTGAATGATGAGCGGAGTCCACTCATCGTGAGAATAACCCACCTAGCATGGAAGATACTGACGACCCCTAGTCGCTACATGAGCGATTCAGGCATATAAAACAGATTATTATTTGAAGGTTTAGAGTTTGGCACATGCAAATTTACTTGGAACGGCAGGTAAATACCGCATATAGGTAGGTATGGTGGACACTCATGGAAGAAACATGGTTCAAGGAATTTAGATGCACAAGAAGTATTCCCGCTTAGTATAGATATTTTGGCTAGCAAAGGATTGTAAATAGCAAGCACCACATGTTGGAGGATCTATAACAATATAACTTCTATACAAATATACCCAAGCATAACTCATTACGTTGTCTTCCTTCTCCAACTTCAACTAATTTTCTCAGGTTTGAAAATAATTAATGGGGCTCACGATCATAGAAGATGTCTAAGATAGTATATTTATATGTGAAATCTCTCTTCCTTCAGTATTCTTTCATGAATTGTTTAGGTGACCAATACAAAGATTGCTAACCTTCAATAAATTTACAACCTCTACTTCTTAGATGTGAAGTCATTACTCCCCATGGGATAAGCAAATGAAACATATATAATTTCAGATTTATGACATTCAACTCATTCAACCATTTACTCATAGGATATAAGTGAAGCACACGAGTAAATGACAAACTACTCCAAAAAGATATAAGTGAAGATCAATGAGTAGTTAAATAATTATGTAGCTATGTGAAGACTCTCTCTCATTTAAGAATTTCAGATCTTGGTATTTTATTCAAACAACAAGCAAAACAAAATAAAATAAAATGACACTCCAAGCAACACACATATCATGTGGTGAATAAAAATATAGCTCCATGTAAAGTTACCAATGAACAAAAATTAAAGAGGGTATGCCTTCTGGGGCATCCCCAAGCTTAGGCTCTTGCCACTCCTTATTTCATAGTACATCGAATCTTTACCCAAAACTTGAAAACTTCACAACACAAAACTTAACAGAAAACTCGTAAGCTCCGTTAGTATAAGAAAATAAATCACCACTTAGGTACTGTTATGAACTCATTCTAAATTCATATTGGTGTTAAACCTACTTTATTACAACTTCTCTATGGTTCATACCCTCTGATACTACTCATAGATTCATCAAAATAACCAAACAACACATGGAGAACAGAATCAGTCAAAAATAGAACAGTCTGTAGTAATCTATATCAAACGTATACTTATGGAACTCCAAAAATCCTACCAAATTAGGAAGTCCTAAGAAATTTGTGTACCAATCCAGATAAAAAATAATCAGATCAAAAACACATTTCTGTGAATTACCAAAACTAATTTACTGGGTGCAAAAGTTTCTGATTTTCAGCAGGATCAACGCAACTATCACCGTAAGCTATCCTAAAGGTCTTACTTGGCACTTTATTGAAACAAAAGCTATAAAACATGATTACTACTGTAGCATAATCATGTGAACACACAAAAACAGTAAGGTTAAATATTGGGTTGTCTCCCAACAAGCACTTTTCTTTAATGCCTTTCTAGCTAGGCATGATGACGACAATGATGCTCACATAAAAGATAAGAATTGTAACATAACGGGAGCATCATGAAGCATATGACTAGCACATTTAAGTCTAACCCACTTCCTATGCATAGGGATTTTGTGAGCAAACAACTTATGGGAACAATAATCAACTAGCATAGGAAGGCAAAACAAGCATAACTTCAAGATTTTATGCACATAGAGAGGAAACTTGATATTATTGCAATTCCTACAAGCATATGTTCCCCCCTCATAATAGTTTTCAGTAGCATCATGAATGAATTCAACAATATAACCAGCACCTAAAGCATTCTTTTCATGATCTACTTGCATAGAAAATTTACTACTATCCATATAAGCAAAATTCTTCTCATTCGGGATAGTGGGAGTATCATAAGAGACTTGAATACTATAAATTGTTTCCATATTAAAAGAGTAATTTTCAGAAAAAGGGTAATCATAATCATGACAAGTTTTCTAAATATAATCATCACTGCTTTTTTATAGCATAAGTTTCATCACAATAATTATCATAAGTAGCAACTTTGTTCTCATCATAATCAATTGAAACCTCTTCCAAAATAGTGGAATCATCACTAAATAAAGTCACGACCTCTCCAAATCCACTTTCATATTCATCACAATAAGATTCAACATCCTCCAAAATAGTGGTATCATTACTTCCTATAGTTGACACTCTTCCAAACCCACTTTCATCAATATAATCATCATAAGTAGGAGGCATCCTATCATCATAACAAATTTGCATATCAAAACTTGGGAGACTACAAATATCATCTTCATTAAACATAGCTTCCCCAAGCTTGTGGCTTTGCATATCATTAGCATCATGGATATTCAAGGAATTCATACTCACAACATTGCAATCATGCTCATCATACAAAGATCTAGTGCCAAACATTTTATAGACTTCGTCTTCTAGCACTTGAGCACAATTTTCCTTTCCATCATTCTCACGAAAGATATTAAAAAGATGAAGCATATCAGGCAAAGTCAATTCCACTTTTTTGTAGTTTTCTTTTATAGACTAAACTAGTGATAAAACAAGAAACTAAAAGATTCGATTGCAAGATCTAAAGATATACCTTTAAGCACTCACCTCCCCGGCAACAGCGCCAGAAAAGAGCTTGATGTCTACTACACAACCTTCTTCTTGTAGACGTTGTTGGGCCTCCAAGTGCAGAGATTTGTAGGACAGTAGCAAATTTCCCTCAAGTGGATGACCTAAGGTTTGTCAATCCGTGGGAGGCGTAGGATGAAGATGGTCTCTCTCAAGCAACCCTGCAACCAAATAACAAAGAGTCTCTTATGTCCCCAACACACCCTATACAATGGTGAATTGTATAGGTGCACTAGTTCAGCGAAGAGATGGTGATACATAGATTTCATGCATGCTTGTTTGGTTGCTACCCTGTGAAAAAGAAATCCCACCTGTCCTGGATTCCCTTGCACTTTAATTAGCCTGGCTGGACTCTAGACACTGCAAGTAGCCTGGCACAAGCGACCAATTTCGAACGCCTAGCCGTGCCTGGTCATGCGGCCACGAGGCTAACAGCAGCCTGGATGGATATTAGCATTAAATAATTGTTGCATGTACTGATTGATGGGACGTTGATGCTTTTCCTGGCCTAGGCATGAACCAAACACTTCAGCACCACACAAGCCTAGCCAGGCATAAATATTTTACATCTCACGTCCACACCAGGCAGTACTGGCCATCAAGGCATGAGGGTCAGATCGTGAACCAAACTGACCAATAAAGTTTGAGAGAGATTGAGGAGCCCCAATAAGGTTGAGTGGTGCGTTAGATAGGTGAGAGGGGGAAAGAGATATTCCATCCGCTCGATAATGTAGTGCATGTAAATTTTTTAGAAGTCAAACTTTAAAAACTTTGATCAGGTTTACGCAAATGTTATTTATATCTACAACCCCAAAGATACATCATACAAAACTACATCTAATGGTATATGTTTGTTGTTCTAGATGTAATTGTTTTTCTCCACATACATGGTCAAAGTTTGTGATGTTTGACTTTTCAATAAATCTATATGCAATGGACCGAGGAGAGTGTCTAAGTCGAGACAGATCAAGTGCGTGTGAAGGAGAATGAATAAGTGTGCAAAAAGAGTATGTGTGTGGAAGAGAAAGTGACAACAAACGATAAATTAGAGAGAGAGTGTGTGTTTTTTTGTTTCTTATGCAAACATATCATGCATGCATCTCCGAGATAGAAAAGCGAGGCAAGGAGATACACAGAGATAGCTAGTGTGTGATTGTTTGCAACAGAGAGAGACACCCCTGTAGCACATGTGCAATAGAGGTCTGGACAACAAGGAACAAAGGTCGAGAGGGACACATGGATGCATGGGGAGGGAGAGATGGTGTGTTTGTGATAGAGAGATCCCCTCGAGATCGTGAGGGGAATATATGGGTGGGAGATCGAGGGGTGTGTGTGCGCGATAGAAAGATGCCCCGAGAGAAATCGAGATAGACCATGCACATGTTTGTGATGGAGACTAAGATTAGCTAGTCATATATATATAGGGGGGACTGCGTGTGCCTACAATTGAGTGAGAGACCATCATACTTGGCTAGCTAGGCATGAGATTGTGTGTGTGTGCATGTGAGATGGAGAGAGAACGAGGGAGAGAGATAGAGTTTTAGATGGGCCTATCGAGTGCGAGTGAGATATGCATGTGTATGTGTGACCCAGGTAGATGGAGAGTTTCAGAGAGAGGGGGAAGAGCTCCAAGTTGACAGAGTGGTGCATGAGAGAGTTACGGGCAACTAGCCAAGGAATTTGTGTGCATACGATGAGTGCACCCAAGATATCTAGTTTGGACTAGCTAGAGTATCATACATAGTGTGCGAGAGAGACCTGTAGATGGAGTATATATGCATGCAGAATATGGAGAGAAAGGGAGAGGGACCAACAAGGTTTGTGTGTCGGATGCATGCGACAGAATTGAAGATTGTCAGAGAGAGAGCGAGAGAGAGAGAGAGAGAGAGAGAGAGAGAGAGAGAGAGAGAGAGAGAGAGAGAGAGAGAAGGAGTCCGGGAGAGGCGGAGGTCGCATTTTATGCATCAAAGACTGATATAAATCATGTTTCGATATAAACATGCATTCAAATATATAAATTGGAGAGCATGTTGTCTGCAATCCACACATGAACGGATATATGCGTATATAAAACAAGTTCATTAATTTGACTTTCAACATGTTCATGGAGTACTATCATACTGCACAACATGCTACTCGATTGAGGTGTTCAATTTTGGATTTAGTTCACTATTTTCACCTAGTGAACGAGCTATTTCATTGAATCAGGATATTTCATTTTGGGTTTGATTCACGTTTTTGAGTGGGTCAACTATTTCTCATATAGTAAATCGCTAGTAACGAGCATGTAAAAACACATTACTCCGGAGCATCATCTCTCCATCTAAAAAAGAAGTGGCAAGCTAATATTTCAAAATTTGATTCGAATCGACTTGGTAAGGTAGATGTGGATGCTTGTTCTCCCAAAATTTGAACGAACCATTAAACATCCTCTGCTCGGTGGAATTCGCCCGAGCAAATAAATGGAAGACGCGAAATTACCGTCCTATGTGGGACACGCATCAATTGGCCCGTTGTACATCGATGGTAGGTTCGTAACTTCATCCAAGCGCGCCTTCTCCTCGGGCAAAATGACATGTGCCGAATAATTCATAAAGCAAGGTCGGCAAAACACGCTCTCCTCGCCCGAAATAGCTCGCACCACTATTTCAAAACACGCTCTCCTCGCCCGAAATCGCTCGCGCCCACTATATTTCAAAAGACGCCCTCCTCGCCCGAAATCGCTCACGCCCACTATTTGGGGAGAAGCAAAGTTACTCTACTATCCCTGACTCTCAGTACATAGACCCAAGCCGAGAAGCCTAAAGGCAGGGGTAGAACTGTAAATCCCCCTCACATTTCAGACAAATTTGTCCGTAAGACATGGTTCCACTCCCCTCCCAATCCCCCCCCATTAATACCTCGTGGGCACCAAATCACCTTCTCCCCGGGAAGCTCCCTTCTCCCGAGCCGCGAAACCTCAGCCCCTCCTCCATGGCACCCCCACCGCACCAATTTTACAGCCGCCCTCCTCCCTAATGCCGGAGACACTGTCCATTTGCCATCGTGCACTGGGCCGTGTGCCTCTTACACCGTGCTACTGGAGCTTCCTCGATGACAGCCGCGTGAACCGCACCAGAGCCGATTCACCCCCGCCGTTGTTCACGGTGCCGGAGCGGCTCCAACTTCGGATCTGTCCAGAGTCCCAGCGCTGCTTCCCCGTAGCCGGCAACCATCGCGACATTGCTAATTCCCTGCCGCCGGTCGCCAACGCAACCGCGCCGACCTCACCGAGTCGGCAGCTGGACTTGCCTACTTCACCATGCCGCCAGATAGGTAGCACCCTCATCTCAAATCACTTTATTTAGGCGTCTGTTGTCTGAATTTATATTCTGGGCCAATCGATTCCTGATGGGAAGCAGCACCCCTCGAGGCGGCGGAGCTCCTAGGCTGCTGGTTGGCTGGTGTCTAATGTAAGGGTGCGAGGCCGCAAGTTCGCCATGGAAGCAGTGCTGAGATGGCTATCTTAGAGTTGCGTGGGTTGAAGGTACTGCCGCCGTCGGATATGGAAGACAGGGAGTCTTTGTGGATTGGCCCGGGGGCGGAGCAACCATGGCAATGCGGTGGGGCGGGGAGCGGGGTTTTGGCCGGGGCCATGGACGGCGGAGGAAGGTTGCTCTGCCGTTGGTCGCTGGCTCTTCGGGGAAGATTCCGAACAGTGTCAGCCGGGAGGCATCAAGCCATCCGGCGTAGATCAGACAGTACCAAAATAAAATAAAATCGGGTGACCCCAATTTAGTCTTCAATCAATAGACATGTGACCACTCTCGTACCTTGCTATTGATCTCTTAGTGTATTTCTTCAGATCAAAGAGATATGTTGTTCTTAACATTATGTGTTATCTGCATCTTCAGCCACACCGTCTTCCTACTCACCGCAGCTACTCCAACAAGGGAAGCATACACCAGAAGGGAGCTATAGTCCCCACTCAACAGTTCCCTGCATCGAGTGTGCGTGCTCGGCATGGACAACCACAACAACTACAGGGCCATCGACAAGTCAGCACATGATGCTCACTCCTATGGATGGCGGCCAGATAGGTTGTACCCTCATCTTACTTGTGTGCAACATTTATGGCTTTGTTATTCATCTAAGCATGGACAATAGATTATCTCATTTCACTGTATATTCATGCTGATCTCTTACATGTTTTGTTCAAGAGTTAACGTTGTTCCATAGTTTAGCTAAGATACTTGTTCTTTAGGTAACGTTGTTCCATGGTTATCATCCATCAGCCAATGCTATCCCACAGGCTAGTGATTATAGTATTATACCACTTCTAGTATTACCTATGTTGTTCTTTAATACTTCTGTGTGCCATCTAGTTAATCTCAAGTACAAACGATACATATTCTGTAGCTTTCATCTGTGTTCTCCCTTTAGTTTTGAGACCTGTTGCTGCTAGTTAACCCCAGTCCTCCTATTTATGTCGTCTCCTATAGGCACTCATTACATAAATCTAACTACTAGTTGTGTTCAATGCATGTCAGATATAATTGCACACACTGATATATCCACAAGAACCTGACGGAGCAATGTAAAGGCCAATAAACTTGATGTCAATGATACCCAATATGATGGAACATGTAAAGGAAGTTCTTCAGAAGACTTGCAGAAAGATGATGAATCCTCTGCACCCCACAAGGTCCTTGCTCTAACTTGGCCTGTGATATGGGTACAACATGCATATAATGTCCTAGAGTGTATCTACTATGTTGCAATGCCATGTGCTTAGCATGCTGATCATGCATGTAAATATGTCATGCCTTCCTGTTTTTCAGTACCTATTCCATTCATGATAACATGTTTTCAAATCCAAGTACTGTCATTCTACTCTATCGCAATGCCATCTGCTTAATTTGGACATCACGCTTCTGAATATCTTATGCATTGTTATTCATCAATATGTACTTCATCTGTCTACCATACCATGTTTTTTTACATTGAAGTGATGTTCTCGTGCTCTGTTGCAATGCCATCTTAGTTTCCCAATCATACACGTGTATGTTGCCTTAGTTTTTTCTGTACGTATTCCGCTAGCATACAGTTTTACATTCAACTAGTGTTTTTTTACCGTGTTGTCCAGTCGTATCCCTAGCTCTTACACCATACTCCCTCCGTTCGGATTACATGTTGCCGAAATGGATAAAAAAGGATGTATCTAGAACTGAAATATGCCTAGACCCATCCATTTTTCAGATGGAGGGAATACATGTCAATATGTCATGCATTTCTATTCTTCAATACCTATTCCATCTCTCTGATGTAGCATGTTTTATAATTAAAGCACCATTCTTCTATACAAGGCATGCAAGGGGAAGATGACTATGATAGAATCTGAAGAGTTACAAACAAGGCCTATGCAAAAGATGCAAACGCCAGGAGATAATAAACCAACTCCAGTTTTTATAGATACTGCTCCAGCATAGAGAAACCCAACTCCTACTGATAATAAGCAGATTCCAGTGGCCAAAGAACTAGTCTGCTCCAGTCCAGCAAATATATGTCAACTCCACTCTAAGAAGCGTGTGCGTATCCTTGCATCATGAAATTTTATAGCATGCTGATCATATTTTCTACATGTTTCTTACCCATCTCTCTTTTAGAAAATAAGCTTAATAGATAGGAGAATTTCTGCACTGGTATCGTATGTGAGGAAAGATTCTTGCAAGAATTGTCTGTGCTCCAATGCAGATGTAAGTACCTGTTGTATATCACTATATTTTTACATCAGCATGTATTTTGTTAATCAACGTGAATCCAACCTTTATCTGATCTAAATTTAGTTGTAGCAAAATGTATGATTAAAGGCCACAATGCTGATTTTTGTAAGGGAAACTGCCTGGTAGTTTTGCATCCTGAGCTGCATGAATGTACTATCTCATATCAGTGGGTTTGAATACTTTGGTTCTGCACTAGGTTTTCAGTGTTTTTTTACTGTGTTGTCCTGTCGTATCCCTAGCTCTTAAATCATACTCCCTCTGTCCGGATTACATGTCGGAGAAATGGATAAAACTGGATGTATCTAGAACTGAAATATGCCTAGACCCGTGCATTTATATCCGGATGGAGGGAATACATGTCAATATGTCATGCCTTTCTATTCTTCAGTACCTATTCCATCTCTGCTGTAGCATGTTTTATAATTGAAGCACCATTCTTCTATACAAGGCATGCAAGGGGAAGACGACTATGTTAGAATCTGAAGGGTTACAAACCAGGTATTTGCAAAAGATCCAAATGCTAGGAGATAATAAACCAACTCCATTTTTCATAGATACTACTCCAGCACAGAGAAACCCAACTCCCAGTGATAATAAGCAGATTCCAGTGGCCAAAGAACTAGTCAGCTCCAGTCCAGCAAAAGAATGTTAACTCCATTCTAAGAAGCGTGTGCATATCCTCGCATCATGAAATTTTATAGCATTCTGATCATATTTTCTACATGTTTCTTACCCATCTCCCTTTTGGAAAATAAGGTTAAACGATAGAAGACTTCCTCCATTGGGATCGTATTCGAGCAAAATATCTTGCGGGAATTCTCTGTGTTCCAATGCTGATATAAGTACCTGTTGTATATCATTATATTTTTACATTAGCATGTATTTTGTTAATCGGCGTGAATCTAACCTTTATATGATATAAAATTATTTGTAGAAAAATGTTAAAGGCGCCAATGTTGATTTTGTAAGGAAAACTGCCTGGTAGTTTTGCATACTGAGCTGCATGAGTGTACTATCTCATATCATGCACATTATTGAATTGTAGTGCTGCTCTGGTTGCCCATTCATTCATTGTGTCAATGTTTCTTTCGTATTACCTTACCTGGATGATCATAGTTGTGCCATATTGTGTTAATTTGTTGTAGGCTAGTTGCCCAAACATTCGTTGTGTCAATGTTGCTTTCCTATTATCTGACTTGTCCAATGATAGTAATGCTAGTGTGTTAATTTGGTATAGGCTGCTGAAGATAAGAAGACAAACTCTGAAAACCGCAAGGCAACCCCATTGTTTCTTTCCAATAAATCTAGGCCAGGTAATATGGCAATAACTCATGATTAAATCTGTTTGGTTCCCCTCCTAATTTAGGTTATGATGAAGTGGTCGATACACTCTCCACTATTAATAATACAAGCCTGCCAAAATCACCATCTGAACCTGTTCAGTATCCTCTATCTCGAATGCAATGGAATAAATGTATGTTTGTGAACCAATTAATGGCTAAAGCAATGATGGAAATGGTGGAGGAATCAGAGGTGCAGAGTCGTGCGACACAACAACTGATCAATGTTTTCAGAGACAGTGTAGCAAAGCAGCAAGAACTTGCCCACATGCTTATGGGCGTTATCTATGCTGAGGTTGCCGATTGTGATGTTGTAGATCGTTAGGTTCTGCTCATTTATTTGCACTAGCATTAATCTTTGATTGCCCAGTGGATGTAATTTCCTGTAATATGTGATGGATGTGCAATGTTTTTCCCTGTATGTCGTACCTTTGCTTGATCGGTTTTGGTCATGTGCATAATTCCTCGTCGTAATGGGCTCAAATTATCTAATTTGGCCTAAAGACATGTACGAACTTTAGTGGGCCCATTAAGTTAATGGGTCGTTACTAGGCCGAAAGTTAATGGTCGGCCCTCTTACCTCCCGGGTCATTAACAGGCCGACATCAAAGCGGGCATTAGGTGGGCCCAATTTATTTCACGGGCCGTTAACAGGCGTTACAAAGTTTGGGCTACATATGGCCCAACTATACTGTAGGCCTTTAGCAGGTCGAAAGATTCAGCGGGCTTGTACTGGACCATGAAGAGCATGGGCCGCAAAGAGGCCGAAAGTCAGGTCATATTGTAAATGGCCCAACTGTGTTGTGGGCCTTTAGCAGGCCGAAAGAGAAACTGGGCTGGTATTGGACCATGAAGGGCATGGGCCATTAAAAGGCCAAAACTAAGATCCGACTACAAATGGCCCAACTCATTTATGGTCCGTTAACAGGCCGAAAGGCACATAGGGCTGGGAATTGGCCCAACACTTAAATGGGTCGCTAAAAGGCCAAAACTCAGGTCCGACAACAAAATGGCCCAACTGATTTATGGGCCGTCAACAGGCTGAAAGAGACACTGGGCCGGAAATTTGCCAAACACTTGAATGGGTCGCTAAAAGGCAGAAACTCAAGTCCGACTACAAATGGCCCTTCTGATTTATGGGCCGTCAACAGGCTGAAAGACACACCGGGCCGAAAATTAGCCCAACATTTAAATGGGTTGCTAAAAGGCCGAATGATGTACATCCTGAAAATTGGCCCATCCATTGAATGGGCCATTCACAGGCCGAAATCTCATCGGGCCGATATTGAGCCCAAATATATAGCGGGCTGTTAACGGGCTCGAACTCATGATGGGCTGCAATGGTGTCAAATTTTTAATGGGCCGTTGACAGGCCGAATTGGCACATCTCGTATGGGCTGTGGGCTTAAATGGACCTGACACAAGTAGGCCTTATATTGGCCGGCCTGCTAATTTTTACTGGCCGTCCTTTTTCACCGGAATGAGCCACTGTTGGGCCGTGCCACGTGTCGACCTATCATAGGCGCCTCATGTCCAATGAGTGGATAAAATCTGTCCCAACGATGAGGCAACACGTGTTTGCTCCGGCCAATGATCATTTTACACGTGGAAAATCCCCATTGGTCCGGGTTGTTAACAGGTTATCGGATCCAAAACCGGACCCGATAGCTTAACGGCGTTCCGTTACGGTGGATGCCACGTGTTGGTCACCCTTGACGAAAGAACTTCTATGACGCGCGATTTATCGTCATGGAGGTGAACACTTCCGTGAAGATAATTTTGGTAATGTCATGGAACACTTTTACGATAGCACAGGTATGACTATCTTGATTCTGTCATAAAATCGTCATGGATGTACATGCATGACAAAAATCGTGACCTACTCTAACAAACACGTATCATCACGGACGTGTATTTTTTTTGTAGTGGTGGCCTGTGCCTGACGGATCCATAGCCTGAGGGAGAGATCGAACCATGAGGAGGATGCCCGGCCGACACGCACCATGCGATCACGCACCGCCCCTCATGGCAGAGCACGAGAAAGTCTTCGGGGAAGAAAGGCCGGATGGACATGTCTTCAACACCGATGTCGAACTCCGCATGAAGCGCCTCCGCTGCCGAGGCCAAATCCACCTCCGGGCGCACACCCGTGATGGACACCAGCACCGCCCGGGCGAGCTCCGCCTCCATCCACCAAGTGTCCTCTGAGACCTCCAGAAAGCATGCCTCGACCGGCTCCGGCAAGCCAAGATCCACCCATGCCTGAGTCTCTCCACCACGCATGAAAGGAACCGAGAACTCCGGGCCAACATCGCTCTCCACGGACTCCGCTGGCCCCGCTGGTTGCGCCTGCACGACATGGCTCCATAGCCAGACGGCCCTAGGCGGAGGGGGGCCAGGTGGCGGCAGAGGCAGGACCGCGCAGGGGCGCACGGGCGAGCACGGCGGCGAAGAGGCCGAGGCCATTGGGGCCACCACCTTGGAGTGCACAGCAGGTGGGGGGCCGGTGGCTGGTCAACCGGAGACTGGCTGCGGGGATGGGTGCAGCCACGCGAGATGTGGTCGTGCCCATGGCACCGCATGCAGAAGCTGGGGTTCCTACATTGCGCTGAGATGTGCCCATCATTATTGTCGCAATTGTAGAAGCACCCATGGAGCTTGATACGTCTCCATTGTATCTATAATTTTTGATTGTTCCATGCCAATATTATTCAACTTTCATATACTTTTGGCAACTTTTTATACTATTTTTGGGACTAACATATTGATCTAGTGCCCAGTTCCAGTTCTTGTTTGTTGCATGTTTTATGTTTCGCAGAAACCCAATATCAAACGGAGTCCAAACGGGATAAAAACTGATGGAGAATTATTTTGGAATATTTGTGATTTTTTGGAGGAAGAATCAACGCGAGACAGTGCCCGAGGGGGGCACGAGACAGGGGGCGCGCCCTGGACCTTCGTGGACACCCTGCAAGGCGGTTGATGCTCTTATTTTGCCGCAAGAAAGCTAATTTTATGAGAAAATCTAGGCGAAAGATTCACCCCAATCGGAGTTACAGATCTCCGGATATAAAAGAAACGGTGGAAGGGCAAAATCTAAGAACGCAGAAACAGAGAGAGACAGAGAGATAGATCCAATCTCGGAGGGGCTCTTGCCCCTCCCACGCCATGGGAGGCAAGGACCAGAGGGGAAAGCCTTCTCCCATCTAGGGAGGAGGTCAAGGAAGAAGAAGAAGAAGAAGAAGAAGAAGGGGGGCTCTCTCCCCCTTGCTTCCGATGGCGCCGGAACGCCCCCGGGGGGCATCATCATCACCGCAATCTTCACCAAGACCTCCTCCATCTTCACCAACATCTCCATCACCTTCCCCCATCTATATTCAGCGGTCCACTCTCCCACAACCCGCTGTACCCTCTACTTAAACATCGTGCTTTATGCTTCATATTATTATCCAATGATGTGTTGCCATCCTATGATGTCTGAGTAGATTTTCTTTGTCCTATCGGTGATTGATGAATTGCTATGATTGGTTTAATTTGCTTGTGATTATGTTGCTGACCTATTGTGCCCTCTGTGTCGTGCAAGCATGACGGATTCCCGCTGTAGGGTGTTGCAATACGTTCATGATTCGCTTATAGTGGGTTGCTAGAGTGACAGAAGCTTAAACCCGGGTAAGGGGATTGTTGCGTATGGGATAAAGGGGACTTTATGCTTTAATGCTATGGTTGGGTTTTACCTTAATGATCTTTAGTAGTTGCAGATGCTTGCTAGAGTTCCAAACATAAGTGCATATGATCCAAGAAGAGAAAGTATGTTAGCTTATGACTCTCCCACATAAAACTTGCTATCGGTCTAGTAACGTAGTCAATTGCTTAGGGGCAATTTCACAACTCCTACCACCACTTTTCCACACTCGCTGTATTTACTTTATTTCTTCTTTATCTAAACAGCCCCTAGTTTATATTTACATGCTCTTTATTATCTTGCAAAGCTATCCAACAACACCTACAAAGTACTTCTAGTTTCATACTTGTTCTAGGTAAAGCGAACACTAAGTGTGCGGAGAGTCATAGCGTGGGGTGAGCTCCTTGGGTTCGACACTCTTACTTGAGAGAATATTTATCAAAAGAGGTTACAATTGATCCCATATACTTGCGGGTTATCAAGACTTTTTTCTGGCGCCGTTGCCGGGGAGTCATAGCGTGGGGTGAATATTCTCGTGTGTGGTTGTTTGCTTTATCACTAAGTAATTTTTATTTGCTGTTCTTAGTTGTTTTCTATCTTTAGTGATGGGTAGCAAATGAAAAATTCCAAAAAAATAGTTGTACCTACTGAACCAATGGTTGAAGAACCACTCAAAATCTATCACACTCCTGAAGCTTTTTACTTGGATCATCTTCGATCCCTTTGTGCTCGTGCTGAAACCCCCACTAGCTTAGTTGATGGCAAATATTTAGATGAGCATGCTTGTATGTGCGACACCGTATATCTGAAAAAGGGAAACTTTTACTGGATCAAATTCATCATTTGCAATGGTATGCTTGGAATTTATGTGAAGTATATGATGTTACTTGTTGTTCTGAAAACCCTAAGAAACACCTTCCCTACCAATGTGAGTTTATGGATAATGGAATCGTATCTTCGTATGCTAAGGGTGTTTATAATTACTATGATGTTCAACAAATTTAAGAATTTGTTGCTTTTAAGGGTGCTTATGAAATTACTTCTTTGATTGAAAAGTATGATGCCACTCTTTACAAATCTGAAAATTTTGCCATACTTGAATATTGTTATGATAATTATGCTTCTAATGCCTATGTTAAACCATATATTGAGAAAGTCTCCGCTGTCCAAGAAGAGACTAATATTTTGCAGGAGTCTATGGAAGAAGAAATTGATGAAACTGTGAGCTCATTGGATGAAAAAGATGATGAGGAGAGCGAAGAACAAAAGGAGGAAGAGCGGATGAGCTACCCATGCCCACCTTCTAATGAGAGTAACTATTAAACTCATACATTTTTCAATTCATCTTCGTGCTTACCGAAGGATGATTGCTACGATGATTGCTATGATCCCTTTAATTCATTTGAAATATCCCTTTTTGATGATGCTTGTTATGCTTGTGGCCAAGATGCCAATATTAATGATGCATATGGAGATGAACTTTCTATAGTTACTTATGTTAAACATGAAATTGTTGCTGTTGCACCCACGCATGATAGTCCTATTATCTTTTTGAATTCTCCCTACCACACTATATCGGAGAAGTTTGTGCTTATTAAGGATTATATTGATGGGTTGCCTTTTATCGTTGCACATGATAATTTTGATGAATGTAATATGCATGTGCTTGCTGCTCCTACTTGCAATTATTATGAGAGAGGAACTATATCTTCACCTCTCTATGTTTCCAATATGATAAAATTGCAAGAAACTGCTTATACTACGCATTGGCCTTAACTTGGTGTGCATGAACTGTTCTTTTATGACATGCTGATGCATAGGAAGAGAGTTAGACTTTGTCATTACTTGATTTATGTTACTTTGTGCTCACTACTAAATCACAAATCATTATTAATTAAAATTGGCTTTGATATACCTGGGGATCCGGGTGGATCCATTACTTGAGCACTATATGCCTAGCTTAATGGATTTAAAGAAAGCGCTGCCAGGGAGACAACCCGGAAGTTTTAGATAGTCATTTATTTCTGTTGTGTGCTTTCATATAGTCTAAAAACAAAAAAATAAAGAGGGGAACCTAAAACTTTTTGAAAAGGAAAGTGAAAGTGAGAAAGACAAGCATTGTTGAAGTGGGAGAGCTCCTTGGACTTTGTTCATGCTCACGGAAACTTTGTGAATCTTGATTACAAAAACTTTTCATCAAAAATAATTACCCCCTTGTAAAATTCCATTGTATTATAAAAATAATGTGCCAAGGTTTTCCTTTAGGATGTTTACAATGCTCGTTGGTTTGTACGGTGCAGGACAGAAACTTTGGCTGTAGTGCGCGATTTTACATTATTAGCTAGAACGTCAAACGGTTCTGGTTTAATTTGCTTCTGGTTATGTTGTTGTCCTATTGTGCCCTCCGTGTCGCACAAGCGTGAGGGATTCCCATTGTACGGTGTTGCAATACGTTCATGATTCGCTTATAGTGGGTTGCTAGAGTGACAGAAGCTTAAACCCGAGTAAGGGAATTGTTGCGTATGGGATAAAGGGGACTTGATGCTTTAATGCTATGGTTGAGTTTTACCTTAATGATCTTTAGTAGTTGCGGATGATTGCTAGAGTTCCAATTATAAGTGCATATGATTCAAGAAGAGAAAGTATGTTAGCTTATGCCTCTCCCACATAAAACTTGCTATCGGTC
The DNA here is from genome assembly GCF_002162155.2 of Triticum dicoccoides. Classification (NCBI taxonomy): domain Eukaryota; kingdom Viridiplantae; phylum Streptophyta; class Magnoliopsida; order Poales; family Poaceae; genus Triticum; species Triticum dicoccoides. The sequence goes on along the minus strand of NC_041381.1, from coordinate 102,354,594 downwards.
TAGTAACGTAGTCAATTGCTTAGGGGCAATTTCACAACTCCTACCCCCACTTTTCCACACTCGCTATATTTACTTTATTTCTTCTTTATCTAAACATCCCCTAGTTTATATTTACGTGCTCTTTATTATCTTGCAAAGCTATCCAACAACACCTACAAAGTACATCTAGTTTCATACTTGTTCTAGGTAAAGTGAACACTAGGCGTGCGTAGAGTCGTATCAGTGGAAGATAGGACTTGAGAGAATATTTGTTCTACCTTTAGCTCCTTGTTGGGTTCGACACTCTTACTTATCGAAAGAGGCTACAATTGATCCCATATACTTGCGGGTTATCAGATCTCTGCCAGCACCCGCGAGGTTGGCAGCGGGCGAGGTGCAGCAAGCACGTACTGCCAGGAAGGACGCCGATGTCGCAGGGGCGGGCGAGCTGGCTAGCCCAGCAGACGGTGACCCTGCTTCACCTTCCAGCCCACAACGCCCGGCCGCGGCAGCCTCGAGGTCCCAGCCTCGCCGCCCTGGACCAGCGGGCCGAAGGCCGTGCCGACCACCGGAAGAACGATGACGGACTGGAGCTATGGGCGGGCCTGCGGGGGTGGGGAAGGGGCCTGTGGGAGAGGCCACAATGCCAGCACAGACAGGGGAGCAGGGGAGGGGGAGTCGGACTCGGACGAGCCCGATAGGGAAACCCGCGAAGCCATGGCACCGGGGAGGGAAACGGCGGCCGCCACCTCCGAAGTGGGGAGCGGCGCGGGGAGGGTGGCCGCCGGAGTTGGAGTGGCTGCCGGCACGACGAGGGCTGCAGGAGCAGGAGGACGGTGGTCTCTGCACGATCAAAACCTCACACTTGTAGAATCAGATTCTCTGAATGTGGCGAACTTTTGTCAAGGCCAAAATCAAAGGTGGGAGTCAACAACGGCTATTTTTGCGGAATACATAGACATGCCTACGTTGATAGGGAAGTTCATCTTTAGGCATTGTTTTTGTGATGCAAACTCTGTTGCTCATAGCTAGCAAAGTTTAAAATTTGTAATAAGTGTGATGATAGTTGGACTAATGAACCTCATGAGTTCATTGTTAGCTAACTAGTGAATGAGGTAATTGTTACTTAATTTAATAAAGCTAGCCATGATGGCTAAGGGAGTCCTGGATTAGGGGGTCCTCAGGTGTCCGGTCTACTCGATATGGGCTGGACTGATGGGTCGTGAAGATAAAGCAGAAGGCTATTCCCCGTGTCGGGGTGGGACTCCTATATGCGTAGAACAACAAGTTTGGTGTCCGGGTGTAATGTTTCCTTCTTCTGCAAGACGACACTGTATAACCCTAAGCCCCTCCAGTGTGTATATAAACCAGAGGGTTTAGTCCGTAGAGGCTATCAGAATAATCAAAGGCTAGACAGCTAGGGTTTGGCCATTATGATCTCGAGGTAGATCAACTCTTGTAACCCCTATACTCATCGAATACAATCTAGCAGGACGTAGGGTTTTACCTCCTTTGAGAGGGCCTGAACCTGGGTAAACACTGTGTCCCCATTGTCCTTGCTAATATTGATCCTTAGACTCACAGCTTGGCCCCCTACCCGACATCTGCCGGTTTTGACACCGACAATGGTGCTTTCACTGAGAGCTCCGCTATGCAGTCGCGAAAAGCAATCTATGGCTCGCCTTGTCATCAATGACGATATCACCTCTGGAAAGAGCCTAACCTCAGGACATGTCCTCCAGCTCGACGGTTTTACCATGGGTGCCCGCACGGTTATCGAGCCGACAGCATCCCCCGTGATCGCCAAACACCACCCCCGCATTGGTCTCGAATACTCTGAAAAGATGGATCCGATGGACACCTCGTCTTTAAACGAGCTGCTAGGTCGCATCGCCGCCCTGGGGCTTTCAACAGACTATGCTCAGATCGGGCTTAAACCTGCTCAGAGGGAAATCAATCTCCCGCCGATCACTCACCTGGTAGCGGTCATCGAGGAACAAGCCGAAAACACTTCTTCTCCTGAATTAGAGACCAGCTATGTTTGGACCTCCGAATCCATTGAGTCGGATACCCTTCTTTCGGGTGGGATTCCGCACCTCCCGAACTCAGGGGCGGACAGGGAGTCCAGTGAGCACTTGGATCTTCCCGGACCCAAACTGGCGACCTCGGAGATCTTGCAAACTCCAGATACAATCTTTGGTCGGGATTCGGGTTTTATCCCACCCACCCACCACAATCAATACTCTCCAAGTAATTCAGGACCTCCAGACATATGTGACCTGAAGTATGTACGACAGCAACCTCAGGAAATGGTCCATCACTTTTGGGCCAGGTTCCTACTTGTCAAAGACAAGATTAAAGGTGTTGCGATGATGATGCAATTCCGATCTTTCATCCTAATTGAATGGACGAGGGAATTCTAAATGCCCTCGACCGCCGTCGCATACAGAGTTTCACAGAATTATTGCACTTAGTATGGAAGTGCTGCACGATGAAAAGCACATGGAAGGCCCAGAAAACCCAGTTGGAACCCGCTGCCTTCTAGCAATTTACTACCCGGGCAAAATGGATACACCCTTACGAGGCATCCGACCGTAAGCCCATCGGCAAGAAAAAAACCTTTGCAGGATAAAGGTCCGTCCTGGACGAACTCCCCGACAAACCATGTCCGATACATGCGACGCCAAGCGCAGACTCAACTCACAACCTCCGAGCATGTTGGGTACTCCGGCAGGTAGCTAAAAGTGGGGAGGCCATCCTCACCACCGCCCCTCTAGAGAAGTACTCTCCAAAGGATGACGATTTTAACGTCCTTACGGTCTTCGAGGCTTTCTCTTCAAATAATCTACGTAAGAGGGCACTATGACCTCGCCGAAGTCCACCAAGTAACCGCAGTGAGCCCATGGAACGACACGGCAATAACCTTCACCGCTGACGAAGAACCAAGGGCCCGATCAGTCCGAGCACCCGCCGCTCTAGTATTAAGCCCCATTGTGGATGACTTTCGACTTACCAATCTATGCATGGACGGCGGCAATCGGCTTAACCTCACCTACAAGGACACACTCGAAAAAATGCAGGTTGATAGAACATGCATCAAGCAAAGCAGTACCACCTTTCGAGGCATCATCCCCAGTCGAGAAGCACGACGTTCGGGTTAAGCTTGATGTAGTATTCGGCACGCCTAAAAAATTATAGGTCAGAAGGGCTTCTCTTTCACATTGTCCCCTTCAATAGCGGATATCACGCCCTTCTAGGGTGGGACGCTTTCTCATGCTTCCATGCCATACCCCATTACGGGTACATGAAGCTTAAAATGCCAGGGCCCAATGGAATAATCAGAGTTACAAGCGATCTGGATATGGCACTCCACGCCGAAAACAAAACCGCATCCTTGGCTCTTGAGTCACTATCCGAAGCCATTGCGGCCAAAGAACTAACCACCCTACGATCCACGATGGATAAGGATGACATGATTCTCGACAAGAGAGCTAAATCCACCTCTTTCAAGCCAGCAGATGAAATAGTTAAATTTCAAGTGCACCCGACTGATCCTAATAAAACAGCGTCCATCGGAGCACAACTGGATCCGACAGTAGACGCCGCCTTACACGCGTTCCTACGTGAAAATTGGGATATCTTCGCCTGGCACCCTTCGGACATGCCTGGGATCCCACGTAGACTGGCCGAACACAGCCTCAACATAATCAAAGGGTTAAAACCAGTCAAGCAAACGCTACGATGATATTCTGAACCCAAACGACAAGCTACGTGGGAGGAGCTAGCCAAATTACTTAAGGCCATGTTCATCAGAGAAATCAAACACCCAGATTGGCTAGTTAACTTCATTACTAGGGAAAATCCTATACACAGGATCTTACCAGCAACACGGTTTAAAATAAGGCGCAACTGCTACTTATTAGTAGCACGTGATAATAAAACGCGCTGCTGATATAAACTTAGCAGTAGCGCGTAAGGAGAAAAGAGCGCTACTACTATAATTGACATGACCTTGTCTCCCAACTAGGTATAGCAGTAGCGCATGTTTAATAAGCGTGCTACTGCTATTGAGCTTAGCAGTAGCGCTTTTCTCCAAGCTCGCTACTGCTAAGTTTAGTCCACTCCTTGCAACTAAGTTTAGTCCCACCTCATTCCGCAAACAGGGTGTTTACCACCTTAAATATGTTACTTTTCAAACCATCACAACGACTTGGTCTTTATTGAACTATTTGTGTAGGATTTGTGGCTGCAATATGAGTCTTCTCCGGTTACTAAACCGGTCAAGACTCATATTGACAATTCAGATTGTACATAAAATGATCATTGATGACCAATGTATTTTTTATGTTTATTTTTACATGCTTAGACTACCATGTTTATTGTTTATTTTAAAATAGTTGACAGCTTATTTCCATTGATAGCTTATTTTCATTCTTCAAATAATGCGTGGAAGATGGTACATAGAACCTACTACACCGATGGCTCAGAATTAACTTATTAGGAGAAAAATCATCTGATCTCATTTATTAATGATCTTGAGAATTACAATATCTATTATGAAACCCCTGCATATTATGGTCAATATGTGCCTCTAGTGCACGTGTTGAACTATGGTAACATCCATGGAGATGTCATGGTAAGATTTTTTACTATTGCGACATCCATGCATCTTTTGCATAAATTCTTCTAAAACTCAACTGCATTGCTAACTACAAAGTTATTACTAGTAGCAGCGCGTTTTAAGGCGACAGTGCTGCAACTAACAAAAGGAAAAGAAAAGAAAAAAGGAAAGGAAAAAAAATAAAAAATAAAACCAATAGCAGCAGCGCGTTTTGATGAAAGCGCTATAGCTACTTTAGCTATACGGCGTTTTAGCAAACAAGCGTTGTAGCTAACTTATCTATAGTAGTAGCGCGTTTTTCCAAAAAGTACTATAGCTAAGTAGCTATAGCGCGTGTTGGCTAGAAGCTCTACTACTAAGTTTGACTTGCCCTCGCACAGTCATCCCTCTTTCCCCCAATTACCCATTCTTCTCGCTCCTCCCCAACCTCTCCCTAGCCGCCCCTGCTCCTCGCCACCCTACCTCCGTCGTCGTCACCGGAGCCGCCACTGGAGCCGCGCGCCATTGCCACCACCGAAGCCGCACGTCGTTGGAGCCAGCCTCGTCCGCTCCTCGCTGCCCCTGCTCCCTCGTCGCCCTGCCTCCGTCACCGTCACCGGAGCCGCGTGCCATCGCTGCCACCTGAGCCGCGCGCCCCCGAAGCCACCCTCGTCCGCTCCTCGCCGCCCCTGCCTCCCTCGATGCCCTTCTCTATGTAAGCCCCACCCTCCTCTCTAGGTTAATTAACTTAGGTGAATTTAGTAGATGTTAATTAGGTTAGGTCAGTACTTGTACTAGTAGATGTTAATTAGATGTTTTTTAGTTAGGGAAGTAGGGTTTTACTACATTAATTAGGTGAAGTTAAATGAATGACCTAAATGAATGAAATTAGTAGTTAGCTGAATTTTTAAGACTAATTTGTATATGCTTAAGTACCTAGCTAGGGTTCATCTAATTAGTTAGTACTTGTTTATGCTTAAGTACTAGGGCAGTAGGGTTAGGGCAGTAGGGTTTAACTAGATGTTAATTAGGGCATTAGGGTTTATAGTTTGAAATTTGTGTAGATTTTCTTGAAGTGTCAAACACTAGGAGATGCAAATTTGAAGTGGTCATGTTATATGCAAATTGCTTAATAGTGTTTGCTCATGTTTATCTACTGTTGTAGTTGCTCATGTACATGTTCTTAAGTTGTCCTGTTATATGCAACATTGAAGTGGTTCGATTGTGCCCAAGTGGCCTTTTGTTGTTTCCAGGGAATGAAGCCGAGTAGCCTGTGTTTTGCCGGAATGTTGATTCATTTCCGTTCCGTTAAATTGCAGGTCCCCGATTTGTCCACTTTTTAGCAAAGGTCATGCCGAAATTTTCCGTGAATTTCGGCATGACTTGTGCTACAAACTAGGACATATCAAGTGCCCGAGATTTGCCGCACCGGGAAGGAATCATTGTTCCTGCAAAATATAGGCCTTTTTACGTCAGTATTCATTTTATTAGGTCTAGATTTAATTGACTAGATTTAATCATAGGAAACATGGCTAGCAACGAAGAAGGACAGGGTTCTTGTGGTTGCGACAACGTCTACCTGGCACCAGATGAATATTTGAACCTTGTCAACAAGCAATGGTTGTTGCTGCTGGGCCCACCTGTCACTCCGAGACAGACATCGATACCGGCGCCGAGACTGGCATTGAGACCTAGACCGGCACCGAGACTGGCGAAGCCGGTATAGAACCGAAACAAGAGGAGACATCGACGCCCAAACCAGCTCATCACTACTAGAGTGGTGGTCACGGAGGTGGAAGACGGAAATTTCGCGCCAAAGTAGCCTGCGGAACCGCGAGCGTGCTACAGCAGTCAAATAGGCCGCATCCTATGGACAACTGCCACCATCAACGATGAGAAACTAAAGAAGATAGAAAATATGAAGCACTCCCTCCTAACAAACCTGCACCAGGTATTCTTGTTCTCGGGTCGGGATGAAAAGAAATATACTAATCTAGATAAAGACCCGACAATGAAGAAGATAAACAAATGCGCCATGAGCAACTTTAGTGATGCGTTGGGCGCCTGGAAAGTAAGGGTGAAAGCAAGGATCATCGACGAAAAGGAACCCTACTCCGAGATTGTAAAGGATAATCCGACAATTATGAAAGAGCAGTTTGAAATATTTAAGGCGGCTTGCGATGTCGAAGCTGCCAAACAAAAGTCAAAGTACATGAAGGGGCTTCAAGAGAGGAACATGGGGTGCCACCACCTTGGAAGCCATGGTTACATGGGAAAGAGGTCCATATGGGCTAAGGAGGACGCGGAACGCGAAAGTTTGGGCATCCCAGACCCCTTGGTGGAGTTCACCGTCCCGCAGGAGCGTGACGTCCTCAGGACCCGGTACCGTTGGGACCCAGTGAAGAAGGTTTTCGAGATGCACGCGGTCACGATGGAGTTCATGAGACTGCTGGTAATTTTAGCTTCTGATTAATTCTATTGCACGTTTAGTAATATTTGTAAACGATCCTTGTTCCTTTTGTAGAGAGAGCAGCACATGATTGCGGCCTAAAGCGACTCGCCGTCTGAGGCGTTGGCGAGGCCCACGTGGGACACCCCATTCAACCGGGCCTTGAACATATTGAAATGACTCCCGGTGGACACTCGGTCGTCATATGGACGCATGCACGGCGTCGAAGACGGTGCCACATGGAAGAAGTACTACCATGAGACCACGGAGGAGAGAAAGGAAATACAGAGGTTAAATGAAAAAATCATTGACAAGAAGGTTGAGTTTGCGATTGAGAAGAAATCAACCGAGACAGTCAAAGCAGCGGTAGCTGCCGCAAAAGAGGAAATGGCAGCTTCTTATGGTGTGTTGCTTCCGGCTAACGTCAATTGGAGTAGGCAAAATCCAAATAAAGATGCAGTGGACTTTCCCAATGTCAACCTCTTCGGGAGTAGCTCGACTAGCATTGCACCAGCACCTGCTCCCGCACCTGCACTAGCACCTACTCCCGCACCTGCTTCTGCACCGGCTCCCGCACCAGCTCATGCACCGGCTCCCGCACCTGGTCATAGCAGCCCGTCCTCCGTCTCGGACGTGCTCGGAGGTGCTTCGTCTTTGGCAGAGCTCGACACCCTCACGTTACCTGTCACACCAGCCCTCTTCAATAAATGTATAATATCCCGTTTCTGTTACCTTTCGTATGTCCCACGTCGCAGACATGTCTTTGCAGTCCGACATAACCCCGTGCACCATATTGTACACCATCAACGGCCAGAAGGTAGACGCGGGGAAGGTGACGGTAATGAAGCCGAAGGAACAATTGTTCCACAGCTGGCCGATCCACCCCTGACGTCTTCAAGGTTTCCGTGGCTAGTGTCGAACCGGGCCACAAGAATTTGTCTCCTCCGGTACTACTAGGGGGAGATGACGACGAGAACCCGCGGCAGCTTGGCGATTGCAAGAGGTGGGTTCTATTGTGTCCAAAGAGTATGCTTCGTCTGGAGGCGGCCGGGAGCACACCCACAACCACGCAGCCTCTGCAAGGTATGAACATCAACACCCCACCTACCCAATTAGCATTGCATGTCGTGCCGGGTGATAGCAGATGGGATGACGAAGAGGCTCCATTAGTCGCAGATGATGTCGCCGTTGTCGAAGAAACAATGCATGATATCGATGCCATATATGAGGATGAGGATGACGATGACACTCTACAGTATCTCAATACTAGAGCCTATGATGATGGAGGATTGATGGCTCAGCAGTATGAGTACTCAGGGTTGAGCGTCATGAGTCGGCGCCTGAATTGCCGCCTTCGGAGGCTGAACGTATTATCACTAGTACAACGAGCTGCTAAATAAACGGTTTTAACCCCTTCCCACGACGGCCTTTGGAACCGTCGCCAAGTGAGTGTGGGCGATAGGGGGGTCCTTCCCACACGACCCAGAAACCGTCGAGGATATGCCCTCCTGGCACACACGATCAGCAAAAAAGGTCGTGTGAGACTGACAAGCACTCAAATACAGAAATACGTAAAATAGTTCTCAAAAAATACAATTATACAGGCGAAATCATTTCCGGTCGTAAGTACATCCCACACAGTCAGCCAGCGCTAAACGTTTCCGTTCGTATATACATCCCACACAGTCACTCCAAGGAAAACGTTTCTATTTGCAAGTACACCACACACAATTTTCCCGGTTAAATCGTTTGTGATAGCATTTCCATTGCACACGGTATTAACAATTTTATCATTTGTGTTATTGGATTCATCACACATGGCGCCTAGAAGAAATTGTGTGTCAAGGGCTGTCCATCACACACAGTTTTTATGTGGTAAACGTTTGCACAAGGTGGCCTAGTGAGAACAGTTTTCAAGAGGATGTCGTGTGTGATTGTTCATTAATCTAACACGGTTTATTCCTAGAAACTGTGTGCGTTATTGAATGCATCGCACACGGTTTTTTCCCAATAACCGTTTGCAATAGAAAAACCAAATTAGCAGGATAATTATCGAATTATTCTTAATCCATCTATTAATCTAATTGACATTTCATATTAAGCACACAATATATTTCATTTTCATAATCGAAATACATCAGAGTACAACATCGTACAGCTTCAGCAGTCAGCTACCCCATTACACAACTACACCAGGACCAAGTTCACATGCAACATCTATAACCTTTTGAAAATTAGCATCATAGACGGTACATAGACAGATGTTTCTCATGTGGAAAGTTGCTTAAGTAGAAGGCGAATATTGAGCCTTCATTGATGTCAAAGGTGTTTGTAACTTTAGGCTAGTGCCTATGGATGATTGACCGTCCATCCTTCGTCCTCTTCAGGAACAGTTCAATATTGAACCGTGGGTGTTGCATGAATACCTTCCTCGCCTCCTGACCATACAGGTGATTTCAGAGGTAATGTGACAGCGTGATTTTGGCCCTTTCTTTTTCTTTTGATTTTCTGAGGTTTTTGCTTGAGTTTTCTTTTTCCATGGCTTTATGGTCTGGAAACTGAAGAAGATGCCCTCTTCTTTGCTTCCAGAGTGGCTTGTCATTCCCAAATCCTTCCCTAGACCTTGCAATTTCCACCTTGGACCTAATCCCAATATTTTTTTATTGGGAATATTCCTTTTTCTATTAAAGGAATAACTCAAATGGCCCTAGGATGTGAAGCAACCTATATTTCCATCACTCCTAAAATTTTGAAATCATTCTCATAAATTGTTTGGGTCATATATTCATCAAATATGGCAAAACGTTTCATTACCATGTTAAAAAATAATCCTCCAATAATTCCTTTCCTATTCTTCCATAAATGGCACATTGTGAAGCAAGTGCTATTTTACTTATCCCAATTGACCTCAAACTCCTTGGACATCTTTTAATGTCCATATCCTTCCCACATGACAAAATGCAACCTCATTTTCTTAGCAATTATTTAATTGTGATGTTCCAAAGTTTCTATCCACAAAGAAGCTTTGTGAAAGATGTGCAAGCTAGGCATATCAAAATGAGTTGCCATTTATACATGACCTCAATATCATAATATCATAGCCCCCCACCCAAGTTGAGCTCATGTCATGCCTCCAGGTAAGCTCATCTTCAATTCTTAGTTTGTGCCCAAATTTTCAGTCTGTGAAGCAAGTATATTTTATCTTGCTCGATTATGGCTGCAAATTTTTCTAGGCCTTCTATTATCCATATAACCTATCTCCAACCATTTTGGGCATATTTCATCAAGCCATTATTCCTCTAGAATGTTTGCAAGTTTCTGTCCAGAGGAGATGTTTGTGAAGCAAGTACCATTTTGGCTTGGCCAATGGGTATGAGACTTTTTGAGCATCTTCATAGGACCAAATTACCCTGCCTTGCCGAATTTGAGCACAAGTTGATACTCCATGTGAGTGCATCATCATGCTCAAGTTTCTGGACCATTTTGGTCAGTTGCAAAGCAACTACATTAATCCTTGATCCGTTTCCACTCAAACTCTCCAGGATTGTAGTTCTTCCTTAGTTAATCATCGCAGACAGCTCCATTGACCTCAATCACTTCCCTATTGATCACCAGTGCACGGCCAAGTTTACTGCAGTAAACTTCAAACGATGATTACCATTTAACCACAGAGTCTTTAACCAAGATACCCCACAGTTGCAACCTACCCAGGTAGGACAAGCCCCAGACATTGTTTGGCATAGCTTGTGGCACTGTGTGCACCAGTGCACGCGGTGACCACCTCTCTAGCATGCCATGGACGCGAGTTGAATGGTTTATTGCTCGGGCCCCTTCCCCTCTCGTCGTCTTCGCGCGCGTGAGCGTGTCTGGCAGCTAGCCCGAGTCGACGCCATCCTCCTGGAGCCACCTACCTCTTTGTAAGCCCCTCCGTCAGCGCTTGTCGCCACATGCCCATGGGAAACCCGTAGCCGACCTCTCTGTTCGTGCCGTGGCTTCTTCCTTCTCTTGTCCCTGCGCTCTGCTCGTCCCTGTGCACCTATGTAGCTCATCCGCACCTCCCCCATCGCCTTCCCCGAGCTCATGCGCGAGTACACGCGTCCACGACACTGTCCACACATCTGTGGCGATGCTAGCGCGGCAGCTCGTCCCCGCGGCTATTTAAGCAGCCCCGAGGCCTCCCGACCGCGCTAAGCTCTTCGTCTCACTCCCTCAGTCCTCCCTGCCCCCTCCCTGAGCTCCAAGAGCTCCCAAGCCTGCCATTGCCGCCATGGCCGCCGCCTCTGCCCCTCCTCAATTCAGGCAAGCCGTGACTCTTCCCTTCCTCTCTCCATCACCACTAGCTCCCCTGAGCTCCGGCGAGTTCTCCCATGCTTTTCGCTCATCGCTAGAGCAACCCAATGCCCTGAACCCACTCGTGCCCCAAAGCCGCCCTGCCAGAATCCAAACTATCGGCGCCTCGACCCGTGTCGGCGGCCGCGACCTGTCCCTCTAGATGCGGCTCTCCTCGACGAGCTCATCCATGGGCGGAGCCTCGCCGGAGGTGTCCTGTAGCACAGGCAGCCGTCGCCGGAGCGCTCGACCTCCTCTGGCCAGCAGGCGCGCGTCAGGGAAGAAGAAGGAGAAGGCCAGGAAGGCGTTGACCAAGCGCGTGGACCCGTGGACCCACAATGTCAGTGTCCCGGGGGGTTGACCCCGCTGATGCTGACGTGGCAAGTGGAGACGCATTCGGGCGTGTGCGTTTTCATCCACAGAAAGCGTATCGCGTGAAGTGCGCTTCCTTTTTGGGTAAGCGTATTTCTTTTGTCTTCGAGTGCAAATGCGCTTTCCTATCTTGAAAGCGTATTTTATGAAATCTGCTTCTGCCTTATCCACTCGGGGACTTGTTTGTGATGATATTTTTGCAGATTAGTCCCTGAACTTCCTCACCTCACAACTTTTTGCTCGTAACTCTGTTTAAGGTTAATCCAAAGCCCATTTCTTCGTCTTGTCGATCCCGTTCTGTTGGTTATACTTTCTCCATGTGTTAACATTCTGAAAATGACCATTTTGCCCTTGCACGTAAACAGCCCCTTCGGGACAGGAATGTTTCCGACGAATCTTTCCGCGGCTTCACCGCACTTCTCCCCGGTGCCTTCTTCATCCCGAGGCAAGCCACAATACCCACTTGAATGATAGTCACGCAGTAGCCCTGGCTTTCAACTTGAATATTTAATAAATGTTTGCCTGTTTAAAACATGGTTATCGTAGTTCCGGTGATGGTTAGAGTTTCATGTTCACCTTCATGCTATGTTGTTATGCACCTGGTTATCATGTCCTGCTAGCTGCCAGTATTCCTTTCATATGCTTATGCTTGCTAGTAGTACATGTTGATGTTGGTGCTGGTTTTCGGTGCATGACTATCGTCTGTTCTGAGTGTCGTCGTATTCATGTTCCATTGCATTCAGTTGGTTAAATGCTTGCATGGTAGCAATTTTTATATGTTCTTGCATGCTATTTATTGTTGATGCTAGTGGTCATGCTACGTTTCTATGAGTATTGTTGTACTTGTGATATTCATGCACGTCATTATGCCATGCTCAGTTGGATATGATTCATTGTTGATATGGTCGATAGTTATGTTGTACCCTCATGCTTATGTTGATATCATGCTCATGCATTTTAATTGCATCATGTTAGTTTATCATGGCTCAACATATTTGCATTCAAGTTTAACCGGATTAAATTGAACTTGAACAACTGTTGGCTGAGTCATGGTGCCACCATATCGAGCTGACCAGTGCAACCGTGCTTGCCTTCAAGCTTAACCGGATTAAATTGAACTTGAACAATTGTTGGCTGAGTCATGGTGCCACCATATGGAGCTGACCAGTGCAAGTCTATTGTCATGCCTCTCGCCGGTGCCTCCAACGAGGGAAGGTTATGGGTGTGCGGTACCCGGGCCCGGTAAGCAGACATAACCTTGTGAGTCTGTTGTTGTTATATCTGAATTGTCCCTCTTTGGGACCGTTTTGCCATGATGGTGGCCGTTTTGCCACAACGGTGGCCGTTGGTGTCTTTGGTAGACACGGGGCCGCCCATGACATAGCCCAGAGGGGAGTTAGTCGAAGTGGCCGGGAGAGTGTCATGGCAGTATGATGGTTTTGTGGGAACATCGTTGGTCCACCCGAATGGGAGTGCGAGGCCATGGGTTCTGTGGTGTGGGTAAAGTGCGCTACCTCTGCAGAGTGTGTGTTAAATCTATCGATAGGGGCTCAGTTTGTGTCGGTCGCACTATGGGTCAACAGTAATAATACTAATAATGTGCTTAATAACAACCCGGTTCGATGATGAGATAAGTTGGATATGTGATCTGTGAACGATAACCGTTTGGTTACGAGGTAACCCGTTGCACCAAGTGTGGTTCAGTTTGTGATCCATGAACGATCACCGTTTGGTTACGAGGTAACTCGTTGAACCAAGTGTGGTTCAGTTTGTGATCCATGAATGATCACCGTGGTATCAAGGATACCGAGTTGTGGATATTCGTGACGTTGTGCGAGAATCGTGGGTAAAGATCAAGCTCCTTGCGGTCATTTAATGATTACTACGGTATTGTTTATACCAAGCTTGATTTGATCCTGAGATGATCGTGTGATGTCCGAGGTCGGTAAGTGATGCATGTGTTGGTTACAAGGTAACCCGAGCAGAATAAGTGGTGCATATAGTGTCATCATGTTGCATGCTAGTATCTTCAGATTCATATGTTCATGCCATGCTCATATTGTGCTAGCTGTATCATCATGTTCATTATGTTCATGCCATGTTATCCTGATGATCTCATGATAATACATGCTTAACCTGTAATTGCCATGTTGTTGTTTGCCTTGAATGCTTCTGGTTATTGTGAGCTTCCAAGTACATTCAATGTACTAACATGGCGTGTCATGCCAGTTTGCAGGTCATGACGGATTTGATTGCTTGTTTGTCATGGAGTCCTTGTTTGCGAGCTAGCATAAGCGTTCCAGTTAGAGTCCCTGCAGAGTGGAGTTCACCACCGTCGTCATTGTTCCGCTGCTAGAAGTTATTTCGCTACTTCGCATTGTTCTGCTGCTTGCATAGAGCAACAGTGGCAGGTGTAGTGTCGTCGTGTCGATGTACCCCTAGTACCCAAAATAGATTGTAATAAAGAGATGATTTGTTCTATGCTAAGCAGTGTCGTATTCCATAAGACTTCATCTTGATCTCTGGGCTGTAATACGGGGCGTTTCAGTTTTCTCTGAGCCGGGGTGCCACAGGCTTGGTATCGGAGCAGGTCTACCTGTAGGATGCCCTAGACCGTGTGAACGCTAGAAAAGAGTAGTATTGAGCTCAGTTGGTTTGTTGCACTTGATTGCTCCATTTGTTTGGTGCATAGCATGCATATAGACTCATATCTTGTTGCTAACAGTTAATCTTGTGAGTGTAGGTGGCATTGGTTTCGATCCACTACCTGCACGCCCTTCTTAGCATGCCTGCTCTTTGGTGTTCGGCATCATCTCTATCCCAGCGGAGTGATGCCCTAGTAACAAGTGTTCTAGACACCATTTGCAGGAATTATGCTCAGGTATCGCGTCTATATCTTTCCGCCACCCACCCATATTATTTCAGTGACAGATTTGTCTCTACCCCAAATCGTGCCATCCATCTCGTCCCCTTGGCAACCCTTGCTGATCTTTGTTATCAAAAAAGGGCAATGCCATTAAACCTAGTCTTCTGCCGTGATCTTGCCCTGTCATTTCATTCTTTGGACGTGTATAATTCCCATCCGTACGCTTGATGATGATGTGGTCGTGACCTTTGTCTCGCTACATGATCACCAAGTCCGTCCTCGCCTTTGTATCCATCCAGATCCAGCCAGTGTTCAGCTAGTGCTTGGTGTAGCTTCAGTTATGCCAACTCCTTCCACACATGGATATAATTTTGGTGCACACCGCCATAGCATATTAGACCATAATACTGGAGTTTCCGCGAGATTTGTGTGCTTAGGTGTGCATGCATATTATTGTGTGAGTGGAAGTAATATGTGATGATTGCTTGATTAATTACATTAGTAGTATGCTTGTCTGCTTTTGTTTTAATCGTTTCTTTTGTTTCTTTCTTTGGGCCTTCGGTGCTACATATTTTCCCATATTAAAGTTGCTCGTCAGCCGACACCGGACCCGAAGAGTCAGCAATGAATGCATATATTTGGAAACCCAGCTAAACAAGAATGGAATTGTCAGCAGACTGCAGTAAATTGGGAATATCTCGTCTGAATGCAAAAGAAATCCTAGATTAACTGACAGTATAGAGTTTGCATTAACATGCACGGCAGTATGGAATTCTCAACCGGCTGCATTGAAATTGGGGATATCTGATCATGATACTGAATAATCAAGTTTGTCTTAGTGTGCACTCCTCATAGTAGAAATGATCAAATCAGCAAGAAGATAAATTGTGTGCAAGGTTGACAGAATATTATCAAAGGTATGGCTTAGATACAATTTTAATCGTTGAGGATGATTTTGGAACCCGATGTACCTGGAAGCAAGCAAAAATATGGCATATACTCAAAAAGGAGGACAGTCTTGCAAAACCCTGTTTCATACAAGAAATCAATAGCAAAAATATTAAGATGGTTATATATGTGGAAATCGGTCCGCATATCACAATAAGAAGCTTCTGGTGTAAGCAACCCAATCTTCCCTCGCAAGATACCAGAGAAGCTTCCATGGCAAGATTCATCTATCTTCCTCAGTACGATACATGGATGATTTCCCGTGCAAGCTACTCTGCCTTCTTCATTAAGCAACCGCAGAAACTTCTAGCATAAGGTACTGAGTCTTTCCCCAGCAAAGTCTTTAAGGGGGTAAGCTTCTGAAGCACGATGCCCAGTCTTCTTCAGGAAGTTGACCGATGAAAGTTTTGAGCACAAGCCAGCCAATCTTCCTCAGTAAGACATTGGTACAAGGTAGTACGCTGTGAATTGACACCATATGGCAGTGAATCCCAAGAATCAGATCCGCAATAGTTGGGTCTGAAGCAAGAATTAGCCAGAGCACACGTCTGTCTCGGAATCAGGTCCTCATATATATGCGATGAGCATACAACCAAGATCTTACAAGTCACTCGGATGAGGATCTGACAACCACATGAGGATGGTTAAGAGAAGGAAGCCAGTATACACCGCAGGGTGACAAAGGATTATGAGGATTGACGACATCAATGAGCTTAGTATAAGTACCTGTGAACCTGGAAAATGATCCTGATGAGCCCTTGTCCCCTTTTTCTCCAATGACGGCACCACGCCTATGATCTGAGCTATTTTTAGCTATCCGGGGTGGATGCCGATTTTTATTTCTCTCTTCAATGTCTGTCGCGAGTTCTGAGCTGCTTTTCGGCCGTCTCGTATAGTTGTTGAGTTTCTTTTTGTGATTGTAGCCCTATAGCTGCTTTTTGTCTATTTTAGGGAGCTGCCACCTTCTTCTTATCGACCCGGTCTCATGCTCTGAGCAGCCATTCGGCCCTCCTGAGCCGTGGTTGAGTTATTTCAGTAATGTCCCAGACCTGATTTGTAAAGACCATTCTGGTGGCTACTGATTTATTTGTCAATTTCTTGTAAGGGTTCGGATGGCCATTTTCCTACGATCAGAACTTAAGGGGTGTTGAACCTACCATTTAATGGGTACCTTGTCAGAGGATGAGGATAAGAGTACGCCTGTCAGAATCTTGTACTCGACAAAAACTATGGTCACACAGAGAAACAACATGACCCCGCTCCTTCGCCCAAGGATCCAGACAAGAAACACAGTAAAGAAGGAGAAAGGCCGATAATGCCGGTATGAAATTTGTTGCAAGACCCGCGTGGTGCAGATACCCCAGACAATCTAAGTCAGTATTGATACACATGGATATGCCTACAGCATGAGTAATCGGTATGAGGAATAACAGTCTGGAAGCATGTGCCCTTAGTTATGAGAATCACCAAAGGATAGCTTGGCATGAATAAAATTTTGTCCGTCAGAACCACCGTCAGTCAAGTGTGCAGATATTATCATACAGGTCAAACCCTTTATGTTGGCTGCGACAGGAGACAGTCAAATATTTGGTATGGATCTGATACTCAAGATAGTGGAACCAGTTAAGTTGATTCAGAAACTTCTGTGATGAGTCAGAATCGGTTAGGAAACGGTTATGCTTCAACTCACTGTTTGGAACCCAAAGGACCTGCATTTAGTGGAGAAACCCAATGCAATGAATCAGAGCTTGGGTGTTCATCAGAAAAATATGTTCATCACTTTATGAAAGCTTGTCAGTGCCGGATGACACACCCAATGGAAATCACTCTTGGATTTGTGAGACGGACATATATTTCAGTCGTGATAATCAATCATAGTCATCTAAGTTAGCAGATCTAAAAAAAGGGAGCCCGAATAAGCATGAACGAGCAAGGTGGATTCTGTCAGAATGTGGATACAGTAAAGCAAGCCACCCTAGAGCCAGCCAGATAAAAATTTAGTGGGAACAACAATAAAGGAAAAAGGATACCCGAGTTGGAAACGGTTTCCTTATGTTAGAATATTCGTACTTGTTCCCCGAGCAACAAAATCTCGAGGACGAGATTTCATTAAGGGGGTAAGGTTTGTGATAGCCTGATTTTGGCCCTTTCTTTTTCTTTTGATTTTCTGAGGTTTTTGCTTGAGTTTTCTTTTTTCGTGGCTTTGTGGTCTGGAAACTGAAGAAGATGCCCTCTTCTTTCCTTCCAGAGTGGCTTGTAATCCCCAGATCCTTCCCTATACCTTGCCATTTCCACCCTGGACCTAATCCCAATATTCTTTTTATTGGGAATATTCCTTTTTCTATTAAAGGAATAACTCAAATGGCCCTAGGTTGTGAAGCGACCTATATTTCCATCACTCCTAAAATTCCAAAATAATTCTCGGGTCATATCTTCATCAAATATGGCAAAACTTTTCATTGTGATGGTAAAAAATAATCCTCCAATAATTCCTTTCCTATTCTGCCCTAAATGGCACAATGTCAGGCAAGTGCTATTTTCCTTTGCCCAATTGACCTCAAACTCCTTGGACATATTTTAATGTCCATATCATTGCCACATGCCACAATGCAACCTCATTTGCCTAGCAATTGTTTAATTATGATTTTCCAAAGTTTCTGCCACAAAGAAGCTTTGTGAAGGAGGTGCAAGCTAGGCATATCAAAATGAGTTGCCATTTATGAATGACCTCAATATCATCATATCATAGCCCTCCACCCAAGTTGAGCTCATGTCATGCCTCCAGGTGATCTCATCTTCAATTCTTAGTTTCTGCCCAAATTTTCAGTCTATGAAGCAAGTATATTTTATCTTGCTCCATTATGGCTGCAAATTTTTCTAGGCCTTCTATTATCCATATAACCTATCTCAACCCATTTTGGGCATATTTCATCAAGCCATTATTCCTCTAGAAATTTTGCAAGTTTCTGTCCAAAGGAGATGTTTGTGAAGCAAGTATCGTTTTGGCTTGGCCAATGGGTATGAGACTTTTTGAGCATCTTCATTGGACCAAATTACCCTGCCTTGCCCAATTTGACCTCAAGTTGATAGTCCATGTGAGTGCATCATCATGCTCAAGTTTCTGGACCATTTTGCTCAGTTGCAAAGCAACTACGTCAATCCTTGATCTTTTTCCACTAAAACTCTCCAGGATTGTAGTTCTTCCTTAGTTAATCAATGCATACAACTGCATTGACCTGAATCACTTCCTTGTTGATCACCCGTGCATGGTCATGTTTACTGCAGTAAACTTCAGACGATGATTACCATTTAACTACAGAGTCTTTAACCGAGCGACCCCCACAGTTGCAACCTCCCCAGGAAGGACAAACCCCCAGACATAATTTGGCATAGCTTGTGGCACGGTGTGCACTAGTGCACACGGTGACCACCTCTCTGGCATGCAATGGACGCGAGCTGAATGGTTTCTTTCTTGGGCCCCTTCCCCTCTCGTCGTCTTCGCACGCGTGAGCGTGTCCGACAGCTAGCCCGCATCGTCGCCGTCCTCCTGGAGCCACCTCCCTCTCCGTAAGCCCCTCCGTCAGCGCTCGTCGCTGCACGCCCAAGGAAACCTATAGCCGACCGTTTCTGTTCATGTCGTGGCTTCTTCCTTCTCTTGTCCCTGCGCTTTGCTCGTCCCTGTGCACCTATGTAGCTCGTCCGCACCTTCCCCGAGCTCATGCACGAGCACACTCGTCCACGACACCGTCCACGCGTCTGCGACGACGCCAGCGTGGCAGCTCCTCCCTACGGCTATTTAAGCAGCCTCGAGGCCTCCCAACCGCGCCAAGCTCTTTACCTCACTCCCTCAATCCTCCTCGACCCCTCCCCTGAGCTCCAAGAGCTCCCAAGCCTGCCATTGCTTCCATGGCCGCCGCCTCTGCCTCTCCTCAATTCGGGCAAGCCGTGACTCTTCCCTTCCTCTCTCCATCACCACTAGCTCCCCTGAGCTCCAGCGAGTTCTCCCATGATTTCCCTTGTCGCTAGAGCAACCCAATGCCTTGAACCTACTCGTGCCCGAAAGCCACCCTGCCGGAATTGTGACGCCCGGATAATTAAGCTACAGTAATCCTCTGCTAATGATGCCACGTCATCACTTTCCTCGCTTGATTCAAATCTTAATTCAAATTCAAATTCAAATTTAAGTCCAAAATTCAAAGTTCACAAACATGAAAACTAAAATGTTGATCATGTGACAAATATTCACTTCTTAATTTTGGTGGTGAACCAACATTTTGAATAAAGACAGTTTTAGTGTGCTAACATAAAATAAAACAGTAAAAGAAAACAAAAAAAGGTTAAAGTTCAAATAAAAACAGAAAACAGAAACCCCCCTTCCCTCCCGCACGCCTGCTGGCCTATTTGGCCAACCCCCTCCCCTCCCACCC
>NC_041381.1:102326921-102334087 GCF_002162155.2 Triticum dicoccoides | reverse complement strand
CCGTTGATGCGCCGCCCATCGTGGCCCTGTTCGCCGGCCGCCCTCAATGCGCGTCCGCGAGCCGCGCCCACCACCACCCTCTATACGCGCCGGCCACGAGCCCCACTGTCGCCCAGCCTCGCGCTGTTGGCCTCGCCGGCGGCTGACCCTTCCTGTCATCGGCCTCTTGCCATTTCCCGCCGATGCCGCCAGCCATGGCCACCGTCATGGCTGTGATTGTGTGCGTGCGTGTGTGGTCCGACTGGGCCATTGCCACACGGGGCAAGCCCCCTTGTTTTTTTTAAAGAAACAAAAATGTAAAAATAATAATGATTTTAAAAACATTAATGTATTAATTAATTAACTTAATTAATCATGTTAGTTAACCTAATTAATTGAACTTAGTTAACTAAATCAGTTAATTAGTTAGGTCTATGACAGAATGACCCCACCCGTCAGCTTGACTGGTCAACGATCAAAGCTGACTGCTGACATCACCCTGACATCATGCTAATGTCATAATTGCATCTTATAATTTAATTAAATCTGTTAATTCTAAAAATGATTTAAATCTTTAAAAGTTAATATAAAATAATTCGTAACCCGGATGAAAATACTTTGTACAAGAAAGTTTGTCAGAACGACGATACGAATCCGGATATGCAGCCCGTTCGTCTGCCACACACCCCTATCATAGCAAACACGCCACTTTCCCCCTCCGGTTCATCTGTCCAAAAACGCGAAACACCGGGAATACTTTCCCGGATGTTTCCCCCCTTCGTCGGTATCACCTACTACCGCGTTAGGGCACACCTAGCACCGCGTATTGCCATGTTACGCTTTGCGATGCTTTGATTGCTTTGTTATTTATTGTGTTCCCCCTCCGTTACTTCTTTCCGGTAGACCCTGAGACTGCCGGCGACCCCAGTTCGACTACGGAGTTGACGACCCCTCCTTGCCAGAGCAACCAGGCAAGCCCCCCCTTGATCACCAGATTTTGCCTATTCTCCTCTATACTACTTGCATTAGAGTAGTGTAGCATGTTACTGCTTTCTGTTAATCCTATTCTGATGCATAGCCTGACATTGTTGCTACATCTGTTGATACCTTACCTGCAATCCTAAATACTTAGTATAGGATGCTAGTTTATCATCTGTGGCCCTACATTCTTGTCAGTCTGCCTTGCTATACTATCGGGCCATGATCACTCGGGTGGTGATCACGGGTATATACTATACATACATACTATACAGGTGGTGACTAAAGTCGGGTCTACTCGTTGAGTACCCGCAAGTGATTCCGATGTGGGGGCTGGAAGGACAGGTGGCTCCATCCCGATAGAGGTGGGCCTGGGTTCCCGACGGCCCTCGACTATTACTTTGTGGCGGAGCGACAGGGCAGGTTGAGACCACCTAGGCGAGAGATGGGCCTGGCCCTGGTCGGCGTCCGTGGTTACTTCAAAATAACACGCTTAACGAGATCTTGGTATTTGATCTGATTCTGGCCACTGGCATATACGCACTAACCAACTACGCGGGAAAGATATGGGCACTCGACGTTGTGGTATCAGCCGAAGCCTTCATGACATCAGCAACTAGGCGGCGCGTGCCGGGTTGGACTGCGTTAACTCAACTTCCTTTGTAATGGAGGTTGCTAGGTCTGCTTCCGGCCGCCCTCGCAACGTGCAGGTGTGCAATGGTCGATGGGCCCAGACCCCTGCACGCATAGGATTTAGACCGGCGTGTTGACCTCTCTGTTGTGCCTAGGTGGGGCCGCGACGTGTTGATCTTCCGAGGCGGGCATGACCCAGGAAATTATGTCCGGTCAAATGGGATCGAGCATGTTGGGTTATGTGGTGCTCCCCTGCATGGAAGTTTATCTATTCGAATAGCCGTGTCCCTCGGTAAAAGGATGACCCGGAGTTGTACCTTGACCTTATGACAACTAGAACCAGATAATTAATAAAACACACCCAGACAAGTTCCACAGACAACCCGGTGATCGCTTTTCCACAGGGCGACGAGGGGAGGATCGCCGGGTAGGATTATGCTATGCGATGCTACTTGGAGGACTTCAATCTACCCTCTTCTACACGCTGCAAGATGGAGGTGGCCAGAAGCATAGTCTTCGACAGGATTAGCTATCCCCCTCTTATTCTTGCATTCTGCAGTTCAGTCCACCGATATGGCCCTTTACACATATACCCATGCATATGTAGTGTAGCTCCTTGCTTGCAAGTACTTTGGATGAGTAATCACGGTTGCTTTTCTCCCTCTTTTCCCCCTTTCCCTTCTACCTGGTTCTCGCAACCAGATGATGGAGCCCTGGAGCCAGACTCCACCGTCGACGATGATTCCTACTACACTGGAGGTGCCCTCTACTACGTGCAGGCTGTTGACGATGACCAGGAGTAGTTTAGGAGGATCCCAGGCAGGAGGCCTGTGCCTCTTTCGATCTGTATCCCAGTTTGTGCTAGCCATCTTATGGCAACTTGTTTGACTTATGTCTATACTCAGATATTGTTGCTTCCGCTGACTCGTCTATGATTGAGCACTTGTATTGGAGCCCTCGAGGCCCCTAGCTTGTATTATGATGCTTGTATGACTTATTTATGTTTTTAGAGTTGTGTTGTGATATCTTCCCGTGAGTCCCTGATCTTGATCGTACACGTTTGCGTGCATGATTAGTGTACGATTGAATCGGGGGCATCACAAGTTGGTATCAGAGTCGGCTGCCTGTATGAATCCCCTTCCACACTCCTTGGCCGAAGTCAAGTCTAGTCACTACAAAACTTTTACTAACATGGATGTGTGCCTTACGGGCCCACGTCGCCATTGGGTGGTATTAGGAACTTTTACTTCTCGACCCTTTACTCTGGGCTCTGTACTCTCTTCTATTCAGGTTTAATGAATTTACTAAAATCTAACTTTAGGTTCTCGAAAATACTTTCTCCCGGTGAGCCCCTTCAGTCCCGATGATCGCCGGCTGCACCAGAAGATTTCAAAGATACTCTTCGATATTCTCTGGAGACTTTGCGCCCGTTGCTTTTGCAATTCCCTACAACCGAAATATCCCTATGGATAAATACTTACACCCATCGTTCTTATTTTTATTCCCAGTTGATCTTGTTATTACAAGATACCCCCAGAATACTTTGTGCCTACTACCTTGCAGTTCTTTGCCACCTGAATACACCTACAAATTAATCCTCACACACACTAAGGATTTGTTTCTCCCTAGTTGTTCATGTGTTTCACCAAAGTCTTTGAAATACTAATTGATCTTTCGAAAATCCTCAACCATCAGTTGTTCTTGAAATTCTGGCTTGCTTGCATTATGGTTAATCCCATAAGTATACTAATCTTAGTGGCATCCTTGGTCACTATCATTTATGACTCCATTGATTCAATAAGTTGCGAATGTTCACAATCATCAGTCAAATCCTAGGATTATCCTTCCGACTCAGACGTCATTCCGGACATGAGTTGGTTCTCGGCAATTCAAACCTTTATTGATTGTCCAACTAAGTGTTTTCAACTTATCCATCCTTGATCAGAGCGTCTGCTTCTGATCCATCATTTTGGAAACCATAATTTCTTTCTATTAAGCATCAAACTAATCAGGTGATTCTTGAATCTGATGCCTTTGCATTCTTTCTTCCTCTGAGTGAGTACCGATACTCTTATCAGCTTCGTTGTGGGTTGCCCTATCCATTGTTGGATTTTTATCCGACAGTGTCCTTCATATTCAATCACCTTGTGAGTTCTTCCCCTGATACATAATGCCATTGGTAAATTGTATCCTTTGCTTGGCCAACCATGCTCCACTTTCAAGCTTGTGTATTTACTTTCGAAACTTGTGGTATATGTTACTAAGATGCCCGATGGGTTGAACCTATGCCTCCCTAATCCGTGAGAACCCGAAAGTTTCCACAAGTCATACTCTTCCGGTGTTCTATCAGATAAAATTCCAACACTACAGTTATAGCAAAGCGAGAGGTGAATGAAATGATATGCATTAAAGAAGTGGGAGTCGACCTTGAACTTTGTGTTCATGCCCATGAAAATGATGTCGACCATCTCAGAAGCTTCTTGCAAAAAGATTATCCAGCTGTATGATTCCTTCGGTATTCTTGAAATTGATTTCTTACAGTTATGGTTCTAACCATGTTATCCTGATCTGATATATCTGATGGGAATTCAATCCAGTGCCTTGTCTATTTTTGGCAAGGTTGAAGTATCTACTATCATAGGTCAATGACCCGGTTCTACCTTCGAGTATTACCCCCTCGTATCTCGAAGATGTCTCGCCATTGCACCACATATTACTAAATTTGTTGAAGTAATGTCTTTCCTTGTCATAATCACTCTACGTGTTCTGGGTTGTTGTCAACCGAGGACACCGACTAGTGAAATTATTCCGAACTATAAATCAAATACCCCTAGTATTTTTACTGGGAAATTCTGAACCCAATCTGGTCATTCCTAGACTATCGGCTGCATCCTAGTCTTGCTATCTTTAACTATGCTACCTCGTCCTTCTCTTGTGTACGAATTCATTAGTGTGTGAGCACGACTTACGTCGAGCTTTCAACATCATGTTGCTTGTCTTGAAAGGCAACTTTGGTTCTGAGCTTGAATCTTATATATTGATCCTATAACTTGCCACTTCGTCATTCCCTTGCTTGTTGTCGTTGTTGTTTGATTGCATTCTCTTGAAACTTCCCAGCAAATGTGTCGGATCACCTTCAACACTTTGACTTCTTCTGAGATGTCAACCGTATTCATGATGAGAAATACCCTCCTTCCCCTCGATGATTTATTATTATTATCATCGACAACACCCTTGACTTCCTTTCAGCGTGAACTTGTCCACATTATGAATACAACTTGCTCTCCAGCTAGTGTTGTATTCTGCCTTGAAGTATTACTGTCTTTTATGTCGAGAATGTTGTGGGGATTGCTCCACCTCTTAGAAATTCTCGGTATGATGATACTTCTCACCATCACCATTTTTCCTTGGTCCCTGTGTTGTTTTTTTAACCAGGATACCAATATGCTAACGATGCTGCCTGAGTTCTGTACTTCTAGCAACCCTATTGCTTTGAAGTTAACGGTCGACAGTTCATTCTTAGACTGTTGGTTATTGAATCATCACTCTAACATTGATCTTGCTGCCTAAGGTCATATTTCGGGCACACCTTTCAACTAGTGATTGATGGTGTATGTTTTCCTCACGCACACAACATTATATCATTTGAATTGATAAGTGTCATCTTCCTGTTCACATTATTGTGGAAATCCATCCGTTTGGAATTCTCGATGAATTGTCACTGATCCCAACAGCCACCTCCTCATCCCCTCCTTGGTTTAATGATGAACTATTGTTTCAGGAACCCGCTCCCATAGTTCATTTCCCGAGAATCTTGCAATGTAATTTCGTTGATTCGTGTCGCACCTTTTCTTCTCGAACGTCCTGAGTCTGAGGTATCATGACACCAACCGGAGCTGAATCTCGGTCAAATATGATGGTTGGGACAACTTTCCAGGAGTTATGATGTTGGTCCTTTGATGACCCAGTAATATGATGTCATGCCTAGCACCCCCTGGCTGGAGGACCTATCATTATAATTTCTTTTGCAAGGATAACCATTCTTCCTGGAGGAAATTGTAAGACTTATTTTATAAGTTGCTCGTGATGAATCATTTGTGTATCCAAAGCATGGCCCTTGATTGAAACACCATATCATTGCTACCTTGAAGCATGACTATGATAACCCACTCTTTAACAAGAACATTGGAGGCGTGATGCTAAATGTTTCTTGGTCAGTTATCCAAAATCGTTGTATGTAACATCTTGATTAATCCTTGCCTCTTATCTCAATGGTTGGGTACTTGCTCTCCTACCCTGTATGCCATGTTCTGCTTGTCCATGGGAAGTATTTACTCCTAATAATTGTGTGTAGTCACAATTTTCCTTTCCATTGCTCTGTTTAATCTGATAATCGCGTTTTCCTTTCCATTCTTTTGATTAACATTTCCTATAATCTGACTTAGCTGAGCAGAGATAATTCCCTGCTTAGGTAGGCACCTTGTTATATCACTCTGTCTGTAAGACCGAGTTACTATTGTTGATGACATTACAGTAACCACCGATGGGTGATAGCTTTCCAATTGGTTCGCCTCGTTCAACAAGCAGGAAAATTGCTCTCTTCGTTCCCCGTCCTTGGTACCGACATTGTTGCCAGCATAGCTTACAAGCTATTCACTGACATGCCTCCCTGTCGCGGCTGTGCAAGATGTCACCACCCTTCCTACTTTCTACCCGCATGGTGGACCCATAGCCCACAGGTCCACTGGATCGAAACCTAACTCTCCTGTACACCCCATGTTCCCAAAGTTATTCCTCGCGCGTGGCCTCGTGTGTAATTCACGAGCCACCTTCCGATGAGATCATCAATCTGGTATCAGACGCAATACTTATTCCCATTGCTCTGAACCCCTTTCACACTTTGCTTTAGGCAACGAACGATTGCCTATGTGCTTGAAACTTCTATTTTGCACCTTCTTACTTTGCTCTCGATGTTGTCTTAAATTTCAATTCAAGAGTTACTTTCCACCACCTTCCTTGTTGTCGTCTACCAGATGGTCTACCCTGCAAAGGTCCATTCTTCCGGCATACCCCCTTAATCTTTCGTTAGTATGATGAAGACTCCGAAGGAAAGATAGGCACTTCATCATGATGACCTCGAGCAGAGAAATGAAGACATCACCTAAAGGGAGCAACTCGCTAGAATTTCGTAACCAGAACCTCCCCCCCTTACGCCTCTTAAATCTCGGGACGAGATTTCTTGTAGTGGAGGAGAATTGTGACACCCGGATAATTAAGCTACAGTAATCCTCTGCTAATGATGCCATGTCGTCACTTTACTGTTGCTAATCCTCCCTTGATTCAAATCTTAATTCAAATTCAAATTCAAATTTAAGTCCAAAATTCAAAGTTCACAAACATGAAAACTAAAATGTTGATCATGTGACAAATATTCACTTCTTAATTTTGGTGGTGAACCAACATTTTGTAAAGTGTTTTAGTGTGCTAACATAAAATAAAACAGTAAAAGGAAACAAAAAAAAAGGTTAAAGTTCAAATAAAAATAGAAACAAGAAACCCCCCTTCCCTCGTGGGCC
>NC_041381.1:102326114-102326621 GCF_002162155.2 Triticum dicoccoides | reverse complement strand
ACTGCTACCCCCACTCCCACCTTGTTCCTCCATGATCCCCACTCCCCCCATGATCCACATCTGGATCGCGCCCCTGGCGCCCCCCCGCCGCTAGGCGCCTTCCACGCCCGACCTTGCTGCCACTCCGGAGGACGGGCTCCCTGCCAGAGCGCCCGACCGCCCTTCCCCTCGCTCTTCCTTAGCACCGCCGCCCTCCACGACGTAGGCGCACGCCACCGCCTTGGCGTTGCCGCGGCGCCCGAGCCTCTCATCCCCCGCTCGATCTGGGCGCTCGCCCGCGCCCAGGGGCTCGATCCCACTCCTCCCATCATCGCCCTGCTCCGCCATCACGCCCGGCGCCCGGTGTCCGCCTCGCCGTCGTCGTTTGCCAGCACCGCCCATCGCCTCCTCGGCCCCGACGCGCCACCTCCCCGCTGTTGCGTTCCCCTACATCGGGCCTACCCTTCAACGCGGGTGAGCAACCCCCCCCCCTCCGTCTTGACCTCGCCGTTGATGCGCCACCCGTCG
>NC_041381.1:102260222-102325987 GCF_002162155.2 Triticum dicoccoides | reverse complement strand
CGTGGCCCTGTTTGCCGGCCTCCCTCAACGCGCGTCCGCGAGCCGCGCCCCACTCCCCGCACCCAGCTGTTGCACCACCGCCCTCTGTACGCGCTGGCCGCGAGCACCACTGTCGCCCAGCCTCACGCTGTTGGCCGCGCCGGCGGCTGCCCCTTCCTGACTGTGGCCCCTTGCTGTTTCCCGGCGCTGCCGCCAGCCATGGCCACGGGCGTGGCTATGATTGTGTGCGTGCGTGTGTGGTCCGACTAGGCCATTGCCACACGGGGCAAGCCCTCTTTTTTAAAAAAAGAAACAAAAATGTAAAAATAATAATGATTTTAAAAACATTAATGTATTAATTAATTAACTTAATTAATCATGTTAGTTAACCTAATTAACTGAACTTAGTTAAGTAAATCTATTAATTAGTTAGGTCTATGACAGAATGACCCCACCCATCAGCTTGACCGGTCAACGTTCAAAGCTGACTGCTGATATCACCCTAACATCATGCTGACGTCATAATTGCATTTTATAATTTAATTAAATCCGTTGATTCTAAAAATGATTTAAATCTTTAAAAGTTAATATAAAATAATTCGTAACCCGGATGAAAATACTTTGTACATGAAAGTTGCTTAGAACGATGATACGAATCCGGATATGCAGCCCGTTCGTCTGCCACACACCCCTATCGTAGCAAACACGCAACTTTGCCCCTCCGGTTCATCTGTCCGAAAACGCGAAACACCGAGAATACTTTCCCGGATGTTTCCTCCCTTCGTCGGTATCACCTACTACCGCGTTAGGGCAAACCTAGCATCATGTATTGCCATGTTACGCTTTGTGATGCTTTAATTGCTTTGTTATTTATTGTGTTCACCCTCCGTTACTTCTTTCTGGTAGACCCCGAGACTGCTAGTGACCCCAGTTCAACTTCGGAGTTGACGACCCCTCCTTGCTAGAGCAACCAGGCAAGCCCCCCCCCCCTTGATCACCAGATATCGCCTATTCTCCTCTATACTGCTTGCATTAGAGTAGTGTAGCATGTTACTGCTTTCTGTTAATCGTATTCTGATGCATAGCCTGACATTGTTGCTATATCTGTTGATACCTTACCTGTAATCCTAAATACTTAGTATAGGATGCTAGTTTATCATCTGTGGCCCTACATTCTTGTCAGTCTACCTTGCTATACTATAGGGCCGTGATCACTCGGGAGGTGATCACGGGTATATACTATACATACATACTATACAAATGGTGACTAAAGTCGGGTCTGCTTGTTGAGTACCCGCAAGTGATTCCGATGTGGGGGCTGGAAGGACAGGTGGCTCCATCCCGGTAGAGGTGGGCCTGGGTTCCCGACGGCCCCCGACTGTTACTTTGTGGCGGAGCGACAGGGCAGGTTGAGACCACCTAGGTGAGAGGTGGGCCTGGCCCTGGTCGGCATCCGCGGTTACTTCAAAATAACACGCTTAACGAGATCTTGGTATTTGATCTGAGTCTGGCCACTGGCCT
Organism: Triticum dicoccoides; assembly: GCF_002162155.2. Classification (NCBI taxonomy): domain Eukaryota; kingdom Viridiplantae; phylum Streptophyta; class Magnoliopsida; order Poales; family Poaceae; genus Triticum; species Triticum dicoccoides. The sequence continues at coordinate 102,324,487 of NC_041381.1, read as the reverse complement.
ATACGCACTAACCAACTATGCGGGAAAGACATGGGCAGTCGACGTCGTGGTATTAGCCGAAGCCTTCGTGACGTCAACGACTGCGTGGCGCGCGCCTGGTTGGACTGCCTTAACGCAACTTCCTTTGTAATGGAGGTTGCTAGGTCTGCTTACAGCCGCCCTCGCAATGTGCATGTGTGCAATGGGTGATGGGCCCAGACCCCTGCGTGCATAGGATTTAGACCGGCGTGCTGACCTCTCTATTGTGCCTAGGTAGGGCTGCGACGTGTTGATCTTCCGAGGCCGGGCATGACCCAGGAAAGTGTGTCCGGCCAAATGGGATCGAGCATGTTGGGTTATGTGATGCACCCCTGCAGGGAAGTTTATCTATTCGAATAGCCGTGTCCCTCGGTAAATGGATGACCCGGAGTTGTACCTTGACCTGATGACAACTAGAACCGGATACTTAATAAAAACACACCCAGACAAGTTCCACAGACAACCCGGTGATCGCTTTTCCACAGGGCGACGAGGGGAGGATCGCCGGGTAGGATTATGCTATGCGATGCTACTTGGAGGACTTCAATCTACTCTCTTCTACATGCTGCAAGATGGAGGTGGCCAGAAGCGTAGTCTTTGACAGGATTAGCTATCCCCCTCTTATTCTGGCATTTTGCAGTTAAGTCCACCGATATGGCCCATTACACATATACCCATGCATATGTAGTGTAGCTCCTTGCTTGCGAGTACTTTGGATGAGTACTCACGGTTGCTTTTCTCCCTCTTTTCCTCCTTTCCCTTCTACCTGGTTCTCGCAATCAGATGCTGGAGCCCTTGAGCCAGACGCAACCGTCGACGATGATTCCTACTACACTGGAGGTGCCTTCTACTACGTGCAGGCTGCTGACAACGACCAGGATTAGTTTAGGAGGATCCCAGGCAGGAGGCCTATGCCTCTTTCGATTTGTATCCCAGTTTGTGCTAGCCATCTTATGGCAACTTGTTTAACTTATGTCTGTACTCAGATATTGTTGCTTCCGCTGACTCGTCAATGATTGATCACTTGTATTCGAGCCCTCGAGGCCCCGGGCTTGTATTATGATGCTTGTATGACTTATCTATGTTTTTAGAGTTATGTTGTGATATATTCCCATGAGTCCCTGATCTTGATCGTACACGTTTGCGTGCATGATTAGTGTACGATTGAATCGGGGGTGTCACAGGAATCCAAACTGCCGTCGCCTCGACCCGTGCCAGAGGCCGGGACCTGTCCCTCTAGGTGCGGCTCTCCTCGATGAGCTCATCCATGGGCGGAGCCTCGCCGGAGGTGTCCTGTAGCCCAGGCAGCCGTCGTCGGAGCTCTCGGCCTCCTCTGGTCAGCGAGCGCGCGTCGGGAAGAACAAGGAGTAGGCCAGGAAGGAGTTGACCAAGCGCGTGGACCCATGGCCCCACAATGTCAGTGTCCCAGGAGGTTGACCCCGCTGACGCTGACGTGGCAAGTGGAGACGCATTCGGGTGTGTGCGTTTTCATCCACAGAAAGCATATCGCGTGAAGTGCGCTTCCTTTTTCGGTAAGCGTATTTCTTTTGTCTTGGGGGCAAATGCGCTTTCTGATATGGAAAGCGTATTTTCTGAAATCTGCTTCTGCCTTATCCACTCGGGGACATCTTTGTGATGATATTTTTGCAGATTAGTCCCTAAACTTCCTCACCTCACAACTTTTTGCTCGTAACTCTGTTTAAGGTGAATCCACAGCCCATTTCTTCATCTCGTCGAGCACATTCTGTTGGTCACACTTTCTGCATGTGTTAACATTGTGAAAATGACCATTTTTCTCTTGCACGTAAACAGCCCCTTCGGGACAGGACTGTTTCCGGTGAATCTTTCCGCGGCTTCACTACACTTCTCCCAAGTGCCTTCTTCATCCCCAAGCAAGCCACAATACCCACTTGAATTATAGTCATGCAGTAGCCATGGTTTTCAACTCGAATATTTAAAAAATGTTTGCCTTTTTAAAACATGGTTATCGTAGTTCCGGTGATGGTTAGAGTTTCATGTTCACCTTCATGCTATGTTGTTATGCACCTGGTTATCATGCCCTGCTAGTTGCTAGTATTCCTTTCATATGCTTAGGCTTGCTAGTAGTACATGTTGATGTTTGTGATGGTTTTCGGTGCATGACTATCGTCTGTTTCGAGTGTCGTCGTATGCATGTTCCATTGCATTCAGTTGGTTAAATGCTTGCATGGTAGCATTGTTGATATGTTCTTGCATGATATTTATTATTGATGCTAGTGGTTATGCTAGGTTTCTATGAGTAGTGTTGTACTTGTGATATTCATGCACGTCATTATGCCATGCTCAGTTGGATATGATTCATTGTTGATATGGTCAATAGTTATGGTGTACCCTCATGCTTATGTTGATATCATGCTCATGCGTTGTAATTGCATCATGTTATTTTATCATGGCTCATCATATTTGCGTTCAAGTTTAACCGGATTAAATTGAACTTCAACAATTGTTGGCTGAGTCATGGTGCCACCATATCTAGCTGACCAGTGCAACCACGCTTGCCTTTATGGGAGGGTCCTAACTGGGTCTATTGTCATGCCTCTCGCCGGTGCCTCCAACGAGGGAAGGTTATGGGCGTGCGGTACCCTGGCCCAGTAAGCAGACATAACCTTGTGTTCCTGTTGTTGTTATATCCAGATTGTCACCGTTTGGGACCGTTTAGCCACGATTGTGGCTGTTTTGCCACAACGGTGTCCGTTGGTGTCTTTGGTAGACATGGGGCCACCCATGACATAGCCTAGAGGGGAGTTAGTCGGAGTGGCCGGGAGAGTGTTGTGGCAGTAGGACGGTTTTGTCAGAACGCCGTTGGTCCACCCGAATGGGAGTGTGAGGCCATGGGTTCTGTGGTATGCGTAAAGTGTGCTACCTCTGTAGAGTGTGTGTTAAATCTATCGATAGGGGCCCAGTTCGTGTCGTTCACACTATGGGTCAACAGTAATAATAATAATGATGTGCTTAATAACAACCCGGTTCGATGATGAGATAAGTTGGATATGTGATCTGTGAATGATCACCGTTTGGTTACGAGGTAACCCGTTGCACCAAGTGTAGTTCAGTTTGTGATCCATGAACGATCACCGTTTGGTTACGAGGTAATCCATTTAACCAAGTGTGGTTCAGTTTGTGATCCGTGAATGATCATCGTGGTATCGAGGATACCGAGTTGTGGATATTCGTGACGTTGTGCGAGAATCATGGGTAAAGATCAAGCTCCTTGTGGTCATTTAATGATTACTACGGTATTGTTTATACCAAGCTTGATTTGATCCTGAGATGATCATGTGATGTCCGAGGTCGGTAAGTGATGCATGTGTTGGTTATGAGGTAACCCGAGCAGAATAAGTGGTGCATATAGTGTCATCATGTTGCATGCTAGTATCGTCAGATTCATATGTTCATGCCATCCTCATATTATGCTAGCTGTATCATGTTCATGCCATGTTATTCTGATGATCTCAGGATAATCCCTGGTTAACCTGTAATTGCCATGCTGTTGTTTGCCTTGAATGCTTCTGGTTATTGTGAGCTTGCAAGTACATTCAATGTACTGACTTGGCGTGTCATGCCACTTTGTAGGTCATGACGGATTTGATTGCTAGTTTATCGTGGAATCCTTGTTTGCGAGCTAAGATAAGCATTCCAGCCAGAGTCCCTGTGAAGTGGAGCTCACCACCGTCTTCGTTGTTCCGGTGCTAGAAGTTATTCCACTGCTTCGCGTTGTTCTGCTGCTTGCATAGAGCAATAGTGGCAGGCATAGTGTCGCCATGCCGATGTACCCCTTGTACCCAAAATAGTTTGTAATAAAGAGCTGATTTGTTCCATGCTAATAAGTGCCGTACATATTCCAGAAGACTTCATCTCGATCTCTGGGATGGAATACGGGGCGTTCCGGTTTTCTCTGAGCCGGGGTACCACAGGTAATCATCAGTGAACTGCTTTGGAAAGGCCTGAAAACAAGGATGTGCACAAATATCTTCTCTATATTGGAAATGGGGCAAAGGAATAAAAAAGGCAAGGTATAATAATTAGTACCATCTTGTAGTGAACTGATGTCTTCTTCATTATGCAGACAAAGATCTTGTTGTTTTTTGTCGCTAATTTCTTTATCCTAACAATCTTTCTTAGTTTCTTGACTTGCACTACTGCGGGATGCTGCTAACACAACTCTACAACCAGAGACCCTTCGAGAAAATGTGTGTGATGCAATAATGGCAAACGGGGGTGTATGAAAACTGTCTGAAATGTATAAAACGTTTGCGATGACGGATGCATAAAACATGGTTCAGGTTTTAGTTGCGTGTGCGATGCAAGGCATACGGTTTAGTTCAGTGAACTGTTTGTGATGAGGAGGAACAAAAGAAACGTGCACCCAGATGAAGGCGTGTGCGATATAGAGCATATGGTTCACTCAGATGAACTGTTTGTGATTAGGCAACACAAAAGAAACGGGCAGCCAGATGAAGGTGTGTGTGATATTCAGCATACGGTTCACTCGGATGAACTGTTTGTGATTAGGCAACACAAAAGAAACGGTTAGCCAGATCAAGGTGTGTGTGATTGAGGGCATATGCTTTAGATGGATTAACTGTTTGTGATTAGGCAACAGAACAGAAACGGGTAAGCCAGATCAAAGTGTCTGCGATTGATGGCATACACTTCAGATGGATGAACTGTTTGCGATTAGCCACAACAAACTAAAACAGTTAGATAGATCAACGTGTGTGCACTAGACGGGCACACCCAGTCTAATTAAAAGAGGCGTGTGCAATGGTAATAATGACCGTGCATGGTTGTTAGAGACAAGACGTGTGCTGACATTGCCTATTGATAACCGTGAGTAAATTTTGAGCATGCGTCCCGTCACATTCCAAATTGCAAACCTGTTCACACCGATCAAAACCTAAACGGTTTCTGACTTAAGAGCGTATTACTATGCGGTTATAAATACTACTACTCCAAGATGACTGCACATTCCTCCTCAATACCTCATCCACAAAAAGTCAAAAACAAACAAGTCATTCATCATCGTTGCCTTGTGTCCGCCATGGCAGGTGTCAGTTCTGGGTCGAGAGATTGCCACCAGGGAGAGGTGAGCCTGGAAGCGGGAGAACAAGAGATGTCCCGCCTTGCCGCGATAGCAGCCAACATGTCCCGTCGCACGGCCGTAGCAGCAGAGAGGTCCTGACGCACCGACGAAGTAGCACGGAGGACCTACACCCCGTCGATGCAGTAGACTGGTCCGGCCGCACCGCAGAAGCAGAGGAGATGTCCCACCGCGCCGCGAATGCAGCAGAGATGTCCTTCCTTGCTGCGGCGGCCTAGGAAAATGCCTCGCGGGCAGGCGAGGACTCTTACAGGCGCATGCATGCCCTCCTCCTTAGGCAGATGGATGAGATCTCCAGGTGGCCGAGGTTGCAGGATGACCTGCAAGCCTCGTTTGAACAGTCTACCGATGTCATCCGGCAACTAAATGAGAGCAATGAGAAGCTCCGGGCCGAGCACGACCAGCTGAGCGCTAAGATTGTTGGAAGTGCGGAGCAGTGGGAGCAGACCACTGCATTGTTGAAGAGAACCGACGTCATCATCGAGAAACTTATGGACGAGAATGCCATGCTGCGCAACGAGCGCAGAAGGATGGTGGAGGAATCCGTGGATGCTCTCAACGAGCGCAAAGAGCTCGTCACCGCCCGCCGCTAAGGCTAGTTGTCTTCCTTCTTCTTTTGCCCTTGTTTATATGAGGTGTTGCCGCATGTGGCTTTTTTAATTATGTTTATAAATATGTAAGACAATTATTATCCAATGTCATCGTCCTCATATTCATCATGCTTGCTATAGGTCGCAGTCGATGCTATATAGGTCCATCGGATCTTACATCAGGATCCGTGCAAAACTTTCTTTTCAGATTTTCATTTTTCTCTTAAATCCCAGTCCAGTGAGACATATACCCATGCCATAGAACAGGTGCTCGGGCACCATTAATGGAGACGTTGGGAGGGAGGTGCATGGCGGGTAGCGGTCAAAAGGGCTCTCCTCCTGATGAGCACGCGCAGGGGTCTGATCGCACACCTCCGGTACTCAAATAGCTACCCCACATGGCACCTCCTAGCCAATAAAAAAAGGGTACGCATCGCTGCACGTAATTGGTAAGTCGAACGCCCACGGTTTTAATAATACTTATGTTTCCGATTTGCAATGAGACAACACTTGTTCCAAAATGACTTTGTTCATTGTTAATGTGTGCGCCTTCGCAAATCGGACAGGAAAATTACCACATCATGTTGGTGCCATGTCATGAGACCATGCCAAGTTTCATGATTTTCAGGCGTGTTTTGGAATTACAGGAATTAAAAAACCAAGTTACTAAATCTTTCTGGCCGAGCCATGACGCCCAGATGTTTAAATTTCACACCCATCTCTTGCGTGGGACCTAGATATTCACCCAAGGACACACATGTGATTTTTCAAACAACTTTGGTGCACTAAAGCATGTGCTTGTAGTTCAAATTTGAATTATGCAGATTAAATGCCTAGAAACTCAATTAATGTATAAAAAGTTCAAACGAATCCGGAATAATTCCAAAATTTAGCACGGTACTCCTATTTGGTCTAATCTGGTTGTGTAAAAAAATAAGGCGGGAGAAGGCAGTGTACATATGTCGTTTCGTAGACGGAGGTGAAATGTTCCCTCTTGGAACCACGAGCCTTCTTGAGGGAAGCTCCGGTTTGCAAGAAGCTTACACCAAAGCTTGTCCCAATTCGGCAAAAAAATTACCGCAGCATGTTGGTGCCATGTCATGACACCATGCCAAGTTTCATGATTTTTAGACGTGTTTTGGAATTATAGGAATTAAAAAACCAAGTTTCTCAATCTTTTCGGCTGAGCCACGACACCCAAATGTTTGAATTTCACTCCAACCTCTTGCATGGGACCTGGAAATTCACCCAAGGACACACATGTGATTTTTCAAACAAGTTTGGTGCACTGGAGCCTGTGCTTGTAGTTCAAAGTTGAATTATGCACATTAAATGTCCAGAAACTCAATTAATGTATAAAAAAGGTGAAACGAGCCCGGAATAATTCCAACATTTAGCATGGTACTTCTATTTGGTCTAATTTAGTTGTGTAAAAAAATTAAGGCGGGAGAAGGCACTATACGTATATCAGTTCACACACGGAGGTGGCACGTTCCCTCTCGGAACCACGAGCCTTCCTGAGGGAAGCTCCGGTTTGCAAGAAGCTTACACCAAAGCTTGTCCCAATTCGGCCGATAAAATTACCGCAGCATGTTGGTGCGATGTCATTAGACCATGCCAAGTTTCATGATTTTCAGGCGTGTTTTGGAATTACAGGAAATTAAAAAACCAAGTTTCTCAATCTTTCTGGCCGAGCCACGACGCCCAGATGTTTGAATTTCACTCCAATCTCTTGCATGGGGCCTAGAAATTAACCCAAGGACACACATGTGATTTTTCAAACAACTTTGGTGCACTAGAGCCTGTGCTTGTAGTTCAAATTTGAATTATGCACATTAAATGCCCAGAAACTCAATTAATGTATAAAAAGGTGAAAAGAGCCCAGAATAATTCCAAAAATTAGCACGGTACTTCTATTTGGTCTAATCTAGCTGTGTAAATAAATTAAGGCAGTAGAAGGCAGTGTACGTATGTCATTACGCACACGGAGGTGACACGTTCCCTCTTGGAACCACGAGCCTTCTTGAGGGAAGCTCTGGTTTGCAAGAAGCTTACACCAAAGCTTGTCCTAATTCAGCCAAAAAAATTAACGCAGCATGTTCATGCCATGTCATGACACCATGCCAAGTTTCATGATTTGCAGGCGTGTTTTGGAATTACAGGAAAAAACCAAGTTTCTCAATCTTTCCGACCGAGCCACGACGCCCAGATGTTTGAATTTCACTCCAATCTCTTGCATGGGACCTAGAAATTCACCCAAGGACACACATGTGATTTTTCAAACAACTTTGGTGCACTGGAGCTTGTGCTTGTAGTTCCAATTTGAATTAAGCGCATTAAATGCCCAGAAACTCAATTAATGTATAAAAAAGGCCAAATGAATCTTGAATAATTCCAAAATTTAGCATGGTACTTCTATTTGGTCTAATCTGGCTATGTAAAAATATTAAGGCGGGAGAAGGTAGTGTACGTATGTCGTTTTGCACACGGAGGTGAGACGTTCCCTCTCGGAACCACGCGCCTTCTTGAGGGAAGCTTCGGTTTGTAGGAAGCCTACACCAAATCTTGTCCCAATTCGGCCAAAAAAATTACCGCAGCATGTTGGTGCCATGTCATGAGACCATGCCAAGTTTCATGATTTTCAGGCGTGTTTTGGAATTACAAGAATTAAAAAACCAAGTTTCTCAATCTTTCCGGCCAAGCCACGACGCGCAGATGTTTGAATTTTAGTCCCATATCTTGCATGGGACCTAGAAATTAACCTAAGGACACACATGTGATTTTTCAAAAAACATTGGTGCACTGGAGCCTGTGCTTGTAATTCAAATTTTAACTGTGCACATTAAATGCCCAGAAACTCAATTAATGTATAAAAAAGGAGAAACGAACACAAAATAATTCCAAAATTTAGCACGGTACTTCTATTTGGTCTAACCTGCCTGTGTAAAAAAATTAAGGCGGGAGAAGGCAGTTTACGTATGTCGTTTCGCACACGGAGGTGACACGTTCCCTCTCAAAACCAGGAGCCTTCTTGAGGGAAGCTCTGGTTTGTAAGAAGCTTACACCAAATCTCGTCCCAATTCGGCCAAAAAATTTACTGCAGCATGGTTGTGCGATGTCATGACACCATGCCAAGTTTCATGATTTTCAGTCGTGTTTTGGATTTACAGGAATTAAAAAACCAAGTTTCTCAATCATTCCGGCCGAATCACGACACCCAGATGTTTGAATTTTATTCCCATTTCTTGCATGGGACCAATAAGTTAACCCAAAGACACACATGTGAATTTTCAGCAAACTTTGGTGCATTGGAGCATGTGCTTGTAGTTTAAATTTGAATTATGCATATTAAATGCCCAAAAACTCAATTAATGTATAAAAATGCCAAATGAACCCGGAATAATTCCAAATTTAAAAACGACACTCACGTACTAGTTGCGTGTTCACTGTACGTAAATGTTCTCGCAATTCAAACAACATCCTTTCCCTCCGTAACACCATTTTGTCTTTCAAAACATAATGAAAAAATTAGGTATACCACAAACAGTTTACTAGAAAGAATTGTGTGGGATGTGATATAAACTATCTTGGTGCACCGTCTTGGCTAGCTTACGCAGGAAGCTTCGTCGTCTACAGTCCATCGCCCCCGCTTGAACCACACTTGCGCCAGTTTCTCGCGACACCGAGCGAAATTTTTTTGCCACCGCGGAAATATCTATCTCCCCGCCCCCACCCTCCTACCAAAAGCCAAATTTCCACTGTTCCTCTTTGCTTTCCAAGTTCAAACCTTCACTACTGCTTACTGGCAACTCAGCCTCCTCGTCGACGACCCTTCTTATTGCAGCACCGCCTCCTCGCCGAATACCCTTCTTCTTGCAGCGCCGCCTCCTCGCCGGTGATCCTTATTCTTGTAGTGTCGCCTCCTCGCCGGCGACCCTTCTTCTTGCTACGCGGCCTCCTCTCCGCTGACCCTTCTTCTTGCTGCACGGCCTCATTGATATGGTCAAGTAATCCACACCCCACCCACACCATCCTCCTCCTTTCCCGTCCCACATGCCCTGACTGACGGAGCGACACCTTCCACCGAAATCACTACCCCCCTCCTCCAATTAAGCGCCACCCACATCCATTTTACACGCAGAATAACGTAGAGTTCAGTAGCATGCGGCCGGACGCGCGAATGAGGTCACTATGGTTGACATGCGTGTCGACCGCTAAATCTTGGAGGAGCACCTCGTCTTCGAGGCCACCGTCGTCACCGCCACGCGGTTGTCTACTTTAAAATACAGTTCGTGATGTTTTCTCGAGGCCACCGCCAGTGCCTTCTAGTGATTTGTCCTTTGTAATATTAATATGCAATCTGATGTTCAGTTAACAGTTCGGTCCTCTGAAATGTAATGTTCAGTTAACACTTTGGTAAAATAATTGCTACATTTCATAGTACTGTTCTCAAGCATTCTTTGTTTTGTTAACTGTCTTATCTTCCAGTACATGTTTCTATTCTGCAATGCCGGGCTCAGTTAACTATTTTGGTTCATTTGGTCTGCTGTCCACTTAACTGTTTGGTTCAGTTCTGAATTTGATTTTCATTTGATGTGGGTACAATTTTGTATTGTTATGCATGTGGCACCAATCGAATTTGGCTGTACTCAATACATATTCTGCTGATAGTATGGCAACTCTCAGTTAACCTGATCAAGATCTTCCTTATGTGTGTTGCAGGGAAACAATAGGAGACACTGTGGTTTACCATCGAGGTTTGTTCAAGCAGGGTCCTTTGGCTAATAGCACATTATTGTGCAGTTGCAGGAATCATTCTAATATTTAGGTTTCTTACAATTTGGTCTTGCACATGTAGGTCCTGCTGTCAGAGGCTTAGACCCACTGTTCGACCCATTTTGCATACGGGGAAATCAGATGTCCATGAATATTAGTCAAGTCAAGAAACTTAGAAAGATTGTTAGGATGAAGAAACTTGCGACTAATAACAGCAAGATCTTTGTTTGCACAATGAAGAAGACATCAGTCAACTATAGGATGGTACCAACTCTTTTACCTTGTTTTTACCCCTTGCGCCATTTCAAAATTTACAACAGCGATTTATGCATAGCTTTGTTTTCAGTACTTTTCAAAGCAGTTCACCGATGATTACCTCTCAAACCACCTGCATGGTCAAGAGGCGAGGAAGGTATTCATTCAACACCCATGGTACAATATTGAAGTCTTGCTGAAAAGGACGAAGGTTGGGCGGACAATTATCCATAGCCACTGGCCTAAAGTTGCAAGAACATTCAACAGCACTAAAGGCTCAATATTTGCCTTCTGCTTCTCAAGTTTCCCGGATGAGATTCATCTGTCTATTTACAGTGTATGATGCTACTTTCCAAAGGTTTTTGAAACTGCATGTGAAACTTGGTGTTGTTGTGTAATGGCGTAACTGAGTGCCGAAGCTATCTGATGTAATTCGATTATGAAATCCTAGTTGCTTTTATATGGATATGAAATATCTGCGTGTTTTATAAGAAATATCAGTTTGATTTGTACATGGATTATCAATAGTAGGCTAATTACACTGCTTATTGGGGTTTTCTTTTGCCGGTTACTCAGATAGCACCGTGGGCGATGAACTCAAACAACCCGCACGGTTTCTAGAAAGTAGGCGTGTTCGATCAACTAACAATCACACGCGGCTTCCGGCAGCGAACTCTTTGTGTTAGGACACCTTGCACAAATTTTTCCACACACAGAACTATGTGGGATGTACATACCTACGGAAACGATTTTCTGGGATTCACCGTGTGGGATGTACATACCTACGGAAATGATTTCTGGGATTCACCGTGTGGGATGTACATACCAACAGAAATGATTTCTGGGATTCACCGTGTTGGATGTACATACCTACGGAAATGATTTCTGGGATTCACTGTGTGGGATGTACATACCTACGGAAATGATTGGGTTTTTCCATGCCTCACCCAATCGCACACAGCCCCAGCCTGGGTTCCATGAGGTCCTATCCCCAACGATTTCTGGGTCGTGTGGGAAGGACCCCCCTATCGCCCACACTCATTTGGTGACGGTTCCAAATGTTGTCATGGAAAGGGGTTTTAAACCGTTTGTTTAGGACGTCATTGTACCAGTGTTGACTGATATTCATGGACAACTCATTTCCCCATATGCAAAAAGGGTCAAACAGTGGGTCAAAACAGGACCTACATGTGCAAGACCAAATTGTTAAAAACCTATATATTAGACTGTAATTGCACAATAATGTGCTATTAGACAATGGACCATGCACGTGCTAACCTCGATTGTAAACATCAATGCTTCCCATTGTTTCCCTGCAACACATATAAGGTAGTTAGTCATCAGGTTAAGTAAGGGTTTTCATGCTATCGGTAAAATATGTTGATGAAAAATAAGCACATTGCAGATTCATCAGATTAATTCAAGCCACATGGAAAACCCATTTATCCAAACCAAGCATGATTAAGAACTAGGAAATATAGCACTTGTATATGTTTCTCATGTATTAAGTGCAGCCAAATTCGATTTATTCCTCACATGCACAACAATACAAAATTCTACCCACGACAATTGGACATCGCAGTGTAGAATTGGACCAAGCGGTTAGCTAAACAACACAACAAATGAACCAAACATTAACTGAGCACCGCATTGCACAATATAACATACTCCTAACAGAAGATCAGATAGTTAACCAAACCAAGCATGCTTAACAACTTGGAAATATACAATTGTATTTGTTTCTCGTTTATTTAGTACATCTAAATTCGATTTATTCCTCACATGGTATACAATAACAGAATGCAGCCACAACAATTGAACATCGCATTGCAAAATTGAACCAAGCAGTTAACTAAACACCACAACAAATGAACCAAACATTAACTGAGCACCACATTGCACAATATAACATACTCGTAATAGAAGATCAGACAGTTAACCTAACCAAGCATGCTTAACAACTTGGAAATATTGCACCCTGAAGAATTGAACATCACATTTGCACAATTGAACCAAGCAGTTAACTGAACACCACATTGCACGACATATAGAACATATACACTATAGCAGAAGATTGCATGGTAAAAGTAGATGGCACAGTTCACTAGAATTTGTTAAGGAAATGTTGTAGCTAGCAAACGATGGCCTCAAGAAAAAGCATGAACTGCCGTTTAAAGTAGCCAACCGCGTCGTGGCATCGGCGCGTGAGGCGTCAACGGTGGCCTCGACGGCGAGGTGCTCCTCCAGGATCTGGGGGTCGACACGAATGGCAGCCATCGCGACCTCATCCGTGTGTGCAGCCATGATTTGCTTCTCCGCTGCCAAATGCTCCTTGAGATCCTGGTTATACGGTGTGCACCATGGCTTAGGGCGGCGCTTATTTGGTGGAGGGGCGGTGATTTGGGTGGAAGGTATCGCACTCGCACCGGCGGTCGGGGCATGTGGGATGTGGAAGGAGGAGGAGCATGGGGTCAGGTGTGGATTACCTGCCTGGATAGGCGAGGCTGAGCAGCGTGAAGGAGGGTCGCCGGTGAGGAGGCGGCGTGCTACGTCTTGAGCTAGCGTTGGTTTTCCCCGAAGAGGAGAGGGTGATGCAGCAAAGTATAGCGTAAGTATTTCCCTCAGTTTTGAGAACCAAGGTATCAATCCAGTAGGAGGCTCCTCAAAAGTCCCATGCACCTACACAAACAAACTGAGAACTCGCAACCAACGCAATAAAGGGGTTGTCAATCCCTTCACGGTCACTTACGAAAGTGAGATCTGATAGAGATAGTATGATAAGAAAAATATATTTTTGGTATTTTATAATATAGATGTAGAAAATAAAGATGCAAATAAAAGTAAATTGAAAGCAAATACGATAAGAGATAGACCTGGGGGCCATAGGTTTCACTAGAGGCTTCCCTCGAGATAGCATAAGTATTACGGTGGCTGAACAAATTACTGTCGAGCAATTGATAGAAAAACAAATAATTATGAGATTATCTAGGCATGATCATGTATATAGGCATCACGTCCATAACAAGTAGACCGACTCCTGCCTGCATCTACTACTATTACTCCACACATCGACCGACTCCTGCCTGCATCTAGAGTATTAAGTTCATAAGAACAGAGTAACGCCTTAAGCAAGATGACATGATGTAGAGGGATAAACACATGCAATATGATATAAACCCCATCTTGTTATCCTCGATGGCAATAATACAATACGTGTCTTGCAACCCTTTCTGTCACTGGGTAAGATCACCGCAAGATTGAACCCAAAGCTAAACACTTCTCCCATGGCAAGAAAGATCAATCTAGTAGGCCAAACCAAACTGATAATTCGAAGAGACTTGCAAAGATAACTCAATTATACATAAAAGAATTCAGAGAAGATTCCAATATTATTCATAGATAAACTTGATCCTAAACCCACAATTCATCGAATCTCGACAAACACACCGCAAAAAGAGATTACATCAAATAGATCTCCACAAGAGAGGGGGAGAACATTGTATTGAGATCCAATAAGAGAGAAGAAGCCATATAGCTAATAACTATGGTCCCGTAGGTCTGTGGTAAACTACTCACAACTCATCAGAGAGGCTATGGTGTTGATGTAGAAGCCCTCCGTGATCATTCCCCCTCCAACAGAGTGTCGGTGAAGGCTCCAAGATGGGATCTCGCGGATACAGAAGGTTACGGCGGTGGAAATTGTGTTTCGTCGTGCTCCTGGATGTTTTTGGGGTCCGTGGATATATATAGGAGGAAGAAGTACGTTAGTGGACGCCCGAGGGGCCCACGAGACAGGGGGCACACCCTACAGGGGGGGCGCTCCTATCTCGTGGGGCCCTCAGAGCTTTCTTGACTTGCACCCCAGGCTCTTCAGATCAGATTTGTTCCAAAAATAACGCTCCCGAAGGTTTCATTCCGTTTGGACTCCGTTTGATATTCCATTTCTTCGAAATACTGAAATAGGCAAAAAAAACAACAATATGAGCTGGGCCTCCGGTTAGTAGGTTAGACCCAAAAATGATATAAACGTGTAGAATAAAGCCTATAAACATCCAAAAGGGGTAATAATATAATATCATTGAACAATCAAAAATTATAGATACGTTGGAGACGTATCAAGCATCCCCAAGCTTAATTCCTGCTCGTCCTCCAGTAGGTAAATGATAAAAAGAGAATTTTTGATGTGGAATGCTACCTAGCATAATTCATAATGTAATTTTCTTTCATTGTGGCATGAATGTTCAGATCCAAATGAATACAAAATAAAAGTTCATAAAGACATAAGAAATAGTAATACATCAAGCATACTAATCAAGGTAATCATGTCTTCTCAAAATAACATGGCTAAAGAAAGTTATCCCTACAAAATCATATAGTCTAGCTGTTGCTCTATCTTCATCACACAAAGTATTTAATCATGCACAACCCCGATGACAAGCCAAGTAATTGTTTCATACTTTAATAATCTCAAACTCTTTCAACTTTCACGCAATACACGAGCGTGAGCCATGGACATAACACTATATGTGGAATAGAATGGTGGTTGTGGAGAAGACAAAAAGGAGAAGATATTCTCACATCAACTAGGCATATCAACGGACTATGGAGATGCCCATTAATAGATATCAATGTGAGTGAGTAGGCATTGCCACGCAACGAATGCACTAGAGCTATAAATATATGAAAGCTCAATAAAAGAAACTAAGTGGGTGTGCATCCAACTCCCTTGCTCATGAAGACCTAGGGCACTTATGAGGAAGCCCATCATTGGAATATACAAGCCAAGTTCTATAATGAAAAATTCCCACTAGTATATGAAAGTGACAACATGACTCTCTATCATGAAGATCATAGTGCTATTTTGAAGCACAAGTGTGGAAAAAGAGATAGTAGCATTGTCCCTTCTCTCTTTTTCTCTCATTTTATTTTATTTTATTTTTATTTTTCTCTTCCCTTTTTTTTCTTTGGCCTTTTTCTTTTTTTCCTTTTTGGCCTTTCTCTTTTTTTTCTCTTTTTTTTGTAAACTCCGAAGTCTCATCCCGACTTGTGGGGGAATCATAGCCTTCATCATCCTTTCCTCACGAGGACAATGCTCTAATAATGAAGATCATCACACTTTTATGGATTTAAAGCTCAAAGCTAGAACAAAATATGACTCTATATGAATGCCTCCGGCGGTGTACCGGGATATGCAATGACTCAAGAGCGACATGTATGAAAATTATGAAGGTGGCCTTGCCACAAATACGATGTCAACTACATGATCATGCAAAGAGCAATATGACAAAAGTAATGTGTGTCATATGAACAGAACGGTGGAAAGTTGCATGGCAATATATCTCGGAATGGCAATGGAAATGCCATAATAGGTAGGTATGGTGGCTGTTTTGAGGAAGGTACATAAATGGTTTATGATACCGGCGAAAGTTGCGCGGTACAAAAGAGGCTACCAATGGTGGAAGGGTGAAAAGGTGCGTATAATCCATGGACTCAACATTAATCAAAAGAACTCATATACTTGTTGCAAAAATTTAGAAGTCATCAAAAATCAAAGCACTACGCGCATGCTCCTAGGGGGATAGATTGGTAGGAAAATACCATCGCTCGTCCGCGACCGCCACTCATAAGGAAGACAATCAATAAATAAAATTGTGCTCTAACTTCATCACAAAGCGGTTCACCATACGTGCATGCTACGGGAATCACAAACTTCAACACAAGCATTCTTTAAATTCATAATCACCCAACTAGCATAACTTTAATATTACTACCTCCATATCTCAAAACAATTATCAAGTATCAAGTTGATCATAGCATCCAATTCACTTCCTATGATAGTTTTTATTATACCCAACTTGGATGCTCATCATTCTAGGACCAACTTTGTAACAATAGAAAATACCATGCAGTTCTAAAAGACTCTCAAAATTATATAAGTGAATCATGAGAGACTAGCAATTTCTTCAAAATTAAGACACCACCGTCGTGCTCTAAAAGATATAAGTGAAGCACTAGAGCAGAAACTATCAAGCTCAAAAGATATAAGTGAAGCACATAGAGTATTCTAGCAAATTCTAATCAAATAGGCTTCTCCCAAAAGGTGTGTACAGAAAGGATGATTGTGGTAAACTAAAAAGCAAAGACTAATATAATACACGACGCTCCTAGCAAAACACATATCATGTGGCGAATAAAAATATAGCTCCAAGTAAAGTTACTAATGAACGAAGACGAAAGAGGGGATGCCTTCCCGAGGCATCCTCAAGATTAGGCTTTTGGCTACTATTGAATATCTTGGGGCGCCATGGGCATCCCCAAGCTTAGTCTCTTGCCACCCTTTATTCCATAGTCCATAAAGGCTTTACCCAAAACTTGAAAACTTCACAACACAAAACTCAACAGGAAATCTTATAAGCTCCGTTAGTGAAAGAAAACAAAACCACCACATAAGGTACTGCAATGAACTCATTCTTTATTTATTTTGGTGTTAAACCTACTGTATTCCAACTTCCTTATGGTTTATAAACTAATTTATTAGCCATAGATGCATTGAAATAAGCAAACAACACACGAAAAACAGAATCTGTCAAAAACAGAACAGTCTGTAGCAATTTGTAACTAACGCAAACTTATGGAACTCTAAAAATCCTACCAAAATAGGACGTACTGGAAAATTTGTCTATTGATCAGCAGCAAAATTAATCAATGCAAAATCACGTTCCTGTGATTTATTGATTTTTTTCTCGTGAGAGCGAAGTTTCTGTTTTTCAGCAGAATCAAATCAACCATCATCATAGTTTATCCTATAGGTTCTACTTGGCACAAACACTAACTAAAAGATAAAAACACATCTAAACAGAGAGTATATGCAAGATTTATTCCTAAACAGGAGCAAAAACAAAAAATATAAAGAAAAATTGGTTTGCCTCCCAACTAGCGCTATCACTTAACGCCCCTAGCTAGGCATAGAGATGTCAATGATACTCACATAAAAGACAAGAATTGAAGCACAAAGAGAGCATCATAAAACATGTGACAACCATATTTAATCTAGCATACTTCCTATGCATAGGCATCTTGTAAGCAAACAAATTATCAAGGCAAGCAAAAACTAGCATATGCGAGGTAGAACAAAGAGATGATAGCAATCTCAACATGACGAGAGGTAATTTAGTAAGATGAAAATTTCTACAACCATATTTTCCTCTCTCATAATAATTACATGTGGGATCATAAGAAAATTCAACAAAATAGCTATCACATAACATATTCTCAACACAATCCACATGCATGCAAAGTTGACACTCTTCCAAGATAGTGGGATTAACATTAACTAAAGTCATGACCTTTCCGAACCCACTTTTATAAAAAATATCATAAGATTGAACATACTCCGAATATGTGGGATCCAAAGTTAAAACTCTTCCAAACCCACTTCCAATATTATTGCAAACACTATTATCAATCTCATATTCATCATGGGGCTTAAATAAAATACAAGGTTATAAGAAGAATCACCCCAATCATGATCATTGAAACAAGTAGTAGACATAGCAAAACTAGCATCCCCAAGCTTAGGGTTTTGCATAATATTAGCACAATTGACATCAAGAGAATTTATAGGAAAATCATTGCAATCATGCTTTTTATTCAAGGAGTTATCAAGTATGGGTGCAATAGCAACAATCTCATGTTTAACATACGGAACTATAGCAAATTCGTCTTCATAAATATTGGCATCATGGCCACAAGAATAGCAAGCATCATGTTCGTCAAGGGATATTTCAACCAAATCATCGGAATCATCATTATCTATAGATTCATGCATATCATTATTTTCTTCCAAAGCAACGGTCATTTTTTCAATAAATTCTTGGACATAGACATTATGAGCAAAGTTTTCATTGCAATATTTAAGTATGACGGAATTTTCAGACTTGTTGAGAGTAAAATCATACTTTTCAATCAAAGAAGCAACTTCATGAGCACCCTTAAAAACGACAAATTCTTCAATTTGTTTGATATCATAGTAACTATAAACACCCTTGGCATAAGAAGATAAGATTTCATTATCATTGAACTCACATAGGTAGGGAAGGTGTTTTTTAGGGTTCTTAGAGCAACAAGTAAAATCATAAAATTCACAAAGATTCCAAGCATAGCATAGCAAACTATTTATATGATACCACAAGACCTTCCCTTTTTCAGACAAACGACGACGCACAAAATGAGCATGCTCATCTAAAGATTTCCCATCAATTAGGCTAGTTGGGGTTTCAGCACGAGAGCATAAGGATCGAAGATGATCCAAGTAGAACACTTTAAGTGGATCCATATCAATAGATTTTCAGCAAGTGAAGATGCAAGCATATAGAAGGCACATGGAGACACAAGCAAACAAAAAGGCAAGCGAAAGAGAGAGGAGATTGGGAAAGAGAGGGCGAATAAAACGGCAAGGGTGAAGTGGGGGAGAGGAAAACGAGAGGCAAATAATGTAAATACGAGGGAGATGGGTTTGTGATGGGTACTTGGTATGTCTTGACTTGAACGAAGACCTCCCCGACAACGGCGCCAGAAATCCTTCCTGCTACGTCTTGAGCTAGCGTTGGTTTTCCCCGAAGAGGAGAGGGTGATGCAGCAAAGTGTAGCATAAGTATTTCCCTTAGTTTTGAGAACCAAGGTATCAATCCAGTAGGAGGCTCCTCAAAAGTCCCACGCACCTACACAAACAAACTGAGAACTCGCAACCAACACAATAAAGGGGTTGTCAATCCCTTCACGGTCACTTACGAAAGTGAGATCTGATAGAGATAGTATGATAAGATAAATATATTTTTGGTATTTTATAATATAGGTGCAGAAAATAAAGATGCAAATAAAAGTAAATTGAAAGTAAATACGATAAGAGATAGACCCGGGGGCCATAGGTTTCACTAGAGGCTTCTCTCGAGATAGCATAAGTGTTACGGTGGGTGAACAAATTACTGTCGAGCTATTGATAGAAAAGCGAATAATTATGGGATTATCTAGGCATGATCATGTATATAGACATCACGTCCATAACAAGTAGACCGACTCCTGCATGCATCTACTACTATTACTCCACACATCGACCGACTCCTGCCTGCATCTAGAGTATTAAGTTCATAAGAACAGAGTAACGCCTTAAGCAAGATGACATGATGTAGAGCGATAAACACATGCAATACGATATAAACCCCATCTTGTTATCCTCGATGGCAACAATACAATACGTGTCTTGCAACCCTTTCTGTCACTGGGTAAGATCACCGCAAGATTGAACACAAAGCTAAACACTTCTCCCATGGCAAGAAAGATCAATCTAGTAGGCCAAACCAAACTGATAATTCGAAGAGACTTGCAAAGATAACTCAATCATACATAAAATAATTCAGAGAAGATTCCAATATTATTCATAGATAAACTTGATCATAAACCCACAATTCATCGGATCTCGACAAACACACCGCAAAAAGAGATTACATCAAATAGATCTCCACAAGAGAGGGGGAGAACATTGTATTGAGATCCAATAAGAGAGAAGAAACCATATAGCTAATAACTATGGACCCGTAGGTCTGTGGTAAACTACTCACAACTCATCGGAGAGGCTATGGTGTTGATGTAGAAGCCCTCCATGATCGATTCCCCCTCCGACAGAGTGTCGGCGAAGGCTCCAAGATGGGATCTCGCAGATACATAAGGTTACGGCGGTGGAAATTGTGTTTCGTGGTGCTCCTGGATGTTTTCGGGGTCCGTAGATATATATAGGAGGAAGAAGTACGTCAGTGGACGCCCAAGGGGCCCACGAGACAGGGGGCACGCCCTATAAGAGGGGGGCGCCCTCCTATCTCGTGGGGCCCTCGGAGCTTTCTTGACTTGCACTCCAGGCTCTTCGGATCAGATTTGTTCCAAAAATAACGCTCCCGAAGGTTTCATTCCGTTTGGACTCCGTTTGATATTCCTTTTCCTCGAAATACTGAAATAGGCAAAAAAAACAGCAATATGGGCTGGGCCTCCGGTTAGTACGTTAGTCCCAAAAATGATATAAATGTGTATAATAAATCCCATAAACATCCAAAAGGGGCAATATAATAGCATGGAACAATCAAAAATTATAGATACGTTGGAGACGTATCACGGCACTGCAAGCAAGGAGTGAAGGTTTCAACTTGGAAAGGAAGGCAGAAACAGGGGAAATATGGCTTTTGGTAGGGGTGCAGGGAGGTAGATATTTCCGCGCAAGCCGAAAATTTGGAATTGCTTCAGCAAAAAAACTGGCGCGCAAAGTCTCATCAGACACAGTCCCTTATTCAAAACTTCGTACGATATGTGAACATCACAAACGATTCAGATAGCTTAACCCGTGTGTGTTGAGTTTGAACGTCAAAAAATTTGGTTCGAATTTCCCTGGTTACAGTGGTCATCCACGTGATTGCGTAATTTTGGACAAAGGAGATTAACTTCTTAATCGAGCAAGTTCAGCAATTAAACAGAGCTAGCTGACCTAAACATTACTCTAACAAATTAAATATCGGCGCTCTTAATTAAACGAAACAAAGAGTACTACTACGGATGGTGCTCGCCGATCTCCGCCGCCGCCTCCTTGTCCAGCTCGCGCTCGACAATCTCCTGGGGAAGGGGCTCCATGCCGTCAATTGCACCATACTCGGCAAGCATCTCGCCATCCGCGTCCGCCATGTCTTTGGCATAAGCCGCCACGAGCTGGGCATGGGCGGCCGTGATCTGGGCTTCGGCAGGCTCCGTCGTGACAAGGTATGCCGCGCAGGAACGGACGGCTGCTCAAACTCTCTCAGTGATTGCCAGCTCTTCGGTCGTGGGTTGCCGACCGTTGTCGGAGAAGCTTCATTCGATTCGTGCGGTGACTGCCACGAGCTGGGTGTCGATGGCCTCGACATGGTAGTGGGCGGCCTCCATCAGGTCTAAGGCTGCCGCTGTGGAAGGGACAGCTGTTGTGCCGCTCTTGCCAGTTGCTATCCCCGAGGCAGATGTTGGTGTCGCCGCCAGAGAAGCAACAACGGTCGTTTTGGCTACCTTGGCCGCTTGGACGAAGACTGCGGTCACCCTCATGAAGCTTGTTAGCATGTGCTTGGCGGCTGCGGCCGCGCTCTCGCGGAGTGGGCCGCCGAAGTTGCCCTCACGACGTGGGTCCACGTCCCCATCTTTCACCGGTGACAAATAAACAGTGAAATGATATTTCGGTAGTGAGCTAGTGTGCTTGACACGCCAGCTGTGGACTGTAGCCGACGCACTTTCTCGCGTAAGCCATAGGCGTACTATACACCGACGGTGCTTCAAGATATTTTGTGCTGCATCGCACACGGTTGGTGATAATAAACTGTGTGTAATCTACTGGATTTATCATCTTGATTTGAATTACGTAAAGGGGTCATAGCTACAAAGGATGGTATTTGAATTGTTAGAACTTTTATCTGCAGTGAACATGCAACTATAGGTGTGTCGTCCAAAAAATTGAATTTATTCAGGGTTTGTTTGGACATTTTTATACATTAACTTGGTTTAGTAGGCATTTCAGGTGCATAATTCTAATTTGAACTACATGCACATGCTCCAGTGCATATAAACGGGTTGAAAAATCAAATATGTGTCCTTGGTTGCATGCTTAGGTCCCATGCATGAAATGGGAATGTTGTCACACACCCTGCCATCGTCACTCGGCCGCAAACATTGAGATACCTGGTTTTTAAATTCTAGTAAATCCAAAACTCGTTTGAAATTCATGAAACTTGGTATGCTATCATGGAGCGGCATCAACATGCCTTGTTAAAAATTTGTCCCATTTGGGGCAGGTTTGGGTATAAGCTTCTCACAAACCAGAGCTTCTCACAACAAGCGTGATGGTTTCGGTAGGGCACGTGCCACCTTTGGGGATTAAACCACATCCGTTGCCTCTTATTGCTTTCAAAAAAATTCGAGTGACAACATAGAACAATAGGAGTGTTGTGTTCAATTTTGGAATTTTTCGGGGTTCGTTTGGACATTTTTATACATTAACTGGTTTTTCCAGGCATTTTATGCACATAATTCAAATTTGAACTACATGCACATTCTCAAGTGCATATAAACTTGTTGAAAAATCAAATATGTGTCCCTGGTTGCATTCTTAGGTCCAATGCGAGAAATGGGAATGAATTTCAAACACCTGGCAACCGTCACTCGGCCGCAAACATTGAGATACATGGCTTTTAATTTCCAGTAAATCCAAATCTCATCTGAAATTCATGAAACTTGGCATGCTATCATGGAGCAGCATCAACATGCCGTGGTAAATTTTTTGTCTCATTTGGGGTAGGTTTGGGTATAAGTTTCTCACAAACCAGAGCTTCTCACAACAAGCGTGATGGTTTCGGTAGGGAACATGCCACCTTTGGGGACGAAACGATATCCGTTGCCTCTTATTGCTTTCAAAAAAAATTGAGTGTCAACATAGAACAACAGGAGTCTTGTGTTCAATTTTGTAATTTTTCGGGGTTCATTTGGACAATTTTATACATTAACTTGGTTTCCCAGGCATATTGTGCGCATAATTAAAATTTGAATTACATGCACATGCTCAAGTGCATATAAACTGGTTGAAAAATCAAATATGTGTCCTTGGTTGCATGCTTAGATCCCATGCAATAAATGGGAATGAATTTCAAAAACCCTGCCACCGGCACTCGGCCGCAAACATTGAGATACCTGGTTTTTAAATTCTAATAAATCCAAAACTCGTCTGAAATTCATGAAACTTGGCATGCTATCATGGAGCGGCATCAACATGCCGTGTTAAAATTTTCGTCCCATTTGGGGCAGGTTTGGGTATAAGTTTCTCACAAACCAGAGCTTCTCACAACAAGCGTGATGGTTTCGGTACGGAACTTCCCACCTTTGGGGAGGAAACGATATCTGTTGCCTCTTATTGCTTTCAAAAAAATTCGAGTGTCAACATAGAACAACAGGAGTGTTGTATTCAATTTTGGCATTTTTCGGGGTTCGTTGGACATTTTTATACATCAACTGGGTTTTCCAGGCATTTTATGGGCATAATTCAAATTTGAACTACATGCACATTCTCCATTGCATGTAAACTGGTTGAAAAATCAAATATGTATCCTTGGTTGCATGCTTAGGTCCCATGCAAGAAATGGGAATGAATTTCAAACACCCTGCCACCGTCACTCGGCCGCAAACATTGGGATACCTGGTTCTTAAATTCTAGTAAATCCAAAACTCGTCTGAAATTCATGAAACTTGGCATGCTTTCATGGAGCAGCATCAACATGCCGTGATAAAAATTTTGTCCTATTTGGGGCAGGTTTGAGTATAAGCTTCTCACAAACCAGAGCTTCTCACAACAAGGCTGATGGTTTCGGTAGGGAACGTGGCACCTTTGGGGACGAAACGATATATGTTGCCTCTTATTGCTTTCAAAAAAATTCTAGTGTCGACATAAAACAACATGAGTGTTGTGTTCAATTTTGCAATTGTTCGGGGTTCATTTGGACATTTTTATACATTAACTGGGTTTTCTTGCCATTTCATGTGCATAATTCAAATTTCAACTACATGCACAAGCTCCAGTGCATATAAATTGGTTGAAAAATCAAATTTGTGTCCTTTGGGGCATGCTTAGGTCGCATGCAAGAAATGGGAATGAATTTCAAACACCAGGGCACTGTTGATTGCCGACAAAATGTTGAGATACTTTGTTTTTAAATTCTAGTAATCCAAAACTTGTTTGAAATTCATGAAACTTGCCATGTTATAATGGAATGGAACCCAACATGCTGTTGTATTTTTCGTGTCCATTTTGAGAGAAGACGCACTCGAATGACAGCCAACAAAGGCATTTTGAGACAAATAGCTGCCACTGTAATATCTCAAACATTTTGTATAATTTAAATTGTGTGCGTTGTGTTAACCATTCACATGACGCCACACCTCACTCTTTTAATGGCTAGGAGGTTCCTTGTGGACACGCACCTGAGTGCTTGACTAAACGGAAGGCGTGTGAGTGGTACTCCAATGCGGAGGCTCAAAGGGAAGCATGCAAGCTGTACGCCGCGCAGGTTCACCGGTAAGCGAGCCCTTTGACTTCCATGGCCGCCCACCTTGCTCGCATCCTCTCCATTAATGGCACCCAAGCCGCAGTTTAATTCTGTTTTTAATATAAAACACTCATCGCAAATGTTTTAGTTAGAACACCCATATGCAAACCAACAGCTTCCCCAGGAAGCCAAGGGAAAATGTGCCGAGCAGGATTTGTGCAGCTCTTGATCGCAAACATTTTAGATAGAACACCCTTATGCAAAGTGGGAGCTATGGTCTTCCCCCTTAAGTCGAAGGAAAATCCGCAGCGTAGGATTTGTGCATACCTGATGTCTACTACACAACCTTCTTCTTGTAGACGTTGTTGGGCCTACTAGTGCACAGGTTTGTAGGACAGTAGAAAATTTCCCTCAAGTGGATGACCTAAGGTTTATCAATCTGTGGGAGGCGTAGGATGAAGATGGTCTCTCTCAAACAACCCTGCAACCAAATAACAAAGAGTCTCTTGTGTCCCCAACACACCCAATACAATGGTAAATTGTATAGGTGCACTAGTTCGGCGAAGAGATGGTGATACAAGTGCAATATGGATGGTAGATAAAGGTATTTGTAATCTGAAATTATAAAAACAGCAAGGTAGCAATCGACAAAAGTGAGCGTAAACGGTATTGCAATGGTGGGAAACAAGGCCTAAGGTTCATACTTCACTAGTGCAAGTTCTCTCAACAATAATAACATAGATAGATCATATAATAATCCCTCAACATGCAACAAAGAGTCACTCCAAAGCCACTAATAGCGGAGAACAAACGAAGAGATTATGGTAGGGTACGAAACCACCTCAAAGTTATTCTTTCGGATCAATCTATTCAAGAGTTCGTACTAGAATAACACCTTAAGACACAAATCAACCAAAACCCTAATGTCACCAAGATACTCCATTGTCACCTCAAGTATCCGTTGGCATGATTATACGATATGCATCACACAATCTCAGATTCATCTATTCAACCAACACAAAGTACTTCAAAGAGTTCCCCAAAGTTTCTACCGGAGAGTCAAGACGAAAACGTGTGCCAACCCCTATGCATAGGTTCATGGGAGGAACCCGCAAGTTGATCACCAAAACATACATCAAGTGAATCACGTGATATCCCATTGTCACCACGGAAAAGCACGACAAGACATACATCAAGTGTTCTCAAATCATTAAAGACTCAATCCGACAAGATAACTTCAAAGGGAAAACTCAATTCATCACAAAAGAGTAGAGGGGGAGAAACATCACACGATCCAACTATAATAGCAAAGCTCGGGATACATCAAGATCGTGCCATAGAGGGAACACGAGAGAGAGAGAGATCAAACACATAGCTACTGGTACATACCCTCAGCCCCGAGGGTGAAGTACTCCTTCCTCGTCATGGATAGCACCGGGATGATGAAGATGGCCACCGGTGATGGGTTCCCCCTCCGACAGGGTGCCGGAACGGGATCCCGAGAGTTTTTTTGGTGGCTAGAGAGGCTTGTGGCGGCGGAACTCCCGATCTATATTTCTTGTCGATCTATATAGGCGAAAGAAGTCGGTCGGGGGGTGCTCGAGGGGCCTAGGAGACAGGGGGCGCGCCCAGGGGGGGGCGCCCTTCTATCTCCTGGCCTCCTCGAGGATCTTCCGACGTGACCTCCAAGTCTCCTGGATCATATTCTTCCCAAAAATCATGCTCCCGAAGGTTTCATTTCGTTTGGACTTGATACGGCTCCAACATATCTACTTTTCCAAACACTTTTGCCCTTGTTTTGGACTCTAACTTGCATGATTTGAATGAAACTAACCCGTCTTCAGTGTCATTTCATTTATATGATGAATTCAGAGAAATGTCTTTACGTGATTTTTGCGCGGTATGTAGGATACACTTTGAGGGAAAATTAGAGGAACCGCATCCTAGGGATGTGGATGGCTTTGTTAGCACTATCACTATAGGGGATCCAAAGAAGGGTTCCGATGTGAGAATCTCTAGCATACACTTTCCTGCTTTATGCTGCTTTGCCATATTTGCTAGTAGATGCTTGATTGGTCATGGAAATAGTGGAAACTTCGGTGTCCCAGATATTATTATTCTATTCCATGCCTTGTTTGGTGATAATAGTTTTTGTATGGGTGTCGTTATTGCTAAACGTCTAAACCTGAATCGTACAAAAGGCCCCGTCTTTGGAGGTATCTATGCTGCACGTCTTGCTAGACATTTTGGGATACCTATTAGGCACTATGAGGAAGAGGAGACAATTTTGGCTTCTTACATTTTAGATTATAGGAGCATGGTAGCACACAAATTTGTTGTTCAAAATGATGATAAGATGCTCCTGTATTACTTCAGATTTAATAAGAAACACAATGAGACTATTATTCTGCCTGCACCTCTGTTGTTTGATTTGACTGCTGATAATTATCTTGTCACGCCAGAAGCGGTGTACGCTCATCGAGGCCAAGCATCCACTCCAGAGCTTGAGCCCAAGCCGGAACCTTCATCGGACCCTTACCGCACATCATCTTTTCAGTGGGGTCCGTAGGAGACGGCCTGCCCATGGTATCCTGATTACACCTCTCAGTACACCGGGGAGAGTAGCCGCGGCTCATGGCCATAGACTAACTTAGGCCAAAAGCCTAAGCTTGGGGGAGTACGTATTTATCACCGACTTTACATTCATGTTCACACACTATCCTAGTCGTCGGTGCTCATCCATGCTAGTTTAATTTTCTTTTTCTAGTTTTCTTCTTGTGTGTTTGATAAACCTTAAGAAAAACCAAAAAAATTAGTTAGTTTAATTTCCATGCTTGTAGTAGAAATTAAAATGAAAACCCAAAAAGATTTCTCGTTCTTCTTTTATTCATTGGGAGCTTTCCCGTGTAAATAGTTTTCTTTTCTTGTCTTTCCTTTGGGGGGTTGAGAGTAGAAGACCATATTGAAAATGTTTAGTGACTCTCATATGCATGATTGTTTATTTAACTTAGAGCCCATATTACTTTGTCTTCTCTCTTGAGTTGAATGCTTGCAGATTCCAGCTTAGTCCAATGCATGTGCACTATTATTATTATACACATCGTTCGGTCGTGCGAGTGAAAGGCAATAATGACGATATATGATGAACTGATTGAGATAAGAAAAGCTGGTATGAACTCGACCTCTCTCGTTTCTGTAAATATGATGAGTTCATCGTTCCTGATTCAGCTTATATGAAGTAAACATATTTTCAATGACATTTAGAGATTATAGTTCCTTGTGCCATGCTTGATTAGCTATGAGTTATAATGGTTTACCTTGCGTGCCAACATGCTATTAGAATGATTATGATGTGGTATGATGGGATGGTATCCTCCTTTGAATGAATTGAGTGACTCGACTTGGCGCATGTTCACGCATATAGTTGAAACAAATCAACATAGCCTTCACGATATTTATGTTCATGGTGGATTATATCCTACTCATGCTTGTACTCGGTGTGAATTAATTTTAATGCATGTTTATGACTGTTGTCGCTCTCTTAGTTGGTCGCTTCCCAGTCTTTTGCTAGCCTTCACCTGTACTAAGTGGGAATACGGCTTGTGCATCCAAACTCCTTAAACCCCAAAGTTATTCCAATGAGTCCACCATACCATCCTATATGCGGTATTTACCTGCCGTTCCAAGTAAATTTGTATGTGCCAAACTCTAAACCTTCAAATGAAATTCTGTTTTGTATGCTCGAGCAGCTCATGTTTCAACTAGGTCTGCCTATATCTTCCATGCTAGGTGGGTTATTCACAAGAGGAGTGGACTCCGCTCCTCATTCACGATAAAGGGCCGGTAACTGGGATGCCCAGTCCCATGATCCAAAAAGATCAAAGCAAATCAATATAATTAAACAAAACTCCCCCAGGGCTGTTGTTAGTTGGAGGCACTCATCGTTTCGAGCAAGCCATGGATTAATGCTTGTTGGTGGTGGGCGAGTATAATCTTTTACCATTCTGCGTGGGAACTGCCTATAATGCATGTAGTATGAAAGATACAGCCATCTCATAGTTGTTGCGTTGATAGTCAAAGTATGCCGCCCAAAATATTATTCTATCTCTATTTCAAAATCGAGCTCTGACACCTCTACAAATCCCTGCTTCCCTCTGTGAAGGGCCTATCTATTTACTTTTATGTTGAGTCATCACCTTCTTATTAAAAAGCACCCGCTAGAGAGCACACTGTCATTTGCATTCATTATTATTGGTTTATATTGGGTATGACTTGACTGGATCTCTTTTACCATGAATTACAATGCTTAGTCAGTCCTTGATCTTTAAAAGTGCTCTGCATTTATGTTTTGCGGTCTCAGAAAGGGCTAGCGAGATACCATTGTGTTATATCATGTTATGATTTTTTTGAGAAAGTGTTGTCATCTGAGTTTTATTATTATCGGTCGCTAGCTGATTATGCCATTGATATGAGTAATTGTGAGACCTAAGTGTTATTGTGAGTATGGTTAGTTTATAATATTGTTGAAACCTGAATGATGGCTTTGCATATTTACAAAACAAGAGCAAATAGAGTTTGTAAAAGTTTTTCTTTATCACTTTCAGTTTATCAACTGAATTTTTTGAGGACAAGCAAAGGTTTAAGCTTGGGGGAGTCGATACGTCTCCAACGTATCTACTTTTCCAAACACTTTTGCCCTTGTTTTGGACTCTAACTTGCATGATTTGAATGAAACTAACCCGGACTTATGCTGTTTTCAGTAGAATTACCATTATGTTGTTTCATGTGTAGAAAACAAAAGTTCTCGGAATGACCTGAAAATCCTCGGAGACAAGTTTCAAAAAATATAAAAAATACTGGCAAAAGATGAAGAGCAAGGGGCCCACACCCTGTCCACAAGGGTGGGGGGCGCGCCCACCCCCTCTGGGCACACCCCCCTGTCTCGTGGGCCCCCTGCAGCTCCGGCGACCTCAACTCCAACTCCATATATTCCTCCTCGTGGAGAAAAAAGTTAAAAAGGAAGTTTCATCGCGTTTTACGATACGAAGCCGCCACCAAGCCCTAATCTCTCTCGGGAGGGCTGATCTCGAGTCCGTTCGGGGCTCCGGAGAGGGGGATTCGTTGCCATCGTCATCGTCGACCATCCTCGATCACCAATTTCATGATGCTCACTGCCATGCGTGAGTAATTCCATCGTTGGCTTGCTGGACGGTGATGGGTTGGATGAGATTTATCATGTAATCAAGTTAGTTTTGTTAGGGTTTGATCCCTAGTATCCACTATGTTCTGAGATTGATGTTGCTATCACTTTGTTATGCTTAATTCTTGTCACTAGGGCCCGAGTGCCATGATTTCAGATATGAACCTATTATGTTTTGATGAATATGTGTGTTCTTGATCCTATCTTGCAAGTCTATAGTCACCTATTATGTGTTATGATCCGACAACCCTGAAGTGACAATAATCGGGATACTTCTCGGTGATGACCGTGGTTTGAGGAGTTCATGTATTCACTATGTGTTAATGCTTTGGTCCAGTACTCAAAAGGAGGCCTTAATATCCCTTAGTTTCCACTAGGACCCCGCTGCCACGGGAGGGTAGGACAAAAGATGTCATGCAAGTTCTTTTCCATAAGCACGTATGACTATATTCGGAATACATGCCTACATTACATTGATGAATTGGAGCTAGTTCTGTGTCACCCTATGTTATAGCTATTACATGAGGAATCGCATCCGACATAATTATCCATCACTGATCCATTGCCTACGAGCTTTTCATATACCGTGCTTCGCTTATTTACTTTTCTGTTGCTACTGTTACAATCACTACAAAACCCAAAAATATTACTTTTGCTATCGTTACCATTACTATCATACTACTTTCCTACTAAATACTTTGATGCGGATACTAAGTTATACAGGTGTGGTTGAATTGACAACTCAACTGCTAATACTCAAGAATATTCTTTGGCTCCCCTTGTGTCGAATCAATAAATTTGGGTTGAATACTCTACCCTCGAAAGCTGTTGCGATCCCCTACACTTGTGGGTTATCAGGACTCTGTTTGATATTCCTTTTCTTCGAAATACTAAAACAGGCAATAAAACTGCAATATGGGTTGGTCCTCCGGTTAATAGGTTAGTCCCAAAAGTAATATAAAAGTTTATAATAAAGGGCATAATCATTCAAAACAGATCATATAATAGCATGAATGCTTCATCAATTATAGATACGTTGGAGATGTATCAGCATCCCAGTCGGTGTCAAAACCGGCGGATCTCGGCTAGGGGGTCCCTAACTGTGCGTCTAGGCGGATGGTAACAGGAGACAAGGGACACGATGTTTTTACCCAGGTTCGGTCCCTCTCGATGGAGGTAAAACCCTACTCCTGCTTGATTAATATTGATGATATGGGTAGTACAAGAGTTGATCTACCACGAGATCAGAGAGGCTAAACCCTACAAGCTAGCCTTTGGTATGATTGTTGTTCGTCCTACGGACTAAAACTCTCTGGTTTATATAGACACCGGAGAGGGCTAGGGTTACACAGAGTCGGTTACAATGGGAGGAGATCTTCATATCGTATCGCCAAGCTTGCCTTCCACGCCAAGGAAACTCCCATCCAGACACGGGACGAAGTCTTCAATCTTGTATCTTCATAGTCCGGGAGTCCGGCCAAAGGTCATAGTCCAGCCATCCGGACACCCCCTAATCCAGGATTCCCTCAGTAGCCCCTGAACCAGGCTTCAATGACGACGAGTCCGGCGTGCAAATTGTCTTCGGCATTGCAAGGCGGGTTCCTCCTCTGAATACTTCATAGAAGATGTTGAACACAAGGATAGTGTCTGGCTCTGCAAAATAAGTTCCACATACCACCATAGAGAGAATAATATCCGCACCAATCCAATCTGCTGACGTACTCCGCAGCGTGATATCACGCCACGGCCAAGCCTTTATTTTAATCGTTTTACTGTTCCACCTCAGTGCGTTTAGCGAGGCGGTTTCCCTGGCACGTCTTGTCAAAGCAGAGATCGTGTCCCCTTATTCCGGGATTCTCATCAATACGGGCGTGAGTAACCCAACCGTGCCATTAACCGCGGCGCTTGGGAGATAAGCGAGTTTTATTAGGCTAGTGAGGGCTGATAGTTTTGGCCGCCCATATAAGGGGATAAGGATCTATCCTTTCCATTAACACCTTCTTCCTCCTTTGCTTATTCATCCCTACGCACTCGCGCTCTAGCGCCCAAGTCCGCACTTCCTACCTCAACCTTCTCCAATCATGTCCGGAGCGGGAGGTAGATGGATGGCCTCCTCCGTCACGGAGGGACAAATCAAAAAGTTGAGGAAGGTCGGATACTTGTCTGACGACATCGCGCACCGGCTTCCAGATGAGGGGCAACTCATCCCCACCCCTAGGCCCCATGAGAGGGTTGTATTTCTCCCCCATTTCCTTCGTGGACTGGGCTTTCCTCTTCAACCATTCGTCCGGGGGCTCATGTTCTACTATGGCCTGGACTTCCACGATGTGGCCCCGAACTTCATCCTCATCATCTCGGTGTTCATCGTTGTGTGTGAGGCCTTCCTCTGCATCCAGCCCCACTTCGGCTTATGGCTGAAGACTTTTAATGTCAAGCCGAAGGTAGTGGGCGGGCGCCAAGCAGAGTGCGGAGGTGCCATGGTGGGCCGAATGGCCAACGTCCTATGGCTCGAGGGCTCCTTCGTGGAGACAATAAAGGGGTGGCAATCGGGGTGGTTCTACATCACCGAGCCACGCGATCCCAAATGGGCGGCGGCACCCTAATTCCGATCTGGCTTCCCCACACGGCTCACTTCCTGGAAAGAGACGGGCCTAACGTGGGGGGATTCGGAAGAGCTGACCAGACTTCAAACCTGCGTCCAAAAGCTAGTGAACAAGAATCTCAAGCTTGTCAACGTAGCCCAGGTCATGCTTTGTGGGAGTTCGATCCGGCACAGCACCAAACCTTGAGCAAGCTTTTCGACACTACGTACGAAGATGCCTGGAAGATGTTGTTTAAGGGCGTTGAGGCACCCGCATCCGCTACCGAAGATCGCGGATTCAGCTCAGGGCGTCAGGCCAGCGAGGTAAGCTATTCTACCCTTTACGGGACTCTTATCTTTCATAGTCTGACTCTATGTGGGATCTAACCTCCCTTTCCTTTGACAGGACTGGCTGAAGACGTTCGGGCAGGTGAACTGTCCGGCTCCCTTACCAGAAGACCCAGTGGACGCTCGATTGACAGGGCTGCTGGTCCCGGCACCTCACGTGGTGACGGAGAAGAAGGCCAAGAAGAAGGCCACGGGGACTCGAAAGAGTTCCCGGTGCCTGGTGGTGTCGGATTCATCGCCTGACAACCCCGAAGCACCCTCCGCCTCCGAAGACGAGGAGGAGGAAGAAGAAGAAGAAGCCTCTCCCCCTCCAACGGGGGGAGGAAAGAAAACAATGGCCGCCCCAACTGGGGAGGCCGGAGGGTCCAAGAAGGGGAGGAACCTTCTGTCGGACTACGCCTCCGATGCCGAAGACGGCGGGGAGGAATGGCCATCCAGGGTCAAGCCCCTGGCAAAATCGTAAGTGTCCGGATACCAGAATAACTTATGGCGTTCCTCTATTGTATGGTACCTTCTGACGCCGAATTCAATCATGCAGTCCGCCCAGGGCTCAGCTCGGCGATTCGACGAGCGGCTCCCTGGATTCGTCGGACGTGAATAGCGCTTCACTCCTGACGGCCTCCTCCCCTCTCCCTACGGACGATGCCGAGGTGGAGTCCCAAAAGGGACTAAACTAGGAGGAGGTGGTCCTGGACGCGCCGCAAGGCGACCTCCCAGACTCCAGGCCCAAAGGGGGTAAAGCCCCAGAGGGATCTAAGTCCGGCCCTGGGCCGGACATTGCTCCGGAACCATCAAGGGTTCCAGAGTCCGACAGGCGGCGCCTTCGTAAGAAGGGCAAGCCTATGATGCCGGTGACCTCCGTCCACTCGGGGGTGCCAGACGATTTGCTGGAGGTGCTTAACGGCGCCTCCATCAACGAAGAACACCGCACTGTTATGAGTGCGGTGATTCAGAAGGTTCAGTCCGCCAAGAGCGGGCTGACAGAAGCTTGTACGAGCCTTCTAACAGGCTTTGAGGTAAGTATTCAAAACATATAAAATGTTACCGCATAGACAGTAGCCCCTGATGCTCAGTTTGGTGTTCGGAAAGAAAAGCCGAGCTGAGGATCTAAAAAGATAGACGCAGGAGTCTAACATAAGTATGTCAATATGGGAATGCAGGCTGCGCTGCTGACCTCTGCCGCACTGACTGCGGAGGTCAATGCATTGAAGGAGAGCCTTGAGCGGTCCGAAAACGAGCTCGGCCGTGCCAAGAATCAGCTCGAGGACAAGGAGGGTATGTAATACCGCATGTAAATGTATATATAAATACTTGGTTGCAAGTAGTGACAGGACCAACGCAAATGTTGCAGGGGCCACGGCCGAGGTGGCGACCCTGAAGGAAGCAGTGTCCAAGGCCGAAAACAGTGCAGCCTTAGAGAGCACCGAGCGAGAGAAGCAGGAGGCGCGGGTGGCAGAGGTGCGGCAAGAGCTCCAGGCTCTCGTGGAGAAACACGAGAGTTTGGAGCGTGACTCGAAGCCTCGAGAGTCCGAGCTCGCCTTGGCTCTTGAGAGTGCCAAGACCGCTAAGGCCGAAGCCCAGAAGGCCCTCCAGGAGATCGAGGCGATGAAGAAGATAGCGGTGGGTAAGGCATTCTTTATGCAAAGCAAGAATATAAAAGTAAATTATCTATTACTTACCCGAATCCGGAGCTCTCCAGGAGCGTTCGCCGATCTGCCCCGTAGTGTGTCTGATGCTGCCGCATTCTACCGAGCCGAGGAGGGGAGCTCGACAGAAAAGGTGTTCTGGTCTCAATATGTTGAGGCCGGACATCCGGTGCCCCTGAGTGACCAGCTGAAGCAGCTGGTCGAACTCCACAAGGTGGCCGAACAGGCCATGAAGGGCCTCATAGTTCGGCTGTGGCCTAGAGAAGCCATGCCTAGGAGTTACTTCAGTCTGGTGCGGCGGCTGGTGGACGCTTGTCCGTGGATTGAAGTCGTCAAGCGCTCCGCCCGTATTGAAGGTGCCCGTTGGGCCCTCGCCCGTGCTAAAGTGCACTGGGGCAAGCTGGACGCTGAGAAGCTATTGACGGACACGCCATCGCCGGGCAAGGAGTATCGCACGCTCGAGATGTATTATAAGGGCGTCCTGAAGGGTGCCCGCCTTATAGCGGGTGAATGCTCCAAAGATGGAATTTTTGAGTAGACTCGCATATGTTATCATGTACGCTGAAAACTTTGTTCATATGCGTTAAGCAACGCTTGTTAATTTAAAATATTACCTTTTGTGCGGCCGTTTATCAAATTTGAGAGATGCAAGTCGACGGCTTCTACCCCCATGCCACGAGTTCTGGGGTGTTCGGGATAAACCTGAGCGCTCTTGTTCCCATTCTTGGGTCCATCTAGGGAGGCGCTCAGCACAACGAACTAGGCCATCAGACTTATAATGCTTTATCACTCTCACTTAGCCATAGAATTCTATAATTTTAAATTTCGGCGAAGCCCCTAGTATTCGGAAGACCGAGTTCGGGGCGCTATCCACGCCTAGGCCGGATAAGTCCGGCTCCTCGCTCTAAGCGGCATAAGTATTTAAGGACTCGAAAAACCTCACGAACAGCGACCGGTCTCTCGCACTATCATGACGGTCAGTTTTAGCTTTCTCTACTGAGGTGTTAACCCAGCTCAACTGGGACACAATCGCAGTAGTTCTCCCAGGTCTACCTTAGCCAACATTGCGGAACGTAAGGTACCAAAACATGGGAGCCGGGCAAACCCAACTATTGACCCAAGACATGATACGGAGTCGATGCATATAGTGCTATAAGTTCGGGGTGCCGCACTCGTGAGAGTGTTCGGTCTTCTCACACCATGTTATGGGGTGCTTAAGCCCCTGGTGTATTGGCCGTACCAAAGTGTACAGTTGCATAATGTCATGACTGAACATATTTGTATAAAAAAGATGAATACAATAATAGATAAGAGCTATGTGTTGTTTATTAAAAAGGGCTGCTATGAAAGCAGAACGATACAAATAGTGCGATAAACAAGAGATGGGATTATTTGATATATTCCCCTCCAGGGGTAAGCTGCGGGACTTTAAGTAAAACAAGTATTTAGCTCGTTATAGAGACCACATGGACATTTGACGTGGCTTGTTCTCTCCCTGGCTGTTGCATGGTATGTTCGGCGAGTGTATTGCCGAACAGGCCTTCCGAATAGTTGGGTCCTGAAAGTATATAAAAAAGGAACGGCAGAATAGGGAGCCCCTAAGTGTGGTTGAGCCGCATTCTGGGCGTGTCGTGGTTGTGCCCCTCCCCTTATGCCCATGCTATTTCCAAAGCGTAATTATGTACGCGTGGTACCGATATCGCCATGTGGCGAGGGCTGGGGTTGGGGCCGCACTGCTATGCTTGCTCAGAACGTGGCAGCCGGTTTTGTTGTAGGTTACTTCAGGCACGCTTGATGTTGTCCGGACGTTTAACACCCGGATTGGAGAATTGCCTTGAGAGGCTACTGTGTACTTCCGCCGCCAGGGCCGCCATGTGCTCCTCCGTTCGGAGAGAGCGTTCGGTGTTTCCATTTACCGTGATGACTCCGCGAGGGCCTGGCATCTTGAGCTTGAGATATGCATAGTGCGGCACCACATGGAATTTTGCAAATGTGGTTCGTCTAAGCAGGGCGTGATAGCCACTGCGGAATGGGACTATGTCGAAGATTAACTCTTCGCTTTGGAAATTATCCGGGGATCCAAAGACCACTTCGAGTGTAACCGAGCCTGTACAGCTGGCTTCTACACCTGGTATGACGCCTTTAAAGGTTGTCTCTGTGGGTTTAATCCTTGAGGGATCTATACCCATTTTTCGCACTGTATCCTGATAGAGTAGGTTCAGGCTGCTGCCGCCGTCCATGAGGACTCTAGTGAGGTGAAATCCGTCGATGATTGGGTCTAGGACCAATGCAGCGAATCCACCGTGACGAATGCTAGTGGGGTGGTCCCTTCGATCAAAAGTGATCGGGCAGGAGGACCATGGGTTGAACTTTGGGGAGACTGGCTCCAATGCATAGACGTCCTTTAGAGCATGCTTCTGCTCCCTTTTGGGGATATGGGTTGCGTATATCATGTTCACCGTCCGCACTTGCGGGGGGAAGCCCTTCTGTCCTCTGTTGTTCGGCGGCCGGGGCTCCTCCTCGTCATCGCTATGCAGCCCCTTGTCTCTGGTTTCGGCACTTAACTTGCCTGCCTGCTTGAACACCCAACAATCCCTGTTGGTGTGGTTGGCTGGTTGTTCGGGGGTGTCGTGTATCTGACATGAGCGATCGAGTATCCGGTCTAAACTGGATGGGCCCAGAGGGTTTCTTTTGAATGGCTTCTTCCACTGACCGGGTTTAGAGCCTCTGAATCCGGCATTGACTGTTGTATCCTCAGTATTGTCGCCATTAATGCGGTGCTTGTGCTTGTTGCGATGTGACCTGCCATTGTTGTCCTTGGTATCCGAATTGCCAGGGCTCTTGGTTATGTTATTGCTGCGAGCTAGCTAGCTGTCTTCTCCCGCACAAAAGCGGGGCATGAGTGTCGTGAGGGCTGCCATAGATTTCGGCTTTTCCTGTCCTAGGTGCCGGGCAAGCCATTCGTCTTGGATGTTGTGCCTGAAGGCTGCAAGGGCCTCGGCGTCCGGACAGTCGACTATTTGATTTTTCTTGGTTAGGAACCGTGTCTAGAATTGGCTGGCCGATTCCTCTGACTGCTGGATTATGTGGCTTAGGTCATCGGTGTCTGGTGGTCGCATATAAGTGCCCTGGAAGTTGTTAAGGAATGCAGATTCCAGGTCCTCCCAGCAACTAATTGACTCTGCTGGCAGGCTGTTAAGCCAATGCCGAGCTGGTCCTTTAAGCTTGAGTGGGAGGTATTTGATGGCGTGTAGATCATCACCACGGGCCATGTGGATATGAAGGAGATAATCCTCGATCCATACCGCGGGATCAGTTGTGCCATCGTATGATTTGATGTTTACGGGTTTAAAACCCTCGGGGATTTGATGATCCATTACTTCGTCTATGAAGCATAGTGGGTGTGTGGCCCCCCTGTACTGGGCTATATCGCGACGTAGCTAGGATGAGCTTTGTCTATTGTATTCGGCCTGGCCATATTTATCATATCCGGCGTGACGGTTATCATCACGTGATGTGGGGCGCCCACGCAATCCGTAGATCGATCTTGTTTGCCTTGCCTTATCCTCCAATATGTCTTGCAGGTCTGTTGCGTTTCCCCATGCTCTTGTATTCTTAGAACTGCGCCGGGGTGCGGCTTGGATTGAGGGCCGAAGGGTCTCTCTGTCCCGGCCACGGGGTGGCCTATCAGGCGCATCGTACACTGGTGATGTAGGTTTAGTTGCTTCCTCCTCTAGTTGGGGTAGCAGCCTGCGCTTTGGGTAACTCTTGGATGGGCGTTCGAGTTTATATTCCTGGGCCGCCAGGACTTCAGTCCATCTGTCGGCTAGCAAGTCTTGGTCAGCTCTAAGCTGCTGCTGTTTTTTCTTGAGGCTGCTCGCCGTGGCCATAAGCCTGCGTTTGAAATGCTCTTGTTTGACATGATCCTCTGGCACGACGAATTCGTCATCGTCGAGGCTTGCCTCGTCCTAGGTGGGAGGCATATAATTGTCGTCCTCGACCTCTCTGTTTGCCGCTCTCTCATGAGGGCTGGCACCTTCGTCCTCCTGTGCTGAATCCTGCTGGAGGGGGTTGTCTTTGGCACTGTCTGGGGTATTGTTGTCTCCGGTTCCGGATTCGCCGTTCTTGCTTTGGCGGGATTTAGAGCGGCGCCGCTGACGGCGGCGCTTGGGTTGCTTCTTGGAGGGGTCGTCCTCCGCTTTTTCATCGCCATCCCCTGCTTTGGGGGTGTCCACCATGTATATGTCGTATGATGAGGTGGCCTTCCAGTGCCCTATAGGTGCTGGTTCTTGGTCGTCTCCTTCATCGGCGTCCATCCCGTCGATGTCTTCGGAGTCGAAGTCGAGCATGTCGGTTAGATCGTCGACAGTGGCTACAAAGTGTGTGGTGGGTGGGTCTTGAATTTCTTCTTCGTCTGCATCCCAACCCTGCTGACCATAGTTCGGCCAGGGCTCTCCTGACAAAGAGAGAGACTTTGGTGAATTCAGGATATCGCTGAAGGGCGAGTGCTGAGAGACATCTGCGGCGGTGAACTCCATGATCGGAGCCCAATCGGGTTCGATCGGAAGGGGTGCGGAAGATTCGGAGTCCGGAACGGAGTCCGGCACATTGGAGTCATGGGCCTTGCAAAGGACTAGGCTGGTATTCGGCTCTATCGCCATAG
Organism: Triticum dicoccoides; assembly: GCF_002162155.2. Classification (NCBI taxonomy): domain Eukaryota; kingdom Viridiplantae; phylum Streptophyta; class Magnoliopsida; order Poales; family Poaceae; genus Triticum; species Triticum dicoccoides. The sequence continues at coordinate 102,285,177 of NC_041381.1, read as the reverse complement.
AGATTGCGGCTCCTGGGGCGGCGTCCAACCGACCGTCCCCGACTGGCGCAGCCGGCTCCGAGCTAATGGTCGGAGCAGGCACCTGAGTGGCGCTCAGGGCACTGTCCGGCGGCAGAGCTAGATCATGCCTATCGTGACAGTGCGGCGCGCTCAGCCATGGCTCGAATCCGTCGAAGATCAAGTCCCCGCGGATATCAGCCGTGTAGTTTAGGCTTCCAAATCTGACCTGATGGCCAGGGGTGTAGCTTTCGATCTGCTCCAGATGGCCAAGCGAATTGGCCTGCAGTGCGAAGCCGCCGAATACGAAGATCTGTCCGGGGAGAAAAGTCCCACCCTGGACCGCGTCGATGATCGAAGAAGCCATCGGGCCTAAGGGTGACGACACAGAGGAACTCTCAATGAAAGCACCAATGTCGGTGTCAAAACCGGCGGATCTCGGGTAGGGGGTCCCGAACTATGCGTCTAGGCGGATGGTAACAGGAGACAAGGGACGTGATGTTTTTACCCAGGTTCAGGCCCTCTCGATGGAGGTAAAACCCTACTCCTGCTTGATTAATATTGATGATATGGGTAGTACAAGAGTTGATCTACCACGAGATCGGAGAGGCTAAACCCTAGAAGCTAGCCTATGGTATGATTGTTGTTCATCCTACGGACTAAAACTCTCTGGTTTATATAGACATCGGAGAGGGCTAGGGTTACACAGAGTCGGTTACAATGGGAGGAGATCTTCATATCGTATCGCCAAGCTTGCCTTCCACGCCAAGGAAAGTCCCATCCGGACACGGGACGAAGTCTTCAATCTTGTATCTTCATAGTCTGGGAGTCCAGCCAAAGGTCATAGTCCGGCCATCCGGACACCCCCTAATCCAGGACTCCCTCAATCCCCAAGCTTAATTCCTACTCGTCCTTGATTAGGTAAATGATAAAAGAAAGAATTTATGAAGTGTGAATGCTAGCAGGTGCACAAGTTTAATCAATGGTAATTTCAATCACCTTTTCTAGCATGTTTATATGTCATAAAAGTAGTTCATCTCATAAAACTTTTCATGATCAAATAACAAGCTATTTACATGTTAAAGCATAGACCATAAACTTTCTTGAAAACTAGCAAACTTCATTCTTAGCCATCAAACAATTGCAATTCATCTTATTTTCAGGAAGGGTCTATGTCAGAGCTTTAATTTAGCAAACTCCACATACTCAACTATCATATAGTCTTCTACAATTGCTAACACTCACGCAATACTTGTGGTTATGGAGTATTAATCGGACACTGAGAAAGATAGGGGCTCAGAGTGTTGCCTCCCAACGTATTCACCTTTGGGTGATGTCAACAATAATAGTTCATGCTAACTTACATCCAATTGGATATATATATTAGGATCACCCCAACATAAAGTGCTTGCCAAAGGATAAAATAAAAAAGGGAAAGGTGAAGATCACCTTGACTCTTGCATAAAGTAAAAGACATAAAGTAAAAGATAGGCCCTTCGCAGAAGGAAGCAGAGGTTGTCATGCGCTTTTAGGGTTGGATACACAAAATCTTAATGCGAAAGAACGTCACTTTATATTGCCCCTTGTATTTGGACCTTTATTATGCAGTCCATCGCTTTTATTGCTTCCATAACAAGATCATACAAAGCTTATTTTCTCCGCACTAATAAGTCATGCATATTTAGAGAACAATTTTTATTGCTTGCACCGATAACAACTTACCTGAAGGATCTTACTCAATCCATAGGTAGATATGGTGGACTCTCATGGAAAAACTGGGTTTAAGGATATTTGGAAGCACAAGTAGTATCTCTACTTGGTGCTAGGAATTTTGGCTAGCATGAGGGGGAAAGGCAAACTCAACATGTTTGAATGATCCATGACAATATACTTTAACTAAGATGTGAGAAAGCATAACCCATTACGTTGTCTTCCTTGTCCAACATCAACTCTTTAGCATGTCATACTTAATGAGTGCTCATAATTATAAAACATGTATATGATAATATATTTATATGTGAAATCTCTCTTCCTTTAATATTCTTTCATGAATTGTTCAAATGACCAATACAATGCTTGCTAACCGTCAATAAATTTACAACCTCTACTTCTTAGATGTGAAGTTATTACTCCCATGGGATAAGAAAATGAAACATATATAATTTCAAATTTATGACATTCAACTCACTCAACCATTACTCATAGGATATAAGTGAAGCACACGAGTAAATGACAAACTACTCCCAAAAGATATAAGTGAAGATCAATGAGTAGCTAATGCAGCTATATGAAGACTCTCTATCAATTAAGAATTTTCAGATCTTGGTATTGTATTCAAACAGCAAGCAAAACAAAACAAAATGACATTGGAAGGATGGCACAACTCATGTGAAGACGCAAAAACTTAGGTTCAACCGATACTAACTGATAGTCGTTGAAGAAGAAAGGTGGGATGCCTAACGGGGCATCCCCAAGCTTAGATGCTTGAGATTTCTTGAAATATTATCTTGGGGTGCCTTGGGCATCCCCAAGCTTGAACTTTTGTGTCTCCTTAATTCCTCTCATATCATGGTTTCTCTATTTCTCAAAAACTTCATCCACATAAAACTCAACAAGAACTCGTGAGATAAGTTAGTATAAAACAATGCAATACCTTATCATCTTCTACTGTAAAAAATTACTAACATTATTATTCAACATTGAATGCTAAATGTCTCTGCATATTTAATACCCCTATCCTCAAATAGAATCATTAAACAAGCAAACATATGCAAACATAACAACAATCTGCCAAAACAGTATAGTCTGTAAATAATGCAAGATTCATCATACTTCCCTAACTCCAAAAATTATAAGAAAACTACTACGCTGTAGAAGATTTATCAGAGCTCATTATGCAAAAAGATTCAACATTATATCACTCTCTTACTTTTCTAGGGAATTTTTGCAACAGCGGTAAACTTTTTGTTTTGAAACAACAACATGTATACTAGCAAAATAAGCATGGTAAAGGCTATCCTTGAAATTTTTATTGAAAATGTAGATGCAAAACATTATTCTAAATGACAGCAAGCAAATACTAACAAAATAAGTTGATGCTCCAAGCAAAACACATATCATGTGGCGAATAAAAATATAGCTCCAAATAATGTTACCGATGAACGAAGACGAAAGAGGGGATGCCATCCGGGGCATCCCCAAGCTTAGACTCTTGGTTGTCCTTGAATATTACCTTGGGGTTCCTTGAGCATCCCCAAGCTTAGGCTCTTACCACTCCTTATTCCATAATCCATCCAATCTTTACCCAAAACTTGAAAACTTCACAACACAAAACTCAAAACAAAACTCGTAAGCTCCGTTAGTATAAGAAAACAAACCACCACTTTAAGGTACTGTACTGAACTAATTATTCATTCATATTGGTTTAATATCTACTGTATTCAAACTTCTCTATGGTTCATACCCTCTGATACTACTCATAGATTCATCAAAATAAGCAAACAACACAATGAAAACAGAATCTGTCAAAAACAGAACAGTCTGAAGTAATCAGTATCAAACATATACTTCTGGAACTCAAAAAATTCTTAAATAAATTGGTGGACATGAGGAATTTGTCTATTAATCATCTTAAAAATAATCAACCTAAAAGCACTCTCCAGTAAAAAATGGCAGCTATTCACGTGAGCGCTAAAGTTTCTGTTTTTACAGCAAGATCATAAAGACTTCACCCAAGTCTTCCCAAAGGTTCTACTTGGCACTTTATTGAAACAAAAGCTATAAAACATGATTAATACAGTAGCATAATCATGTGTACACACAAAAACAGTAAGTGTAAATATTGGGTTGTCTCCCAACAAGCGCTTTTCTTTAATGCCTTTTAGCTAGGCATGATGATTTCAATGATGCTCACATAAAAGATAAGAATTGAAACATAAAGAGAGAATCATGAAGAATATGGCTAGCACATTTAAGTATAACCCACTTCCTATGCATAGGGATTTTGTGATCAAACAACTTATGGGAACAATAATCAATTAGCATAGGAAGGTAGAAAAAGCATAACTTTAAAATTTTAAGCACATAGAGAGGAAACTTGATATTATTACAATTCCTACAAGCATATATTCCTCCCTCATAATAATTTTCAGTAGCATCATGAATGAATTCAACAATATAACCAGCACCTAAAGCATTCTTTTCATGATCTACAAGCATAGAATTTTTATTACTCTCCACATAAGCAAATTTCTTCTCATGAATAATAGTGGGAGCAAACTCAACAAAATAATTATCATGTGAGGCATAATCCAATTGAAAACTAAAATCATGATGACAAGTTTCATGGTTATTTTTATTCTTCATAGAATACAAGTCATCACAATAATCATCATAAATAGCAACTTTGTTCTCATAATCAATTGGAACCTCTTCAAGATAGTGGAATCATCACTAAATAAAGTTGACACTCTTCCAAATCCACTTTCATATTCATCACAATAAGATTCAACATCCTCCAAAATAGTGGGATCAATACTACCTAAAGTTGACACTCTTCCAAACCCACTTTCATCAATATAATCATCATAAATAGGAGGCATGCTTTCATCACAATAAATATTCTCATGAAAATTTGGGGGACAAAAAATATTATATTCATCAAACATAGCATCCCCAAGCTTGTGGCTTTGCATATCATTAGCATCATGGGTATTCAAAGAATTCATACTAACAACATTGCAATCATGCTCATCATTCAAAGATTTAGTGCCAAACATTTTATAGATTTCTTCTTCTAGTACTTGAGCACAATTTTCCTTACCATCATTCTTACGAAAGATATTAAAAAGATGAAGCGTATGAGACAAACTCAATTCCATTTTTTAGTTTCCTTTTATAGACTAAACTAGTGATAAAACAAGAAACAAAAAGATTTGATTGCAAGATCAAAAGATATACCTTCAAGCACTCACCTCCCCGGCAACGGCGCCAGAAAAGAGCTTGATGTCTACTACACAACCTTCTTCTTGTAGACGTTGTTGGGCCTGCAAGTGCACAGGTTTGTAGGACAGTAGCAAATTTCCCTCAAGTGGATGACCTAAGGTTTATCAATCTGTGGGAGGCGTAGGATGAAGATGGTCTCTCTCAAACAACCCTGCAACCAAATAACAAAGAGTCTCTTGTGTCCCAAACACACCCAATACAATGGTAAATTGTATAGGTGCACTAGTTCGGCGAAGAGATGGTGATACAAGTGCAATATGGATGGTAGATAAAGGTATTTGTATCTGAAATTATAAAAACAGCAAGGTAGGAAGCGACAAAAGTGAGCGTAAACGGTATTGCAATGGCGGAAAACAAGGCCTAAGGTTCATACTTTCACTAGTGCAAGTTCTCTCAACAATAATAACATAGATAGATCATATAAAAATCCCTCAACATGCAACAAAGAGTCACTCCAAAGCCACTAATAGCAGAGAACAAACGAAGAGATTATGGTAGGGTACGAAACCACCTCAAAGTTATTCTTTCGGATCAATCTATTCAAGAGTTCGTACTAGAATAACACCTTAAGACACAAATCAACCAAAACCCTAATGTCACCTAGATACTCCATTGTCACCTCAAGTATCCATGGGCATGATTATACGATATGCATCACACAATCTCAGATTCATCTATTCAACCAACACAAAGTACTTCAAAGAGTGCCCCAAAGTTTCTACCGGAGAGTCAAGACGAAAACGTGTCCCAACCCCTATGCATAGGTTCATAGGCGGAACCCACAACTTGATCACCAAAACATACATCAAGTTAATCACGTGATATCCTATTGTCACCACAGATAAGCACGGCAAGACATACATCAAGTGTTCTCAAATCATTAAAGACTCAATTGGATAAGATAACTTCAAAGGGAAAACTCAATTCATCACAAGAGAGTAGAGGGGGAGAAACATCATAAGATCCAACTATAATAGCAAAGCTCGGGATACATCAAGATCGTGCCATAGAGGGAACACGAGAGAGAGAGATCAAACACATAGCTACTGGTACATACCCTCAGCCCCGAGGGTGAACTACTCCTTCCTCGTCATGGATAGCGCCGGGATGATGAAGATGGCCACCGGTGATGGGTTCCCCCTCTGGCAAGGTGTCGGAATGGGCTCCCGAGAGGTTTTTTGGTGGCTACAGAGGCTTGCGGTGGCGGAACTCCCGATCTATTTCCGTTGTCGATGTTTTTAGGGTACGTGGACTTATATAGGTGAAAGAAGTCGGTCGGGGGGGTGCTCGAGGGGCCCAGGAGACAGGGGGCGTGCCCAGGGGGGTGGGCGCGCCCTGCTATCTGCTGGCCTCCTCAAGGATCTTCTGACGTGAACTCCAAGTCTCCAGGATCATATTCTTCCCAAAAATCACGCTCCCGAAGGTTTCATTTCGTTTGGACTCCGTTTGATATTCCTTTTCTTCGAAATACTAAAACAGACAATATGGCTTGGGCCTCCGGTTAATAGGTTAGTCTCAAAACTAATATAAAAGTGTATAATAAAGCCCATAATCATTCAAAATAGATAATATAATAGCATGAATGCTTCATAAATTATAGATACGTTGGAGACGCATCAATCCCTTCAACGCAAGCGGTTGGTTTGGATGACCCGTGTGCAACCACGTACAAACAATTTGGTAAGATTTGCATCTATCATATTTGGTATGTTGCCATTTGTCAAACTAGAAAGATTTACATTTGTTGATCTAGTAACGTTGCCATTTGTCAATCCTTGTAGCACTGCGATTTGTCAAAATATGCAGCTAGAAATCACTAGCACTATCTAATTTTTGCAACTAAAATTCAGTAATTAAGCATAGATTTCATTCATAGATTAAGCAGTCGTTCTTAACTTATAAAAACAGTTCAACTCGACAACTGAACCGACCAAACTTCTCCCCAATTGTTGCCAACCACGTACTGAAATAGTTAGTTCAACTATATATACTAGCTAATTTTAAGTACGTTGTACAGTTCGACCACACATCTATAGTTAGATGAACTGAACAAAATAGCCCCTAAATACTACTACTACCACGGAGGGGCTTTGTGCTACTTCCAGCAGCCTCTCCTCTGCCGAGCAAGCTCAGTAAGAGGCAGAGGAGGAGGAGGTTACTATCGGCGAGCTGGACAAATCCAATACGGTGCCTGCCGCTGCAACATATTCAGCGACGCTCGCCAGCTCGAACGCCCACTGCCACTCCAGACGATCCCTCTCGAAGTGGCCGGACTACTCATAGATCTCCTGATTCCTCGCCTCTGCGTCGGCGTGTGTTGTGGCCACGGCTGCGGTAAGGCTATTTGCATGCTCGACGAGGCGCTCCTCCTCCTCCTGCAGAACTCGATGTGGCGCGCAAGGTCGCTGACGCACGTGCGGGCCTCCACCTCCGCCTCCCCCATTCGGGCCGCGGCGGCGGAGCGGGTGATAATCCCAGTGGTCGACAGTGTGTTGGCGGCCACGGCGGCCGAAGATGGGGTGGCGGCCACGACCACCACCTCCCGTCTTTAGGCCACGGTGGCGGAGCGGGTGATGGCCAGGTGGCCGGCATTGGGGTGGCGGCCATGACGGACACCTCCCGCCTTTGGGCCGCGGCGGCGGAGTGGGAGATGGCCCTAGATTTTGACGGTGGTGTGGTGGCAACAACGTCCAGCAACAGCTGCCAACAGGAAGCAGCGGCGGAGCGTGTGGTGGGTGTTCCGTGCACACCCAACAGGGATGCCACGCACACTACACTACGCTGAGGACTGCGCCGCCGCCGCGGTGTAGTCTCACAGCTGGAGCTGTCCTCTGATGACGGCGGGGTTGCTAAGCAACGACAACAGACCGGTGCCATTGGCGATTGGGGGATTTCACCAAGTCGGGTGGGAAGCTTGCGCGGCAACCTGCGAGGTTGCGCGGGAACGGGCTCACCGACGATTCATTGGCACCATTGTTTGGCCAAAAGAATGCCCCCGCACGCTGCGCAAGCTTGCGTTGTAAGCCGTCTGCGGCAGCAGGGTGATAAGATGTGCGAGAGGAGTACGAAAGGACATGCGCCAAAGATTATATCGTTGGAGTCGTATTTGAACATAGTTTCCAGCTATACAATTTTTGTAACATGCATTAACACTTTTTGGGTAAATTTAAGGTTATATACCAACAAGCGTTTGCCCGCAACACACACGGCTTATTCCATCACAAACAACTCGGATGGATCAACTGTATGCCACGTATCGCACATGCAACTCTAATTTGATTCGTGCTTGATGTCTCCAACATCGCTCCCACAGTTCGTCTTATTTGCCACGTATCACTGTGTCGGCCTCTGCTCGCGTCCCTTAGCAAGCTCTCCTCGCCATTAGGCGCCGCAGCGCGCTGTGCTCACCGTTAGGCACCACGGCGCGCTCTATCGCGTCCTTTCGCGCGCTCTGCTTGTGTCCGTCGGCGCGCTCGGCTTGTGGACAGCTTTTCCTTGCATGTTCAACTGCTATATGCATATATATATATATATGGTTGCTTGCCATTGAGGCGACTGCGGAGCGCTCTGCTAGCGGTTGGGCATGCACACGATCACGTCGGGGGCCCCATATGCATGGGGTTGCGCCACACGCGTTGCCTCGCGATGCAGTTACATGCGACACGATGGAGTTACACGCTACAAATTAGAACTGCCATCAGGGCCTGCCGATATTCCTGGTCGTCCGGCTTCCCCTTTAATTTCCGCGGCCATTATCACCTTAGTCTCTTCAACTTTTCGATCATGCCCCACAACAGAACAAGCACACCCATGACGACACATAGAGAGGGGATGTCCAGCGGTGCTCCAATGGAGTTCAGCGAGCATAGAGTGGAGACCCACGTGAGGGAGACTGATCTCTCGGTGGTGTACACCATCGACCCGGCCGTGGTGGACGACTACATCAACAGCGTTGAGCAGTTGCTTGCTCGAGACAAGTACAAGGTGGTTGGCATCGACCTCCAGTACACCGTTGGTCGTCCCGGCATAGATCATAAGGTTGCCGTCGCCCAGTTATGCGTGCGCCATGATGTCCTCATCTATCACTACTGCATGGCCACAGAGCCTTCCGACCATTTCAATAGGTTTGTCAACAGCACCGACTACAAGTTCGCCACAGTGGAAACCAAAGACGGTGTAAATGCGCTCAGTGTTATGGGTTTGGCCTGCAAGAACCTTGTCGAAATCCGTGACCACTACATGGTCTGGGGCAGCACGAAGGACTCCCTCATCGAACTCGCCTCGTCCATCATCGACCCCTACTACGGAAATATGAAGCAGGATGCCTAGAGAACAAGTCCGCTATACTGGCACAGGGCCTGGATGCGGCAACTAGATGAACCTCACCTCAGGTTGCGCGACCAAGAGCGTGTAGACATGCTACAAGATGCACAGGCGGACCGTTGACATGAGGAAGTGCCTCGTTGCCCAAATCGACGAGCCCAGATCGAGCCACAAGAAGAACAAGCGTCACAAGAAGTAGATGATGAGCAGATGATCATTTATGCTAATTAATCATGCATGTAATATATAGTTCACTTTATTGGTGTGTGGAATGTCATGTGTGTAGTAGCCACCTATGTAATTATGCATGTAATAGTTTACTTTGGTGTGTGCAAATGCCATGGTTGTAGTAGCCACCTATGTAAGTGGATGTTTAATTTGGTTATGAAAGCATGTCCTTATAAGTGTGTATATATATATGTTGTTGTTCTGTATGCAATCCCATCGCCCAACACACACGTCTTATTAGCAGCAAACGTCTGTGTTATTATCGGTCTTCACACACATTTCTGATTACAAACCTGTTTGTCGCGTATCAAACACATCTTGTTAAGTTGAACCATTTCTGTTCTCATGTCTCATTGCAAACAGTTCATCCAAGTGAACGGCATGCCGTATATCGCACACACCTTGATCTGGCTGACCATTACTTTTGTGTTTCCTAATCACAAACAGTTCATCCGAGTGAACCGTATGATGTATATCGCACACACATCCATATGGATGCCTGTTTCTTTTGTTCCTCCTCATCGCAAACAGTTAATTGAACTGAACGGTATGCCCTACATCGCACACGCAACTAAAATCTGAACCGTGTTTGATGGCTCCGCCATCGCAAACGTTTTGCACCTTTTTTGACTGTTTTTTTACACCACCATTTGCGATTATGGCATCGCACATAGTTTCATCGAAGGGTCTCTGATCATAGTGTCGCGTTAGCAGCATCCTGCAGTAGTGTATGGACGACCTTCTAGTACCAAAGAAGCATAGGAAGAGAGCGAGGAAAGGCAACAATAAAGTTGCTTCTATGATCCAGCTGCCTCCGCAGCCTCAGGTTCAAGACCGTATACCTGTCATGGGTGCAGTGAAATACCATATCCCCGGTGAACCAATCCTACCTAAGGCAGTGGTAGAGACCATACACGGCTATCTAAGGAGACTTCATGACGATGTGCTGCGGAGAGAGAAAAGCCTCATTGCCTCGGAAAATCCAGGATACCCACTTTACGTGGCTAACGTGTTGCGCCAAAGGTTGTACATCGACACATTCCCCGCGAAGAAGTTCTTCCTTCGATTCGATTACATCTTTGACATGTTTCACTTGAAAAAGTTGGATTTTACCTTTGTCCGCCTTTTTGCCTTGTACATGAACTACATCATAGGGATTGAGCGGATACCTTATATCTGTGTCGTTGACCCGTACTTCATGCACGAGGGCTTCTTGGTAGTCTGCCCAGAGCACCGTGAATACGCGAGGGACTACATCACCAATTTCATGGTTGCCAATAAGGACAAGGAGATGATTCTCGTGCCTTATCATCCCATGTAAGTCATCCGTGCGGATATCCTTCCTTTGATTTCAATCATTCATTTGCATGGTGGAGGCTAATTAATTTGAGGTGTACTTATTTTGCGCAGCCACGGGCACGCCGTCCTCATCATCCTTTACCCCTGATTCTCCCACGCTCTTTACTTGGACTCGTCGAAGAACATGAACAAAAAGGATTATACCCACATCAAGTCTGTTCTCGACAGTGCTATCTTTTTCTACGGCGTAAGAGGTGGAGAGATCAAGACCAGGAAGACAAGGAATGGCAGGCCCGCCTTCGGCCATAAGACCGACTTCTGCTGCATCCAGCAACCGAGTGATACTCTTAGTGATGGATTCTATGTCCTACATCACATGCTGGAGTACAGGCGGGATCAGCAGAACCTTCGCGTCTCACCTACATCCGGCGATGCCCATATACTGCAATGAGCAAAGAACATAGGAGATATCCCGGATCATCGACTTCGAGCTGAGTTCTATCACATCCAGCGTGAACTTTCCTAAATCATCATGAAGGAGGTCCTCGAAAAAACAGGGATGTTCCATGAGGAAGGGCCAATGTTGAGGGAAGACGTCCGAACACGCGTAGCCGCTCAGCGTCTCGACCTGAAGCCTTTCACTAAGCTCGGGGACTATCTCCCTGACCTGGATGGATGGCATGACATGTTGGAGTGATTGTCGATATATGATAATGTGTCCGTTTAGTCCATAGTTTTTGTATGAAGAAACTTTGAGTTATGCATGACGAAACTTTATTTGTGATGTAATTAAACTGTCCTCCTCAACTAGCAAAGATCACTCTAGTTAGGGCATTTTGGGTACGATGAACTTTGTTATTTATGCTTATGATATGTTGCTTCTATTTTTGCCAAGTCTGTCTCTTTCTGTTGCTCAACTATATATGTTGCATATCATCGACTCATGTGAGGATGCAGGTGCATAGATTATCGATGATGAAGAAGTGCTACGCCAGGAGTATACGACGAGTAGCCGGAGTGTTAGGCCCAGTTGTAGCGGTTTCCAGTTTCCGGGTGACAACCAGTAGTTAGTTTAGGTTCACGCTAGTCTGAGAGAGGGATACGAACCGACGCCTCAAGAAGTACTACATTATGTATGATGAGACATGTCATGTAACTTGTATATCTATGTCGTGATTATGATGTGGCGACATGATTTGGGATGGGTGATATGATGAGACTATTATATGTATGATATGATGAGCATATTGCATGTTTATGATATGATTAGAATACTATATAAAACCTATACAAAAACATCACAAATATCCAGCAAAAAAAAGATATGAGAAAATATAGTAGTAGCGCTCTTTAGCGCTCGACATGAAAATGCTACTGCTGCACTTAGCAGTAGCGCTGGTATTGGAAGCGCTACTGCTAAGTAGGTATAGCAGTAGCACATGTCAAAACTTTCTACTGTTAAACATTAGCTGTAGCCGAATTAGTAGCGCGGGTACCCGCGCTACTGCTAGGCTTTTCCCTAGTAGTGCTTGGTCATGGTGCCGAAGAAGGATAAATCATGGCGCCTTTGTGTCGATTTCAAAGACCTCAATAAGGCTTGCCCTAAAGACCCTTTCCCGTTGCCCCGCATTGACCAGATCATTGATGCAACTGCGGGACACGACTCGCTGTGTTTCCTTGATGCTTACCCCAGATACCATCAGATTAAAATGCAGGAGTCCGACCAGGCCGCGATGGCGTTCATCACCCCGTACGGGCCTTTCTGTTTCAACACTATGCCTTTTGGGCTTAAAACACTGGTGCCACTTACCAACGCATGATTCAAACGTGCTTGGAAAAACAAATCGGAAGATAGTTGAAGCATATGTGGATGACATAGTCATTAAGACTAAAACACGTCGAATCATTGGTGGATGATCTCCGCCTCACATTTGACAACCTCCGAATATACGACATATGGCTCAATTCAAAAAAATGCGTCCTCAGCATTCTAGCCGGAAAGCTACTAGGGTTCATTGTCTCCCATCGAGGAATTGAAGCAAACCCAGCTAAAATCCGAGACTTGTCGCAATTGGCTACACCAACAGACTTAAAGCAGGTCCAAAAGCTAGCAGGGTCCGTGGCGGCTTTGAGCCGCTTCATCTCCCCATTAGGGGGAAATCATTACCACTTTAGAGACTGCTTAGACACACCAACAACTTCGAATGGACGACAGCGGCCACAGCCGGATTGGAAGAAATAAAAACCTTACTAGCAGGCAACCCAATTCTAGCCGCCCCAAGTGTTGGCGAGCCTATGTTGCTTTATATCTCCGCAACTTCACCAGGTAGTGAGCATTGTACTCGTTGTCGAGTGAGGGGAGAGGGACATAAATTCCCCATCCAAAAGCCAGTCTATTACGTATCGGAGGTCCTTACACCATGCAAATGCCAATACCCTCACTACCAAAAGATAGCTCACACGGTCTTTATGGCATCCCAAAAACTCCGGCACTATTTTCAACAGTGTTCGATTACGGTGGCATCCGAAGTACCACTGAAAGACATTATAAACAAAAGGGACGCCATCGGCCGCATAGCTAAATGGCCATTGAGCTCTTACCATTCGAAATAACATACAAGCCCAACCGAGCTATTAAATCTCAGGTGATGGCCGACTTCTTTGCAGAGTGGACGGAAGCCGAGCTAGAGAGTACAGTTCCTACTCCAACTGGATAATGTACTTCAACGACACTAAAATGCTAGCCGGACTGGAGGTTTGCGTCGTCTTGACAAACCCTACGGGGGACACAGTCCGCTACGTGTTGCAAATCATGTATACGGAATCCAATAATGTAGCCGAATACGAGGCACTTCTACATGGTCTCCGCATGCCTGTCTCCATGGGCATACAACGCCTAGAGGTGCGTGGCGATTCAAACCTCGCAATATCTTAGGTAAACAGACAGTTCGATACAAAAGATCCAAAAATTGTGGCATATCGAAATGCCATATTAAAAATATCAGCTCGGTTCGAGGGGCTCAAATTTCATCACGTCGCTCGAGACAGTAACCAGGAAGCGGACATACTCACTCGCATGGGTGCCAAGCGCGACCCCGTCCCACCTAATACCTTTCTAGAAAGGCTCTTCAAGCCAACCGTGGTATGGGAGGACGAGAGCGGAGATGCCAGATCGGACCTGATCACGCCCCCAATAGCCGAACACAATACCGATATCATCGGGGGTTAGGAGACTGAAATAACATCCTCTACTCATGAGATCATGGCCGTTATTGCCTCATGGACCAAACCCTTCAAGGTAGACTTCCGAACCTTCACAGACTTCATTCACCGGCAATCCACAATGACTCTTGGATGCTCAGAACGCGACGCCTAACTGGCTAGAGGATACACAGTCCTCAAGTGTAATAAGTCTTCAAGTCACACAGATAGAAAGACTTCAGTGATGCCTAACACTCTTTGGCTCTTGGTGTTTGGGATTTTTCCTCGCAAGGATTTCTCTCTCAAAGGCTTCGAGGTGGGTTGCTCTCAAAACGAAAAAAGCCATAAACTAACTCTAAGCAGCCACCAATTTATGGTGTAGGGGGTGGGCTATTTATAGCCACAAGGCAACCCGACCTGATATGTCCGAAATGACCCTGGGTCACTAAGGAACTGACACGTGTTCCAATGGTCAGATTTCAAACACACACGGCAACTTTACTTGGGCTACAAGCAAAGCTGACTCATCCAGCTCTGGATAAGATTTGCTCTCATTGTCTTCGCTCGAAGACATAGGATTTGGGTTGAGCATCACTTCAGTCACTCTGACTTTGTTCACTTGGACCCCACTTAACAGTACGGTGGTTCCTATGACTCAACAAAGAAGAAAAGGAAACAATGAAACAACTCAGTCTTCGCGCTCCATAGTCTTCAGTCAATGTCTTCTCATGTCATGGTCTTCAGTGTGAATATCTTCACACACCACCATTGTCTTCAATGTCTTCATACATTTTTAGGGGTCATCTCCGGTAGGTAAACCGAATCAATGAGGGACACTTCCTGCGTTATCCTGCAATTCTCACAAATGCATTAGTCCCTCAACCAACTTTGTCGTCAATACTCCAAAACCAACTAGGGGTGGCACTAGATGCACTTACAATCTCACCCTTTTTGGTGATTGATGACAAACTGGTTAAAGTTTTCAACGGGAAAGAAGTATGTGAAATTGTAAAGGATAGGGTATTGTCTTCATAAGTGGCAAGGGCTCCCCCTGAAGATGTGCATATAAATGATTTGCTTTTGGAATGCAAATGCACATGGCAGGTTGTACTTGTGGAGATCCTCTTCAACTTATGAAGATAATTCATCATGCACGAAATGATATAGCTAAGAGAATGACATGCACAATGAAAAATGGACGTCTGCAGAATGATCTAAGTGCGGAATGATCTAAGTGCGGAAGTTATCATCGCACATGAAAGAGCAAATAAGTAGCAGACGACCATCGAGTTTAAGTGTTACAACTCAAAGAACGAAATGTATCAAAAGCAAGAGTTGTAAACACTAGGCAAAATATAAAGCAACCGCCCTTATGAACCCGCTTGAAGACTATCAACTCATATGCTTCTCCCCCTTTTGTCAGAAATGACCAAAAAGGTTTGAAGACATAGAGCATCTACTCGTCCACATGAGGAGTAGGTGAAGCAGTAGGGTTGTTGTTGTTGTTTGGCGGTGCAGACGAACTTGGTGCAGTGTCGATGCGTGCAGAAGTAGGGGGTGGTGAAGTTGCATCGTCTTCATCATCGATCCCATTGGCATTTACAGTTTCCGCGGAGGAAGAATAGTCAGAGTCTTCAAGAGATGGAGTTCTACGTAGGACAGCATTCCGTGGAGGAGTGGAGTCAAACTTGAATCTCTCAGTGAAGCCATCGTCTTGAAGATCTGCTTCAGCACTGAGCAGGGTCAAACTCTTCAATGATCGCCGACATGTTTCGTGAGTGACAAATGCATTCTAGGTGGCAAGATTTCGAATGCGATTTACATCCACCAAGAGACTTTGCATCTGACGCTTGAGCCAAAAATGATGCTTATCTTGTTTCTGATGCAGGGCCACAAGCAGTTCTCGATCATTTATTACACGAGAGCGCTTCCGAGGCCTTTGAGCAATTGTACTCTCAGTAGCTTCAGTTGGCGCACGATGAGGTAGACGAGTGTTTCCAGCCATTGGATAGACACGAGTTACTGCTTGGACTCCTTCCATAGGCTGAGTGAAGCTTTGGTGTTCAGCATTGTGAAGACTAAGAGGCTTCTTGGCAGGCTCAGGGTATATGGCCTCAACTGACATATCAACCTCTGGTAGAAAGATCACATGATTGCGAGCAGAGGGTTGATAGTTGACAGCAGAGTGTAGCTTGATGAGGCGCATGACCCATGGAGCATAGAACTTCAGGCCAAACAAGTCAGATCCAGACGCAGCTAGTTGCCGAAGGAAGAAATCTTGTGCATTGAAGCTGATGCCATTGAGGATGTAAAATACCAATGTCTTCATGGCTCCTTCAAGTTTTGCAGCTGATGAATGTCCTTTGATCAACCACAGAGTCCGTCTTATGATGTGATATATGGTGCGCGGAAGATACTCAAGGTCATCAACAAAGAAATCCTTTGGATATTCAGCATCATGTGGCAAAGGCTTCATCATGCTCAACATCTGGCTCATGTTTGGTTCTGGCTTATGGAAGATGCTCTCCAGTGCATTGCGGTGGTTTTGACAACCAGGTTCATATAGCTCTTCGGGAGTGGATAGGCCCGTAAGCTCAATGATGTCAAGAGCTTTGGCTTCATGATGAACATTTCCTGTCATCCACTCGAGAACCCATGTCTTTGTATCTCTGTTATATCCGCGAACGTGGAGCGTAGCATAGAATTGAAGCAAAAGTTCTCCATTCCAATGTTCTTTGTCTGTCACAAAGCTGAGCAGACCAGCATCACGAAAGTAGTCTAGTGCTTCTTCTAAGCATGGCAGTCCAGCAATGGCTTCAGTGTCGAGGCGCATATGAGGGAAAATGTGCCCTTGATCATATAGAACACAGGAGTAATAGCTTCATTGTTGATGACTCCAGAAATGATCTGATGATATTCTTGGCCTTGTGTAGGGGTTCTTTGAGCTGTCAAAGAATGTGTTGTGGCTTTTGAAGCCATTTGCATTGAAGGACCCGACAGATGTGGCAGTACCTGGAAACCTTGACAGTCTTGGCTTTGGCTTCTGGACCTGAGGCCTATGCTCAATGTGATAGTCAAACTGAGGACCAGAGACATTAGGTGGAGGGACTAGAACGGGCCATCTTACTGTGATTAGCTCGCCATGGTTGTATGCTTGCTCAATTCTATAGGGCCTTGGTGGCGGAACAGGAGCAGTGGCAGCAACAGTGGCTTCGGGCTGCACAAGAGAAGCTTCAGGAGCATTTTCAGCATTGACTTCTAGTATAGTGCTAGGGACAGGCTCCACATTAGCTTCAGCCATGACTATGTCATAGGCTTCATTGGTGTTGGTGGTGGCAGCCTCAAGGTTTTCAACCTCCACTTGATGAGCTGGAGGGACAGGCACATACACGTTCACTTCATGAACAGCTTCTTCAGGAATAGGGGGAGTAGGTACACGTTCTTCTTGATGTTCGTCATCGGCTGATGCAGCCGGATTGTCTTCAGCAACTGGTGCTTCAGACACGGAGACATTCACAGCAGGAGTGGCTTCTGAAAACACTTGACGTGCAACAGGTTGATGGTGCACTTCTCCTTCTGGAACGCTCGGAAGAGGGACTTGAGGCCTTGGTCCTTTGCGAAGCCTTTGTAGGACAGGCGACGCCTTGGGAGATGGAGTAGGCGGGTCCTCATCCTCTTCAACTTGCACAGATGGTGTGGCTTGTTGTTGTTGGGGAGTACTGGGGGACTCTTGTTGTTGCGGGCGATCAGCCCATGAAGCATCCTGAGCAATTTGCGTCAGAGGACGACCAATGCTGATGATTTCGCTGTTCGTAAGAACAGGCGATGATAACTGAAAGTGCTAGTTATCGACTAGAGGGAGGGTGAATAGGCGATTTTTATCAAAGTCTTCAAAACGTGGAAGTTTTGAAGACAAACAATAGAAATGACCTAATTGATATGCAGTGGAAGATAAACTACAACAAGCAAGCCATAGTCAAGTATGCAATAATGTGAGCGTACAAAGACTAATAGCAGCTAGGTAGTAAGGATCAGGATGGAAGATAGTACGAAGCCAATCAACGATAGTAGTCAAGCAATGAAGTGAAACAGATAAGACAAATAAGCAATGACTTCACGAAGACAAACTCAAAGTAAAGGAGGGAAGAGATAGAACCAGTAACTTGATGAAGACACAGGATTTGTTGGACCAGTTCCAGTTGCTGTGACAACTGTATGTCTGGTTAGGGAGGCTGATATTCAACTAAGAAGATCGCGTCTTCACCTTATTCCCCTTGAGCTAAGGACACACAGTCCTCGCCCAATCACTCTGGTAAGTCTTCAAGGTAGACTTCCGAACTTTCACAGACTTCGTTCACCGGCAATCCACAATGACTCTTGGATGCTCAGAACGCGACGCCTAACCGGCTGGAGGATACACAGTCCTCAAGTGTAATAAGTCTTCAGGTCACACAGACAGAAAGACTTCAATGATGCCTAACACTCTTTGGCTTTGGGTGCTTGGGCTTTGTCCTTGCAAGGATTTCTCTCTCAAAGGCTTCGAGGTGGGTTGCTCTCAAAACGACAAAAGCCGTAAACTAACTCTGAGCAGCCACCAATTTATGGTGTAGGGGGTGGGCTATTTATAGCCACAAGGCAACCTGACCTGATATGTCTGAAATGACCCTAGGTCACTAAGGAACTGACACGTGTTCCAATAGTCAGATTTCAAACACACACGGCAACTTTACTTGGGCTACAAGCAACGCTGACTCATCCAGCTCTGGATGAGATTTGCTCTCATTGTCTTCGCTCGAAGACATAGGATTTGGGTTGAGCATCACTTCAGTCACTCTGACTTTGTTCACTTGGACCCCACTTAACAGTATAGTGGTTCCTATGACCCAACAAAGAAGAAAAGGAAACAACGAAACAACACAGTCTTCACGCTCCATAGTCTTCACTCAATGTCTTCTCATGTCATAGTCTTTAGTGTGAATATCTTCACACACCACCATTGTCTTCAATGTCTTCATACATTTTTAGGGGTCATCTCCGGTAGGTAAACCGAATCAAAGAGGGACACAACCTGCGTTATCTTGCAATTCTCATAAACGCATTAGTCCCTCAACCAACTTTGTCGTCAATACTCCAAAACCAACTAGGGGTGGCTCTAGATGCACTTACAATCTCCCCCTTTTTGGTGATTGATGACAAACTGGTTGAAGTTTTTAACGGGAAAGAAGTATGTGAAATTGTAAAGGATAGTGTATTGTCTTCATAAGTGGCAAGGGCTCCCCCTGAAGATGTGCATATAAATAATTTGCTTTTGGAATGCAAATGCACATGGCAGGTTGTACTTGTGGAGATCCACTTCAACTTATGAAGATAATTCATCATGCAAGAAATGATATAACTAAGAGAATGACATGCATAATGAAAAATGGACGTCTGCAAAATGATCTAAGTGCGGATTGATATAAGTGCGGAAGTTATCATCGCACATGAAAGAGCAAATAAGTAACAGACGACCATCGAGTTTAAGTGTTACAACTCAAAGAACGAAATGTATCAAAAGCAAGATTTGTAAACACTAGGCAAAATATAAAGCAACAACCCATATGAACCCGCTTGAAGACTATCAAACTCATACGCTTCTCCCCCTTTTGTCAGTAATGACCAAAAAGGTTTGAAGACATAGAGCATCTACTCATCGTCATGAGGAGTAGTTTAAGCAGCAGGGTTGTCGTTGACATTTGGAGGTGCAGACGAACTTGGTGCAGTGTTGATGCGTGCAGAAGTAGGGGGTGGTGAAGTAGCATCGTCTTCATCATCAATCACATTGGCATTTACAGTTGCCGCGGAAGAAGAATAGTCAGAGTCTTCAAGAGATGGAGTTCTTCGTAGGACAGCATTCCGTGGAGGAGTGGAGTGAAACTTGAATCTTTCAGTGAAGCCATCGTCTTGAAGATCTGCTTCAGCACTGAGCAGGGTCAAACTCTTCCATGATCGCCAACAAGTTTCGTGAGTGACAAATGCATTCTTGGTGGCAAGGTTTCGAATGCGATTTACATCCACCAAGGGGCTTTGCATCTGACGCTTGAGCCAAAAATGATGCTTATCTTGTTTTTGATGCAGAGCCACAAGAAGTTCTCAGTCATTTAGGACCCGAGAGCGCTTCCGAGGCCTTTGAGCAATTGTGCTCGCGGTAGCTTCAGTTGGCGCACGATGAGGTAGACGAATATTTCCAGCCATCGGATAGACACGCGTGACAGCTTGGACTCCTTCCGTAGGCTGAGAGAAGCTTTGATGTTCAGCATTTTGAAGACAAAGAGGCTTCTTGGCAGGTTCAGGGTATATGGCTTCAACTGACATATCAACCTCTGGTAGAAAGATCACATGATTGCGAGCAGAGGGTTGATAGTTGACAGCAGAATGTTGCTTAATGAGGCGCATGACCCATGGAGCATAGAATTTTAGTCCGAAAAGGTCAGATCCAGATGTAGCCAGTTGCCTGATGAAGAAATCTTGTGCATTGAAGTTGATGCCATTGAGGATGTAAAAGACCAATGTCTTCATGCCTCCTTCAAGTTTTGCAGCTGATGAATGTCCTTTGATAGGCCATAGAGTCCGCCTGATGATGTGATATATGGTGCGCGACAGATACTCAAGGTCATCAACAAAGAACTCCATTGGGTATTCAGCGTCATGAGGCAATGGCTTCATCATGCTCAACATCTGGCTCATATTGGGTTCAGGCTTATGGAAGATGCTCTCTAGTGCATTGCGGTGGTTTTGACAACTAGGTTTATATAGCTCTCCAGGAGTGGATAAGCCTGTAAGCTCAATGATGTCAAGAGCTTTGGCTTCATGATGAACATTTCTTGTCATCCACTCGAGAACCCATGTCTTCGTATCTCTGTTATAACCGCGAATGAGGAGCGTAGCGTAGAATTGAAGCAATAGCTCTTCATTCCAATGTTCTTTGTCTGTCACAAAGCTGAGCAGACCAGCATCACGAAAGCAGTCAAGTGCTTCTTCTAAGCATGGCAGTCCAGCAATGGCTTCAGTGTCGAGGCGCATATGAGGGAAAATGCGCCCTTGATCATACAAAACACAGGAGTAATAGCTTCGCTGCTGATGAATCCAGAAACGATCTGATGATATTCTTGGCTTTGTGTAGGGGTTCTTTGAACTGTCAAAGAATGTGTTGTGGCTTTTGAAGCCATTTGCATTGAAGGACCCGACAGATGTGGTAGTACCTGGAAACCTTGGCAGTCTTGGCTTTGGCTTCTGGACCTGAGGCCTATGCTCAATGTGATAATCAAACTGAGGACCAGAGACAGTAGGCGGAGGGACCAGAACGGGCCATCTTACTGTGATTAGCTCGCCATGATTGTATGCTTGCTAAATTGTATAGGTCCTTGGTGGCGGAACAGGAGCAATGGCAGCAACAGTGGCTTCGGACTGCATAACAGAAGCTTCAGGAGCATTTTCAGCATTGACTTTTGGTATGGGGCTTTGGACAGGCTCCACATTAGCTTCAGCCATGACTATGTCATCAGCTTCATTGGTGTTGGTGGTGGCAGCCTCAAGGTTTTCAACCTCCACTTGATGAGCTGGAGGGTCAGGCACAGACACGTTCACATCATGAACAGCTTCTTCAGGAATAGGGGGAGTAGGGACACGTTCTTCTTGAAGTTCATCATCGGCTGATGCAGCCAGATTGTCTTCAGCAGCTGGGGCTTCAGACACGGAGACATTCACAGTTGGAGTGGCTTCTGAAAACACTTGACGTGCAACAGGTTGACGGTGCACTTCTTCTTCTGGAACGCTCGGAAGAGGGACTTGAGGCCTTGGTCCTTTGCGAAGCCTTGGTAATACAGGCGACGCCTTTGGAGATGGAGTAGGCAGGTCCTAATCCTCTTCAACTTGCACGGATGGTGTGACTTGTTGTTGTTTGGGAGTACTGGGGGAGTCTTGTTGTTGCGGGCGATCAGCCCATGAAGCATCCTGAGCAATTGGCATCAGAGGACGACCAATGCTGATGATTTCTCTGTTCGTAAGAACAGGCGATGATACCACATTGTATTTAATTTGAGGAAGAACTTCATCATCTTCAACATTGTCATGGTGACCAATGTCTTCAGAAGTGATGGGATCAACTGCTGGAATCTCTTCAGCTTCAGGAGCCTCTGTGGAAGAAGACTCATGAATAGTCATTTGAAGTTCTTGGGTTGCAGATGCAGGACAAACCACTGAGATGGGTTCAACAACAAGGGGCTCTGTGGGAGCAACCCAATTTTTCTTGGTCTTGCGCTTCTTCTTGGAGGGAGCAGCATCAGAGACTTCTGAGGTTTTCCGTTTTCTGGCTTCAGCCTCTGCAGCCCTCGTCTTCTTCTGTTCTGAAGCGGTTAACATGACTTTTGGCTTCGAGACAGTCATGCTGGTTGGGAGGACAATGCGAGGTTCATCTTGCCTTGAAGGTGTAGATTGGACAGTCGATTTCTTCTTCTTTGCAGCCATCCTGGGGTCGATGCCAGGACGACCAAGAGCCTTGCGCTTCTCAGCCTCATTGTAGGCAAGCACACACTTGTCAGCCAGATTTTTCATGCGCTCTCTGGAGCCTCGAGCGTCTTCACGCTTCTTGTGAAAGGCTTCTTTGAGCTCGTGCAGCATGATCTTGAAGTTCTTGACATCTTGCACATTGAGCGTGGCCACATGCTTCTTGAACTGAGCCTTTTCATAGTCAATCTTGTGCTTCAGTTCGACGATGCGCTGAGCAATAGCTAGCTCAGAAGCAATGGCGCCATTGAAGGCAACGCTAAGGCCAATTGGAAGTTACAAGTCATCAAAGCTGAGATTTGGTGTGTCAAACCACTCATCAATGAAGTTATGGATGATTGCCACGTCAAAGAGAGGCAAGTTGTTGAAGATCTCAGCTTCTTCCTTGCTCTTGATCAGTTGCTCAAGAGCATCATCTGCAAGATCGTCATCGCTGGATAGATCAATGTGCTCTTCACGCAGAATAGCAGCAGGAGTCAAAGTCTGATCAGTACTCTTGATGATTTTCTTTTTCTTCTCGGTCTTCTTGGAGATGCGTGAAAGATCTTCAGACTGCACACTGTCTTTAGGAGGTGCAGTGGCCAGTGGCTTCACACGAGAAGCTTTTGGAGGTGCAGCTGATGTTGAAGCCTTAATTTTCTTTGGCTTCTGCGGCCTTGAAGGAGGAGCTGGGGCTTCATCAGAATCAGCATCATTATCAGAATGATCGACTTTGGCACCTTGCACCAAGATGTAAGAGATGAGGCCATCAAGGTTTGAAAAGGGGCCAATTCTATTTTCTTCCGCTTCACGTGTGCCATCAGCACGGGGAGCAGAGGGACCAGGATTGAAGTCTAATCCCCATACTTCTTGTTTTCCTTTGTCGAAGCCTTTGCATACTGGAAGTTGCGCTTTAAGAGATTATCGTCAAGACACCATAGCAATGATGATGGGTCGGCATCTTCAGGCTGTGGTCCACGGACCATACACGGATAGAATTCTTGTGCAATGGCTTCAGCTTTGTTCTTGGGGGGAAGGCCTCGATAGAGAATATCACCCCAAGGAATCTTGATAGCATTCTTCTCAGCGTACTCCTGGGTCACGAATTTGTACTTGAACCATTGTCCATTGGATTCGTGTCTTGCGCTGATTATAATCCTCTTCAGGATTTGTTTGTAGATTTCTGCAAGATCATCAGGCAGATCCTTTGATGTTCCCCCTCAATGCTATCTGCCACCCTTCCTTACAGATTTCTCCGTAGCCATGAAATTCAAACTGAATGGTTTCAATATGTTCAAAGGCTTCAAAGGCTTTTGCTTGTTGGTCAGACAGGAACTGGCTTCGGGAGATTCAATGTGTTGCTGTAAGAATTCTGCAAACGAATGCAGACTATGAGAACCTAGGGATTCTCCCACGGACATGTACCTGTGACAGCATTAGAGATGCGAGGGAAGGGGAAGTGGTCATATGCATTCTCAGAAGAGTTTGAAGATAAATCAGTTTGAAGACATTGACCTCATGTTGCGAAGACATTCACTTATATGTTGAGAGTCGGTTCCAGATTTGTACGAATCCGTGAATAAGTACAAGTGAGGAATCTAACTAGATATGAAGCTTAAGTGAATATACTAGGCAGTATGAGAAGCAGACAAAGTAGATCTAATTTTGTATAGACAGAAACGAGTTTTGGTAAATTGGATGAATCATTGAGGATCAAAAAGATGGTAAAAATAGAGTTATATTTACCACACGATGAACTGCTAGATGGGATGAAAGGAGACCGAGCAGTTCAATCCATCGTGCCCTAACTTGGCGATGGAGGACACCTACGGCGGCGGCGGAGAGGACGATGCCCGCGGCTGGCGTGAGGACGATGTCGGAGAAGTCGCGGCAGCTAAGCGCTTCGTCGTCGGCGTCGTCGAGAGCTAGCGGTGGTGCTAGGGTTTTGACGAGGTGGAGAGGTGGAAGAAGGTTTTCTTGACCGCAGGGGGCACGTATTTATAAGGTGTGCGGCACAGCGCAATTACGCAGGTGCCCCTGCCTGTTCACATCTGAGGGACACGTGGCAAGCATGCAACATACTCAGAGTTGTCCCACGTTCCCACGCCCGCCAAGTTTGTCGGATGGTTGTTCCGGCTTCTCCGGATTTCAATCAATAAGGATGAATCATTTAACAGACTTAATGTTTGTCTCTGTGTCTTCTGCTGACAAGGATGCAGAGAAGACATTCGACAGTTTCAATAGAATGCATATGATTTGGGCAGATAGAGTTGGAGATAGAAAGCATAGAAAGATTAGGGTCCGATCACATTCACTTAGTTCAAAAGATTCAATAGCGAAGACATAGCCATAAGTGAATGTTGTAGAGGACAGAAAACTA
>NC_041381.1:102236753-102259570 GCF_002162155.2 Triticum dicoccoides | reverse complement strand
CAATCAACTCAACATAGTGAAGTAATTCATGAAGATAAGTTGAAAGTTGAAGACAAATCAAATGCGAATGTATTCAACAATAACGCCATGAGTGAAACACTTGAAACCAAGAAATTTGGTGGTGGGGTTACCCACCGTATAGGAAGTATTAGACCCAGACACGGTGCACAATTATCGTGGCGCTCCGAAGTCAAATTCCATGTTAATGTATTCACACTCAGAATGTAAGTCTTCATTGATTGAAGATATACATTACTTCATGTGTTGCACATCTAAGTCATCAACATGCATAAGTGTTAGGATGTGTGCCTGATCACAGGACATTTGAGGATTCCAAGATATTTAGCTCACACCGTAACTTGCAAAACATTTTCTCATCCAAGGGCTTTGTGAAGATATCTGCCAGTTGCTCTTCAGTGTTGACATGAATGATGTCAATATCTTTATTCATGACATGATCTCTGAGGAAGTGATGACGAATTTCAATGTGCTTTGTCTTCGAGTGCTGAACTGGATTGTTGGCAATCTTGATGGCGCTTTCGTTGTCGCAGAAGAGAGGGACTTGCTTCAGATTGATGCCATAGTCCTTGAGAGTTTGCTTCATCCACAGAAGCTGAGCACAACAAGATCCAGCAGCAATATATTCAGATTCAGCAGTTGAGAGTGATACACAGTTTTGCTTCTTTGAAGACCAACAGACAAGTGACATGTTCCTGATGTAGATTTGCGATCCACCTTGTCACCAGCATAATCAGCATCCGAGAATCCAACCAGATCAAATCTTGAGCCCTTTGGATACCATAATCCGAGTGTTGGGGTGTAAGCCAAATATCTAAGAATTTGCTTCACAGCTAAGTGATGTGATTCCTTTGGTGCCGCTTGGAATCGAGCACACATGCAAACACTAAGCATAATATCTGGCCTAGATGCACATAGGTAAAGTAAAGAACCAATCATGGAGCGGTATACCTTTTGATCGAACTCTTTACCATTGTCGTCGGGAATAAGATGATGTTTGGCTGGCATTGGCGTCGTGTAACCTTTGCAATCTTGCATGCCGAACTTCTTCAGACAGTCTTTGAGATATTTTTCTTGAGAAATGAAGATGCCATTTCTTTGCTGACGAATTTGAAGACCAAGGAAGAACTTCAGCTCACCCATCATGGACATCTGATATTGCTCTTGCATCATGTATCCAAACTCATCACTATACTTCTGGTTGGTGCAGCCGAAGATTATGTCATCCATATATATTTGGCATACAAACAGTTCACCATCATATGTCTTCGTGAAGAGTGTGGGATCTAGGGTTCCTGGTTTGAAGCCTTTGCTCTTCAGGAAGTCTTTGATTGTATCATACCAAGTGCGAGGAGCTTGTTTGAGGCCATACCGTGCTTTGTTTAGTTTGTACACCATATCACGATGTTTTGGATCTTCAAAACCAGGTGGTTAAGCAAAATACACTTCTTCTTCAATCTTGCCATTATGGAAAGCACTCTTCACATCCATTTGATATAGCAAGATGTTGTGGTGATTAGCATAGGCTAGCAGTATGCGAATAGCTTCAAGCCTAGCCACCGGAGCAAATGTTTCATCGAAGTCGATTCCTTCAACTTGAGTATATCCTTGAGCCACAAGACGTGCTTTGTTTCTGATGACTTGACCATGCTCATCTTGTTTGTTCCGATATATCCATTTAGTGCCAATAATGTTATGTTTGCGAGGGTCAGGGCGCTTGACAAGTTCCCAAACATTATTCAGCTTGAACTGTTGAAGTTCTTCTTGCATAGCTTGAATCCATTCAGGTTCCATAAAGGCTTCAGCAACTTTCTTGGGTTCAGATATTGATACAAATAAAAAGTGCCCACAGAAATTTGCTAATTGTGTTGCTCTTGAATGAGTAAGCAGACCAGGTGCATTGATGCTATCAATTATCTTCTCAATTTGTACTTCATTTGCAACAGGAGGATGAACTGGACGAAGCCCTTGCTCATGCTGATCATTGTCATCCTTGGGAGGATTGTCTTCAGTCTGAGCATTGTCTTCAGGTTGGTTTGGTGCAGAAATGATAAGTTCCTCTTAAGGCTGTGCTTCAGAGGGCATCATTTCACCAGTTCCCATCAGCTTGATAGATTCGCTGGAAGGAGCTTCATCTAATGTTCTTGGCAGGAGCTCTCGTTGTGAACCATTGGTTTCATCAAATCGCACATCCACAGTTTCAACGATTTTGTAGTGGAAGAGGTTGAAGACTCTATAAGAGTGTGAATCCTTTCCACAACCGAGCATGAAGCCTTCGTGAGCTTTGGGTTCAAATTTTGACTTGTGATGGGGATCCTTGATCCAGCACCTAGCACCAAAGACTCTGAAGTAGATGACATTTGGCTTCTTGCCAGTAAGGAGCTCATAGGATGTTTTGCCCATAAGCTTGTGGATGTAAACATGGTTGATGATGTGACATGCTGTATCAATAGCTTCAGGCCAGAACTTTCTTGGTGTCTTGTACTCGTCGAGCATTGTTCGAGCCATCTCAATGAGGGTTCTGTTCTTGCGCTCAACAATGCCATTTTGCTGAGGTGTGTATGGAGCAGAAAACTCATGAGTGATTCCCATTGTATCCAGATAGAGATCAAGCCCGGTGTGCTTGAATTCAGTGCTGTTATCACTTCTGATATGCTTGATCTTGACGCCATAGTTGTTCATTGCTCGATTGGCGAATCGTCTGAAGACATCTTGTACTTCAGTCTTGTAGACAATTATGTGCACCCATGTATATCTTGAGTAGTCATCAACAATAACGAAGCCATAGAGACACGTTGTTGTTGTGAGCGTAGAGTAGTGAGTAGGGCCAAATAAGTCCATGTGCAACAGCTCAAAGGGTTGAGATGTCGTCATGATTGTCTTCGAGGGGTGCTTGGCCCTCGTCATCTTTCCAGCTTCGCAGGCACCACACAAATGATCTTTCTTGAACTTGACACCTTCGATGCCTATGACATGCTTCTTCTTGACGAGAGTGTGTAAGTTCCTCATGCTAGCATGCCCCAGCCTTCGATGCCAGAGCCAGCATTCTGAAGCTTTTGCAAGAAGACATACGGCAAGCTGTGGACCTGCTGAGAAATCTACCATGTATAGATCACCTTTCCTATACCCTTCAATGACTAGAGACTTGTCAGATTCCATTAGTACAAGGCAACGATATTTTCCAAATATCACAATCATGTTTAAGTCACAAAGCATTGAGACAGACATTAAGTTGAATCCAAGGGATTCAACAAGCATCACTTTATCCATGTGTTGATCCTTTGAGATTGCAACTCTACCTAGACCCAATACCTTGCCTTTACCAGTGTCAGCAAATGTGATTTGACTCTTGTCGGATGGACGTAAGGTTGAGTCCATGAGAAGACTTCGATCACCATTCATATGATTAGTGCATCCACTGTCCATAATCCATTCTGAAGCACGAGGTGTCATACCCTATAGTGGAGTTAGGAGGATAGGCTTCACAAGGTATGTTGTGAAGCATAAGCATTTGACGCACACTTGGATTATCACAGCTTAGATGGAAGATAGCACACAGTATGACAGGTAAGCGATTCATATGTGGAATACATAGTAAGTCATTTTATCATGCGTCCCTTTGTGTTTTAGGTCCCCATCAATAATATCGGACGCCTTTGATTGCTGGCTGGAGACCATATTCTGCAAAAGAGAGTTAATTCTTCTTCACCACCCACATCTTCAGGGGTGGCTTAGAAGCAATGAGTCTAAGTGCAGCATCTGAGAATTTCGGCTTTGAAGCCCTAGCAAATAGCCTTGCAGGAGATGAACGATACTCATATGAATAAGCAGAAAAGTTCTTAGTCCTATGAACATGGCGATTTGAGGACACACGTTCATATTCATGAGTTTGAGTACTATTTCCCTGCAAAACATTGGCGTTAGGGTGACTCAAGTGAGTCCTGTATTCGTATGAAGCTGTTGGACCATATGATGCCTTTGGTCTGGGGTTTGTCTTCTTCCCAGGTGGTGTCATGATGACATTCACTTGAGGATTCTTAAGACAGCTTTTGGGAACCCAGATCTTCTTCATAGGTGGTCCATTCCTGCAGTTAGTACCAATATACCTGGCAAACACTTCACCATTCTGATTTTTGAATAGTTTATCGTTTGCATCAAAGGATTCATCAATGATAATAGGATTAGCACAGGTAAAGCCAGATAAAGTGGATGGATCCACTGAAGGTTCCTTTGCAGCAACCCATGTGGTTTTGGGATACTGCTCAGGCTTCCAGTAGGAACCATCAGCATTCATTTTCCTCTCGAACCCAACACCCTCTTTCCTAGGGTTTTGGTTCAGAATCTTTTTTTTTTTGAGGACATCACAAAGTGTCTGATGCCCTTTCAGACTTTTATACATCCCTGTTTCAAGAAATGTCTTCAACCTAGCATTTTCATCAGCAATAGTAGTGGTATCCTCAGTAGAGGGGTTAGTTTCCACATCAGTAGTTGAAGACAAGGCAACAGTAGCAGCATTGGTACATTCAACAACAAAGGCAGCGTTATCACGCTCAATGCATTTTAAACATGGTGGTTCAAATCCATCCTGAGTGGAACTGATCTGTTGAGCGCGAAATGACTCATTCTCTTTTTGAAGATCTTCATGAGTCGCTTTCAATTTCTCAAGCTCTTGCTTCCTTTGAAGATAATCATAGGAGAGCTTTTCATAAGTGGTTGAGAGCATCTCATGAAGACTTTCAAGTTCTTCATACTTAGCATGAAGATTTTTTATGTCTTCAACTAAGGACTGTGAACGTGTCATTTCCGCATCCAACAGGTCATCGCTTTTGTCTAACAGTTTTTGAGTATGTTCCATAGCCCTTTGTTGTTCAGTAGCAATTTTAGCAAGTGTTTTGTAGCTGGGTTTAGATTCACAATTAGAGTCATCTTCACTTGATGTTTGAAAGTAAGCATCGCATGATTTTACCTTGGCACCGCGTGCCATGAAGTAGTAGGTGGGAGCAGGATCGTCCTTGTCATCATCAACGTTGGTGTGGGAGTCATTGTCTTCAGAGTTGAAGATGGACTTGGAAACGTAGGCTGTGGCTAGAGCCAGACTTGCAACGCCAGAGTCGGACTCAGCTTCAGATTCCACCTCTGCCTCCTCAGAAGCAGACTCCTCCTCTGAATCCATTTCCTTGCCAACAAAAGCACGAGCCTTGCCAGATGAGCTCTTCTTATGAGATTAAGACTTTGATGAGGACTTGGAAGAAGACTTTGATGATTTCTTCTTCTTCTTGTCATCAGACTCATATTCCTTGCTCTTCTTCTTCTTCTTCTCATTGTCCCACTGAGGACACTCAGAGATGTAGTGCCCAGGCTTCTTAGACTTGTGACATGTTCTCTTCTTGTTGTCTTGAGTGGAAGCTTCATCATTTCTTGAACTGGATCGTGAAGACTTTCCGAAGCCCTTCTTCTTGGTGAATTTCTGGAATTTCTTCACAAGCATAGAAAGTTCCCTTCCAATGTCTTCAGGATCATCAGAACCGCAGTCAAATTCTTCTTCTTCAGATGAGGAAACAACTTTTGCCATTAAAGCACGAGTTCGGCCATAGTTGGGGCCATAGATATCTCTTTTCTCGGAAAGCTGGAACTCATGTGTGTTGAGCCTCTCAAGTATATCAGACGGATCGAGAGTCTTGAAGTTAGGACGTTCTTGTATCATGAGGGCAAGGGTGTCAAAGGAGCTGTCAAGAGATCTCAGCAGTGTCTTGACGATTTCATGCTTAGTGATCTCAGTGGCGCCGAGAGCCTGAAGCTCATTTGTGATATCGGTGAGGTGATCAAACGTGAGCTGGACATTTTCATTGTCGTTTCTCTTGAAGCGGTTGAAGAGATTGCGAAGAACACTGATCCTCTAGTCTCTCTGTGTAGAGACGCCTTCGTTGACCTTGGATAGCCAGTCCCAGACTAGCTTTGACGTTTCCAGAGCACTCACACGGCCATACTGTCGTTTGGTCACATGACCACAGATGATGTTCTTTGCAGTCGAGTCCAGTTGAATGAACTTATTGACATCAGCAGGGGTGACACCTTCACTAGTTTTTGGAACGCCGTTCTTGACGACATACCATAGGTCGACATCAATGGCTTCAAGATGCATACGCATCTTATTCTTCCAGTAGGGATATTCAGTTCCATCGAACACGGGGCAAGCAGCGGAGACTTTGATTATCCCTGCAGTCGACATAGCTAAACTCCAGGTGGTTAAACCGAATCACACAGAACAAGGGAGTACCTTGCTCTGATACAAATTGAAAGTGCTAGTTATCGACTAGAGGGGGGGGGTGAAGAGGCGATTTTTATCAAAGTCTTCAAAATGTGGAACTTTCGAAGACAAACAATAGAAATGACCTAATTGATATGCAGCGGAAGATAAACTACAACAAGCAAGCCATAGTCAAGTATGCAATAATGTGAACGTACAAAGACTAATAGCAGCTAGGTAGTAAGGATCAGGATGGAAGATAGTACGAAGCCAATCAACGATAGTAGTCAAGCAATGAAGTCAAACAGATAAGACAAATAAGCAATGACTCCACGAAGACAAACTCAAAGTAAAGGAGGGAAGAGATAGAACCAGTCACTTGATGAAGACACAGGATTTGTTGGACCAGTTCCAGTTGCTGTGACAACTGTGCGTCTGGTTTGGGAGGCTGAGATTCAACTCATAAGACCGCATCTTCACCTTATTCCCCTTGAGCTAAGGACACACAGTCCTCGCCCAATCACTCTGGTAAGTCTTCAAGGTAGACTTCCGAACCTTCACAGACTTCGTTCACCGGCAATCCACAATGACTCTTGGATGCTCAGAACGCGACACCTAACCGGCTGGAGGATACATAGTCCTCAAGTGTAATAAGTCTTCAGGTCACACAGACAGAAAGACTTCAGTGATGCCTAACACTCTTTGGCTCTGGGTGTTTGGGCTTTGTCCTCACAAGGATTTCTCTCTCAAAGGCTTCGAGGTGGGTTGCTCTCAAAACGACAAAAGCCATAAACTAACTCTAAGCAGCCACCAATTTATGGTGTAGGGGGGTGGGCTATTTATAGCCACAAGGCAACCCGACCTGATATGTCCGAAATGACCCTGGGTCACTAAGGAACTGACACGTGTTCCAACGGTCAGATTTCAAACACACACGGCAACTTTACTTGGGCTACAAGCAAAGCTGACTCATCCAGCTCTGGATAAGATTTGCTCTCATTGTCTTCGCTCGAAGACATAGGATTTGGGTTGAGCATCACTTCAGTCACTCTGACTTTGTTCACTTGGACCCCACTTAACAGTACGGTGGTTCCTATGACTCAACAAAGAAGAAAAGGAAACAGTGAAACAACACAGTCTTCTCGCTCCATACTCTTCACTCATTGTCTTCTCATGCCATAGTCTTTAGTGTGAATATCTTCACACACCACCATTGTCTTCAATGTCTTCATACATTTTTAGGGGTCATCTCCGGTAGGTAAACCGAATCAATGAGGGACACTACCTGCGTTATCCTGCAATTCTCACAAACGCATTAGTCCCTCAACCAACTTTGTCGTCAATACTCCAAAACCAACTAGGGGTGGCACTAGATGCACTTACAATACCACATTGTATTCAATTTGAGGAAGAACTTCATCATCTTCAACATTGTCATGGTGACCAATGTCTTCAGCAGTGATGGGATCAACTGCTGGAAACTCTTCAGCTTCAGGAGCCTCTGTGGAAGCAGGCTCATGAACAGTCATTCGTAGTTCTTGGGTTGCAGATGCAGGACGAACCACTGAGATGGGTTCAACAACAAGGGACTCTGTGGGAGCAGCCCGATTTTTCTTTGTCTTGCGCTTCTTCTTGGAGGGAGCAGCATCAGAGGCTTCTGAGGTTTTCCTTTTTCTGGCTTCAGCCTCTGCAGCCCTCGTCTTCTTCTGTTCTGAAGCGTTTGACGTGACTTTTGGCTTCGAGCCAGTCATGCTGCTTGGAAAGACAATGCAAGGTTCATCTTGCCTTGAAGGTGCAGGTTGGACAGTTGGTAGCTTCTTCTTCTTTGCAGCCATCCGGGGGTCGATGCCAGGACAACCAAGAGCCTTGCGCTTCTCAGCCTCATTGTAGGCAAGCACACACTTGTCAGCCAGATTTTTCATGTGCTCACGAGAGCCTCTAGCTTCTTCACGCTTCGTGTGAAACGCCTCTTTGAGCTCGTGAAGCATGATCTTGAAGTTCTTGACATCTTGCACGCTGAGCTGGGCCACATGCTTCTTGAACTGAGCCTTTTCATAGTCAATCTTGTGCTTCAGTTCAGCGATGCGCTGAGCAATAGCTAGCTCAGAAGCAATGGCACCATTGAAGGCGACGCTGAGGCCAATTGGAAGTTCCAGATCATCAAAGCTGAGATTTGGTGTGTCAAACCATTCATCAATGAAGTTATGGATGACTGCCACATCAAAGAGAGGCAAATTATTGAAGATCTCTGCTTCTTCCTTGCTCTTGATCAGTTGCTCAAGAGCATCATCTGCAAGATCGTCATCGCTGGACAGATCAATGTGCTCTTCACGTAGAATAGCAGCAGGAGTCAATGTCTGATCAGTACTCTTGATGATTTTCTTTTTCTTCTTCGTCTTCTTGGAGATGTGTGAAAGATCTTCAGACTGCACACTGTCTTTAGGAGGTGCAGTGGCCAGTGGCTTCACACGAGAAGCTTTTGGAGGTGCAGCTGATGTTGAAGCCTTAATTTTGTTTGGCTTCTGCGGCCTTGGAGGAGGAGCTGGGGCTTCATCAGAATCAGCATCATTATCAGAATGATCCACTTTGGCACCTTGTACCAAGATGTAAGAGATGAGGCCATCAAGGTTTGAAAAGGAGCCGATTCTATTTTCTTCCGCTTCATGTGTGCCATCATCACGGGGAGCAGAGGGACCATGATTGAAGTCTAATCCCCATGACTTCTTGTTTTCCTTTGCCGATGCCTTTGCATACTGGAAGTTGCGCTTGAAGAAATTATCATCACGACACCAGAGCAATGATGATGGATCGGCATTCTCAGGCGGTGGTCCATGGACCATACAAGGATAGAATTCTTGTGCAATGGCTTCAGTTTTATTCCTGGGGGGAAGGCCTCGATAGAGAATATCACCCCAAGGACTCTTGATAGCATTCTTCTCAGCGTACTCCTGGGTCACGAACTTGTACTTGAACCATTGTTCAGCCCAATAGCATCGAATCCATTGGATTCGTGTCTTGCGCTGATTATAATCCTCTTCAGGATCTGTCTTGTAAAGTTCTGCAAGATCATCAGGCAGATCCTTTGATGTTCCCTCTGGACGCTGTCTGCCACCCTTCCTTACAGATTTCTCCGTAGCCATGAACTTCAAACTGAATGGTTTCAATATGTTCAAAGGCTTCAAAGGCTTTCGCTTGCTGGTCAGACTAGAACTGGCTTCGGGAGATTCAATGTGTTGCTGTAAGAATTCTGCAAACGAACGCAGACTTTGAGAACCTAAGGATTCTCTCACGGACATGTACCTGTGACAGCATTAGAGATGCGAGGGAAGGGGAAGAGGTCATATGCATTCTCAGAAGATTTTGAAGATAAATCAGTTTGAAGACATTGACCTCATGTTGCGAAGAATTCACTTATATGTTGAGAGTTGGTTCCATATTTGTACGAATCCATGAATAAGTACAAGTGAGGAATCTAACTAGATATGAAGCTTAAGTGAATATACTAGGCAGTATGAGAAGCAGACAGAATAGATCTAACTTTGTATAGATAGAAACCAATTTTGGTAAATTGGATGAATCATTGAGGATCAAAAAGATGGTAAAAATAGAGTTATATTTACCACACGATGAACTCCTAGATGGGATGAATAGGAGACCGAGCAGTTCAATCCACCGTGCCCTAACTTGGCGACGGAGGACACCTACGGCGGCGGCGGAGAGGACGATGCCCGCGGCCGGCGTGAGGACGGCGTCGGAGAAGTCGCGGCAGCTAAGCGCTTCGTCGCCGGCGTCGTCGAGAGCTAGCGGTGGTGCTAGGGTTTTGACGAGGTGGAGAGGTGGAAGAAGGTTTTCTTGACCCAGGGGGCACGTATTTATAAGAAGGTGTGCGGCATAGTGCAATTACGCATGTGCCCCTGCCTGTTCACATCTGAGGGACACGTGGCAAGCATGCAACATACTCAGAGTTGTCCCACGTTCCCACGCCCGCCAAGTTTGTCGGATGGTTGTTCCGGCTTCTCCGGATTTCAATCAATAAGGATGAATCATTTAACAGACTTAATGTTTGTCTCTGTGTCTTCTGCTGACAAGGATGCAGAGAAGACATTCGACAGTTTCAATAGAATGCATATGATTTGGACAGATAGAGTTTGAGATAGTAAGCATAGAGAGATTAGGGTCCGATCACATTCACTTAGTTCAAAAGATTCAACGATGAAGACATAGCTATAAGTGAATGTTGTAGAGGACAGAATACTGGTGTGTATATATATATATATATATATATATATATATATATATATATATATATATATATATATATATATATATATATGAGAAAGCAATCAAATCAACCTAGTGAAGTAAATCATGAAGATTAGTTGAAATTTTGAAGTCAAATCAAATGCGAAGATATTCAACAATAACGCCATGAGTGAAACACTTCAAACCAAGAAATTTGGTGGTGGCGTTACCCACCGTATAGGAAGTATTAGACCCAGACACGGCGCACAATTATCGTGGCGCTCCAAAGTCAAATTCCACGTTAATGTATTCACACTCAGAATGTAAGTCTTCATTGATTGAAGATATACTTTACTTCGTGTGTTGCACATCTAACTCATCAACATGCATAAGTGTTAGGATGTGTGCCTGATCACAGGACATTTGAGGATTCCAAGATATTTAGCTCACACCGTAACTTGCAAAACCTTTTCTCATCCAAGGGCTTTGTGAAGATATCTGCCAGTTGCTCTTCAGTGTTGACGTGAATGATGTCAATATCTTTTTTCATGACATGATCTCTGAGAAAGTGATGACGAATTTCAATGTGCTTTGTCTTCGAGTGCTGAACTGGATTGTTGGCAATCTTAATGGCTCTTTCGTTGTCGCAGAAGAGAGGTACTTGTTTCAGATTGACGCCATAGTCCTTGAGAGTTTGCTTCATCCACAAAAGCTGAGCACAACAAGATCCAGCAGCAATGTATTCAGATTCAGCAGTTGAGAGTGATACATAGTTTTGCTTCTTTGAAGACCAACAAACAAGTGATCGTCCCGGAAAGTGACATGTTCCTGACGTAGACTTGCGATCCACCTTGTCACCAGCATAATCAGCATCCGAGAATCCAACCAGATGAAATTTTGAGCCCTTTGGATACCATAATCCGAGTGTTGGGATGTAAGCCAAATATCTAAGAATTCGCTTCACAGCTAAGTGATGCGATTCCTTTGGTGCCGCTTGGAATCGAGCACACATGCAAACACTAAGCATAATATCTGGCCAAGATGCACATAGGTAAAGTAAAGAACCAATCATGGAGCGGTATACCTTTTGATCGAACTCTTTACCATTGTCGTCGGGACTAAGATGATGTTTGGCTGGCATTGCGTCGTGTAACCTTTGCAATCTTGCATGCCGAACTTCTTCAGACAGTCTTAGAGATATTTTTCTTGAGATATGAAGATGCAATTTCTTTGCTGACAAATTTTAAGACCAAGGAAGAACTTCAGCTCACCCATCATGGACATCTGATATTGCTCTTGCATCATGTATCCAAACTCATCACTATACTTCTGGTTGGTGCAGCCGAAGATTATGTCATCCACATATATTTGGCATACAAACAGTTCACCATCATATGTCTTCGTGAAGAGTGTGGGATCGAGGGATCCTGGTTGAAGCCTTTGCTCTTCAAGAAGTCTTTGATTGTATCATACCAAGCACGAGGAGCTTGTTTGAGGCCATACAGTGCTTTGTTTAGTTTGTACACCATATCAGGATGTTTTGGATCTTCAAAGCCAGGTGGTTGAGCAACATACATTTCTTCTTCAATCTTGCCATTGAGGAAAGCACTCTTCACATCCATTTGATATAGCAAGATGTTGTGGTGATTAGCATAGGCTAGCAGTATGCGAATAGCTTCAAGCCTAGCCACAGGAGCAAATGTTTCATCAAAGTCAATTCCTTCAACTTGAGTATATCCTTGAGCCACAAGACGTGCATTGTTTTTGACGACTTGACCATGCTCATCTTGCTTGTTCTGATATATCCATTTAGTGTCAATAATGTTATGTTTGCGAGGGTCAGGGCGCTTGACAAGTTCCCAAACATTATTCAGCTTGAACTGTTGAAGTTCTTCTTGCATGGCTTGAATCCATTCAGGTTCCATAAAGGCTTCAGCATCTTTCTTGGGTTCAGATATTGATACAAATGAAAAATGCCCACAGAAATTTGCTAATTGTGTTGCTCTTGAGCGAGTAAGTGGACCAGGTGCATTGATGCTATCAATTATCTTCTCAATTTGTACTTCATTTGCAACACGAGGATGAACTAGACGAAGCCCTTTCTCATGCTGATCATTGTCATCATTGGGAGGATTGTCTTCGGTCTGAGCATTGTCTTCAGGTTGGTTTGGTGCAGAAATGATAAGTTCCTCTTCAGGCTGTGCTTCAGAGGGCATGATTTCACAAGTTCCCATCAGCTTGATAGATTCGCTGGAAGGAGCTTCATCTAGTGTGCTTGGCAGGAGCTCTCGTTGTGAACCATTGGTTTCATCAAATCGCACGTCCACAATTTCAACAATTTTGTAGTGAAAGAGGTTGAAGACTCTGTAAGAGTGTGAATCCTTTCCATAACCAAGCATGAAGCCTTCGTGAGCTTTGGGTTCAAATTTTGACTTGTGATGGGGATCCTTGATCCAGCACCTAGCACCAAAGACTCTGAAGTAGCTGACATTTGGCTTCTTGCCAGTAAGGAGCTCATAGGATGTTTTGCCCAGAAGCTTGTGGATATAGACACTGTTGATGATGTGACATGCTGTATCAATAGCTTCAGGCCAGAACTTTCTTGGTGTCTTGTACTCGTCGAGCATTGTTCGAGCCATCTCAATGAGGGTTCTGTTCTTGCGCTCTACAATGCCATTTTGCTGAGGTGTGTATGGAGCAGAAAACTCATGAGTGATTCCCATTGTATCCAGATAGAGATCAAGCCCGGTGTTCTTGAATTCAGTGTCGTTATCACTTCTGATATGCTTGATCTTGATGCCATAATTGTTCATTGCTCGATTGATGAATCGTCTGAAGACATCTTGTACTTCAGTCGTGTAGAGAATTATGTGCACCCATGTATATCTTGACTAGTCATCAACAATGACAAAGCCATAGAGACACGCTGTTGTTGTGAGGGTAGAGTAGTGAGTAGGGCCAAATAAGTCCATGTGCAACAGCTCAAAGGGTTGAGATGTTGTCATGATTGTCTTCGAGGGGTGCTTGGCCCTCGTCATCTTTCCAGCTTCGCAGGCACCACACAAATGATCTTTCTTGAAGTTGACACCTTTGATGCCTATGACATGCTTCTTCTTGACGAGTGTGTGTAAGTTCCTCATGCCAGCATGCCCCAGCCTTCGATGCCAGAGCCAGCATTCTGACGCTTTTGCAAGAAGACATACGGCAAGCTGTGGACCTCCTGAGAAATCTACCATGTATAGATCACCTTTCCTATACCCTTCAAAGACTAGAGACTTGTCAGATTCCATTAGTACAAGGCAACGATATTTTCCGAATATCATAATGATGTTTAAGTCACAAAGCATTGAGACAAACATTAAGTTGAATCCAAGGGATTCAACAAGCATCACTTTATCCATGTGTTGATCCTTTGAGATTGCAACTCTGCCTAGACCCAATACCTTGCCTTTACCAGTGTCAGCAAATGTGATTTGACTCTTGTCGGATGGACGTAAGGTTGAGTCCATGAGAAGACTTCAATCACCAGTCATATCATTAGTGCATCCGCTATCGATAATCCATTCTGAAGCACGAGGTGCCATACCCTATAGTGCAGTTAGGATGATAGGCTTCACAAGGTATGTTGTGAAGCATAAGCATTTGACGCACACTAGGATTATCACAGCTTAGATGAAAGTTAGAACACACAGTATGACAGGTAAGCGATTCATATGTGGAATACATAGTAAGTCATTTTATCATGCGTCCCTTTGTGTTTTAGGTCCCCAGCAATAATATTGGACGCCTTTGATTGCTGGCTGGAGACCATATTCTGCAAAAGAGAATTATTCTTCTTCACCACCCACATCTTTAGGGGTGGCTTAGAAGCAATGAGTCTAAGTGCAGCATCTGAGAATTTCGGCTTTGAAGCCCTAGCAAATAGCCTTGCAGGAAATGAATGATACTCATATTAATAAGCAGAAAAGTTCTTAGTCCTATGAACATGGCGGTTTGAGGACACACATTCATATTCATAAGGTTGAGTATGATTTCCCTGCAAAACATTGGTGTTAGGGTGACTCAAGTGAGTCCTGTATTCGTATGAAGCTGTTGGACCATATGATGCCTTTGGTCTGGGGTTTGTCTTCTTCCCAGGTGGTGTCATGATGACATTCACTGGAAGATTCTCAAGACAGGTTTTGGGAACCCAGATCTTCTTCATTGGCGGTCCATTCCTGCAGTTAGTACCAATATACCTGGCAAACACTTCACCATTATGATTTTTGAACAGTTTATAGTTTGCATCAAAGGATTCATCAATGATAATAGGATTAGCACAGGTAAAGCCAGATAAGGTGGATGGATCCACTGAAGGTTCCTTTGCAGCAACCCATGTGGTTTTTGGGATACTGCTCAGGCTTCCAGTCGGAACCATCAGCATTCATTTTCCTCTCGAACCCAACACCCTCTTTCCTAGGGTTTCAGTTCAGAATCTGCTTTTTGAGGACATCGCAAAGTGTCTAATGTCCTTTCAGACTTTTATACATCCCTGTTTCAAGCAATGTCTTCAACCTAGCATTTTTATCAACAATAGTAGTAGTATCCTCAGCAGAGGGGTTAGTTACCACATCAGTAGTTCAAGACAAAGCAACAGTAGCAGCATTGGAACATTCAACAACAGAGGTAGCGTTATTACGCTCAATGCATTGGAACATTTCTGTGTAACGCTGATTTGTTGAGCAAGTAATGAATCGCGCTCCTTCAGAAGATCTCCATAATCCACTCTTATCTTTTCAAGATCTTGCTTTCTTTGAAGACATTCTGAAGAAATTTTCTCATGATCAGACGAGAGAGCATTATGTAGATCTTGAAGGGCGTCAAACTTGGAATGTAGTCTCTGAAGACTCTCAGCCAAAGCTTTTGACTGATCCATTTCTTCGCCCAACATATCATCGCTCTTACTAAGCATGTTTTGAACCTTTTCCAAAGCTCTTTGTTGTTTAGTGGCAAGGGAAGCAAGTTTGACATAGCTGGGGCCAAATTCATCACCTGATTCATCATCACTAGTTTCAGAGAGGTAGCATTCAGTTACCTTAGCACCCCCTGGCATGAGGCATGGTGAAGATGAAGACAATTCAGGTGGAAAGGTCATCTCTTTAAGGGACACCTTGTAGTCATCAAGCCAAGGATCATGACAATTAAGATGACCTTCATAGACCTCAGAAAGCCGGTCCCAGATTAGCTTCGCGTGATTGAGGTGCATGACGTTCCTGAACTGATTTCGGGACAGACAGGAGCAGATGACATCCTTCGCTGTGAAGTTCAGTAGAGTGTACTTGCGAATGTCATCAGGCTCCGCCATCTTGCATAGATCGGTAAGACCAATCTCAGTGATGGTCCAAAGTTTGCTATCCATAGCCATGAGTCGCTTCTTCATCATGGCTTTCCACCGAGGATACTCATGACCATCAAAGGTGGGGCAAGATACATTCCTCAATCCTGTAGTCGACATAGCTAAACTCCAGGTGGTTAAACCGAATCACACAGAACAAGGGAGTACCTTGCTCTGATACCAATTGAAAGTGCTAGTTATCGACTAGAGGGGGGGTGAATAGGCGATTTTTATCAAAGTCTCAAAACGTGGAAGTTTTGAAGACAAACAATAGAAATGACCTAATTGGTATGCAGCGGAAGATAAACTACAACAAGCAAGCCATAGTCAAGTATGTAATAATGTGAACGTACAAAGACTAATAGCAGCTAGGTAGTAAGGATCAGGATGGAAGATAGTATGAAGCCAATCAACGATAGTAGTCAAGCAATGAAGTCAAACAGATAAGACAAATAAGCAATAACTTCACGAAGACAAACTCAAAGTAAAGGAGGGAAGGGATAGAACCAGTCACTTGTTGAAGACACAGGATTTTTTGGACCAGTTCCAGTTGCTGTGACAACTGTACATCTAGTTAGGGAGGCTGAGATTCAACTCAGAAGACCGCGTCTTCACCTTATTCCCCTTGAGCTAAGGACACACAGTCCTCGCCCAATCACTCTGGTAAGTCTTCAAGGTAGACTTCCGAACCTTCACAGACTTCGTTCACCGGCAATCCACAATGACTCTTGGATGCTCAGAACGCGACGCCTAACCGGCTGGAGGATACACAGTCCTCAAGTGTAATAAGTCTTCAAGTCACACAGACAGAAATACTTCAGTGATGCCTAACACTCTTTGTCTCTGGGTGTTTGGGCTTTGTCCTCGCAAGGATATCTCTCTCAAAGGCTTCGAGGTGGGTTGCTCTCAAAACGACAAAAGCCGTAAACTAACTCTCAGCAGCCACCAATTTATGGTGTAGGGGGTGGGCTATTTATAGCCACAAGGCAACCCGACCTGATAAGTCTGAAATGACCCTGGGTCACTAAGGAACTGACACGTGTTTCAACGGTCAGATTTCAAACACACACGGCAACTTTACTTGGGCTACAAGCAAAGCTGACTCATCCAGCTCTGGATAAGATTTGCTCTCATTGTCTTCGCTCGAAGACATAGGATTTGGGTTGAGCATCACTTCAGTCACTCTGACTTGTTCACTTGGACCCCACTTAACAGTACGCTGGTTCCTATGACTCAACAAAGAAGAAAAGGAAACAACGAAACAACTCAGTCTTCGCGCTCCATAGTCTTCACTCAATGTCTTCTCATGTCATGGTCTTCAGTGTGAATATCTTCACACAACACCATTGTCTTCAATGTCTTCATACATATTTAGGGGTCATCTCCGGTAGGTAAACCGAATCAATGAGGGACACTTCCTGCGTTATCCTGCAATTCTCACAAACGCATTAGTCCCTCAACCAACTTTGTCATCAATACTCCAAAACCAACTAGGGGTGGCACTAGATGCACTTACACCTACCTTAATAGGCAGGAGCTTCCTGATGATCAAAATGAGGCCCGTCGCATAGTTTGGCGTTCTAAAGCCTACAAAGTTCATGAAGGTGAGTAGTACAAGAAAAGCACTACCGGACTTCTCCAAAGGTGCATCTCTAAAGAGGAGGGACGACAACTCTTGGCTGAAATACATGTTGGCATGTGTGGCCATCATGCCGCAACTCATGTCCTCGTAAGTGAATCTTTCCAGACAGGTTTCTTCTGGCCAACGGCCCAAGCAGCCGCACAAGCCCTTGTCCAATGTTGTGTGGGATGTCATCTTTTCACCAATCAATGTCAGATGCCTCCCGCTGCCTTAAGAACAATCCCCATCACTTGGCCTTTCGCGGTCTGGGGGCTCGATATGGTCGGACCCCTTAAAGGGGGAAGCCACAAAAAGAAATATTTACTGGTTATGGTGGACAAATTCACTAAGTGGATAGAGGCCAAACCAGTAAGAACGGCTGAAGCAGGGCCAGTGATTGACTTTATATCCGGTGTGGTACACCGCTATGGTGTCCCACACAGCATCATCACTGATAATGGCTCCAATTTTACGGTCGATGACGTGAAAAATTGGTGTGCTAGATTGGGCATTAAACTCAACTATGCATCCGTCTACCACCCTCAAACAAACGGTCAGGTCGAATGGGCCAATGGCGTGATAATGAGCGGCAAACCCTGACTGGTGCGCTCCCTACGGAAGTCAGACAAGCATTGGGTTGAGGAACTCGATTCCGTACTCTGGGGGCTGCTGACTACACCTAACCAAACAACCGGATACACACCTTTCTTCATGGTGTACGGCGCAGAGGTTGTCTTGCCCTGTGACATTATTCATTACTCACCTCGAGTGTGCATGTATGAAGAGAGATAAGTCGAGCTTGCTCGGCAGGATAACCTAGACGGCCTCGAAGAGGAGCGTGATATCGCACAAGCTCATTCCGCATTTTACCAACAACAGGCCAGGCGATACCAAAGCAGAGAAGTGCGGGCCAAGATATATAACGTTGGCGACCTCGTCTTGCGTCTTCCAGAGAAGAAAACAAATAAGATCAAACCACGATGGGAGGGCCCCTTCATCATCGATTAAGTTCTCACAGGAGGAGCCTATCGCCTTTGTAATGCATTAGATAATCGCCTTGAGCCAAAACCATGGAACGCTGCTCGGCTCCGACGATTCTATAGATAGTTCGGGAGCACCTTTTTACTTTGACTAGGTTCCTTTTTCTCCTCTCCTATTTTATTTTTCCTTTTAATATCCCAGGGTACGTTCGGTTCTACCGAACTGTTAGGGGTACACATATTTAAATGTACATACCCCATTGTAACTGGGGGCTTCTTTAATGAAGCTTATTACTAAAATCTCGTTGCTTACATTGTTTACATCGTTTTGTTCTATACATCCTTTTGCCATTATATGCACCTCTATGACTTAAATGTTTGCCAAGATGGGTTGCCTCGCTCTTGTGTTTATACCCTACGTTCCCGATTGTTTGGCTAGGGTGTAAAGGGAGCACCTCTTCCATTGTTACAACCAGGTAATCCAGATATGTACCTCAGACGGGTGAAGCCGAAAGCTAGCGTTCTTAAGGGAATAATTGGTCGGCAAGCAACGACAAATTATTTATGTTTATGTAATTCTTCTAACAAATAAGGGATAGGCTGCCCGTAATCCTATCTTTCGGATCAAAGCCTAGGCATGCGTAATTAAGCACGTCGACCCAAGGAAAGGAACCCTTAACGGAACTATTTTCCCTGGAAGATGTTTCTTACGTTAAATAGTAATATAACATAAATCCCCAAACAAATTTTGTCTACTTGAGCAATATGACCGGATTGCCTGGTTTCCGAACAAAATGAGTGTTTATTACATTCAAATATGGTATCCGGAAACACTCCAACTTTTTGGTATGGAGGTTGAGGACGAAGGCCTGCGATGACAAATTTATACAAGTTTTGTTGGAGATAAGTTTGATGATAAAGTACATTGATACATCGAATCGAATGCCTACTCTTTATCTATGCCATCTATAAGACTATCTAAGCTACAGTCTTCTTGTGAATATTTCGCAGCTATCATCACTTGGTCATACACCAAGTTCACGGGAATCTCTTTTTCGTCCGGTCCCCGAGGTCCAACTTGGGCCATACGATTCGGATCGAGACCGGTGTAGCGTGTTTTCACCATTGCCCATGCCTCTCGTGCACCTTCCCGGCATGCTGACGCCTTCCATAGCTCAAAACGGCACCGGGCACCTTTGAACAAGTTCTCCAACCCCTCCATACTTTCTGGAGGGGCATCCGATGGCCATAAGGCTTTGACCATAGTCTTCATGGCTTTTCGGGCTTGCTCATGCACTACGGCAGCTCTTTTAGAACATCGCCTCGGAATCCGGATACTTCCTCTTCAGGACGCCCGGTTAACAGACCTGCAAGCACAA
This sequence comes from Triticum dicoccoides, assembly GCF_002162155.2. Lineage (NCBI taxonomy): Eukaryota > Viridiplantae > Streptophyta > Magnoliopsida > Poales > Poaceae > Triticum > Triticum dicoccoides. The sequence continues at coordinate 102,239,709 of NC_041381.1, read as the reverse complement.
CATTATAACACTCTGAATTATGGGATAATATGATTCCCCTGGATGGTTCAAAGGTCATACCAAATATACCGCCTTTCAAAAAAAATTCTCTTTTTGTGCGTCCGATAATTGAGCCTTTAAGCTCTTTATCTCTTTGGCTTGCTTATCCTTTTCCTCCTCCAGTTTGTTATTTTGATCAATGGTCATCATGAATTTCTTCATTTCCTCTAGCTCTATGGTGGCGGCATCTAGCTTTGTCTGGCTCATTTCAAGCTCCTAGGATAGCGTGTTGTTCTTCTCTTTTAGAACATGTGGTCATAACGATCCTTAAATCTGTTGGTCTAAACCGCTTCAAGTCTCGGGAGCTACTGGCGTATATCTATTAAATTTGCACAAACTATTACCTGCATATCCTTTGAAAACAGGTGAGCAACTCCTGCAAGTCCATCCCGGGCGGCTCGGATATATGCATCCACGGAGCTGAGGGCAGTAAATTCCTGCTCAGTAAAAGCTGGAGCACGCATGGTCTCCTTCAATCACCGATAATTCATCACGCTCTCCACTTCAGAATTTGTGATAGATACGTCATCTGAATCCTCATGAGATGGATGGGTTGGCGCTGCATCCGTATTGGCTCTTGTCTTGGTTGATGAGCCTGGTGCTGGATTAGCTGATGATGGGCCAACTGGGCCTTTGGACACGGTTCGCTGTGTGCTCATTCTGAAATAAGATGGGAGGAGAAATATGACAATCTGGTCTTATGCCTAGGCACATGTTAAAGGTTATACCTCTTTGATGAAGGAGGGGGCTCGACTGCTCTCCTGGTTACCTTTTGTTTTGAAGGCTCCCCTGTGTAGTTGCTGCCTTCCTGGAGGTCGCCCTCGATGGAGTGCGGCTCGCTGAGCGCCGAACCTATAAAGCACGATTCAGTGTGATGGGTGAGACGCAAGTGGGGGGGGGGCTCCTTTCTTTTAGAATAATTTCCGAGTACTTACATTGGAGAAGGGGAGAATGCCGGGGTAGTCAGCCATAATAGCCACTTCCAAGCCGTCAAGGCTCGCTTGATAAAAGACTCCATCATCAAGGTCTATAAATATATCTGAATCCTCGCGGAAGCCCGGGTCTTTGTTGCGAGCGTAATCCTCTGGCTGTGGGGCGGGAGAATGAAAATTTTGGACCACCTTCCTCCATGTCTGTTTTAATACGACCAGGACCATTTGATTAGCGCACCTCGATAATAAGGTAGGACAATGCTGATAATCAAAAAACTTACCCATTTAATGGGGTTATACATTGAAAAAACTTCCCGATAGTTTAAACGGGTGAATTCTTCTTTCTCCCCCTTATAAAGATTTGCCAAAATGGCGGCCAGAGCAACTGGGGTATCCGGGCCCTCGCGCTTGTAACGAGATGCGTCGTCCTTTCCGTTTAACACCATAAAGGGGTCACTCTAGACTGAAGGGGTCAGATGCATCGCTTTATCGTGATGGCCATGACTTCGATTATCGAAAGTTTGGAATGGGAAAGTACCCTGACCTTGCTAAGCGACCTCTTTATTTCTGCATCGTCTTCTTGCTTGGGGCTCCGGGGGCGCCAATTGAAGCGTTTCTTCAAAGGAGCACTGGAGAATTCGGGAAGTCCACGCCGAACTAGGTCCGGAAGGGGAACGTCCTCAACATAAAACCATTCTGAAGTCCATTCTTCGGATTCCATCTTGGGAGTTCCGACGACGTAACCTGATCCAGCTATGCGCCGCCCACCTCAAATATGGAACCCCCTTGGGGACGAGGGACAAGGTAAAATAACTTTCTCCACAGTTCAAAATGAGCCTCGCAGCCTAAGAATAGTTCGCAAAAAGCGACAAAACCCGAAATGTGCAGGATAGAACCTGGTGTGAGTTGTGCAGCTGGATCCCGTAGAATTCCGATAGACCTCTGAGGAAGGGGTGGATCGGGAATCCTAAGCCCCTCGGAAGAAACGAGACAAAGCACACCCTCTCCTCCTTGTTGGGGTTGGGGAAATTTTCTGCTAGCACATCATTGCCAATCGAGGCCAATCCCGCCCTCACGGAGACTAGATCTGCAGGAGGGAGATATCCCTGTGTCTGAAGTCGATTCAACTAGAGGTGAGACACTGAGCAGCTTTGCCAATCACCCGCTTGAGGGCCATATGAGGGCGCGAAGAAGAGCTAGGAGCGTTGGCCATGTCTTGAAGTTTTTCATTGTTGGCTCTGATGATCTTTGCGCAATGTGGATGGCATTCGGGGATCTAATCTCCTTATATAGATGCCGCCCTTGCGTGGTAAGGGGCTTATTTTTAAAAGATTATTATGGACCGTTCGCATTCGCCCGACGGGTGGAAATCAAGGCGACGACAGGGAGGAATCGTAAAGGCAGAACATGGAGGTCAAAACCGGACTGTTGTCAATCCGGAGTATGATGAAGAACCCGCCTTGCAAAGCCAAAGACATAAGCCGGATACTACATCATCATTGAAGGCAAGTTTGGGGGCTACCGAGGGAGTCCTGGATTAGGGGGTCCTTAGGTGTCCGGTCTATTCGATATGGGTCGGACTGATGGGCCATGAAGATAAAGTAGAAGGTTATTCCCCGTGTCCGGGTGGGACTCCTATATGCATAGAACGACAAGTTTGGTGTCCGGGTGTAATGTTTCCTTCTTCTGCAAGCCGGCTCTGTATAACCCTAAGCCCCTCTCGTGTGTATATAAACCTGATGGTTTAGTCCGTAGAGGCTATCAGAATAATCATAGGCGAGACAACTAGGGTTTGGCCATTACGATCTCGAGGTAGATCAACTCTTGTAACCCCTATACTCATCGAATACAATCAACCAGGACATAGGGTTTTACCTCCTTTGAGAGGGCCTGAACCTGGGTAAACACCGCGTCCCCATTGTCCCTTGTTACCATTGATCCTTAGACTCACAGCTTGGGCCCCCCTACCCGAGATCTGGCCATTT
>NC_041381.1:102235019-102236464 GCF_002162155.2 Triticum dicoccoides | reverse complement strand
TGTTTTTCATATAAATTTAGTTGAACAGAAAGAGACAAGACAAAAAGTTGATGAATAGTGATGTTTGGAGTCAAAGGAGCTTTTTGAATTTTATTAGGCATGAAGCCTATCAAATACTCTTGACGTTATCTTTCTTCTAGAAATCAAGAAAGCACCCAGTCACAACGATTTAATTAGAAAACAGAAAGCAAGACACAATTTATTTTGAAACAAAGAAAACAAAGTTTCATCTTGGTAATTTCTCCGTTTCTGTTCTATATTTTGAAGTTAAGATTTTGTAGAACAACAATTCTTTTTTATGTCACAATAAGAACCATACCCAAAGGTCCAGCGGGAACTATTGTGGATGTATCATAGTTAGAAAATGAAATTGGTAGCAGAGATATCAACTTCAACGATATGGTAATTTTGCAATATATTCAGATTTCTTTTTTTTTTGAGGATATATATTCAGAGTTCTGATTTCATGTGTTCGGCACGTTCTTGACTTAAGAAATATATAACCAACAATTCAGGATATAATCATTATTATATGAATTTCCGATTGTATGGTGTGTTCTATGAATCCAGTGGGAACCCATTTCTCTCTTGTTCACTCTTGTGCTGCCAGTCATGTGATTTAGTTGGTAGCTATGCTCAAACTCGATGTTGAATAGTATTACACCATTTTTCAGGATGAAGACGTCTATACCTTACCCCAGTTTGATGTTGAACCTGAATCGGAAAGAAAAGCAAAGGTGTGGAAAGCAGATATCATGAGCATCAAGTTTGACCTGAAACCTGACAAGTACATCTCGTGCATTGTTGGGAGGGAATGTTCTCTAGCACGGTACAAGCTCGAGGGAGCTAGCGATCTCGCCTCCTTACTGCACAATCTTGCATCTGCTGACCGAGGAGAACGTGACGACTTTCGTCCCACGAAGAGACAAAAAGAAGATCATGATTCAGGAGCTATGAGCGAGTAGTGATTTTGCCTTTTTCTCATTCATCTATTTACTATCTACTGCCACTATAAAAGAAAAAAAGGGGCAGATCCAAACAATCCCATCCATTCATCATCAAAATCTAATGGCCCTTAATCATTCTGTGTTTAACGCTATCAATCACGCAACAAGCCACAATCGATCGTTAATCGCCCCGCATTAAGAAAACCGGTCGCGCGCACGACCTCCACCTTCTCCTCCCGCACGACCTCCTCCTCCTCCCGCGCCGTTCGCCTCCCGCACCTCGCGCCGAGCCACGGGAAGCCGCGCCCTTCACTGCCGCCTCGCGCCGCCGGAGCCACGGGAAGCCGCCGCAGGTCGCCGGGAGCCCGCCCCCGCCGCGCCGTTCGCCGCCTCCCCAGCCGCGGGAGCCCGCCCCCGCCGCGGGTTGCCGCCTCCCCAGCCACGGGAGCACGCCCACGCCGCGGGAGCCGTCCCGCCGCGGGTCATAGCCTCCCCAGC
>NC_041381.1:102170535-102234558 GCF_002162155.2 Triticum dicoccoides | reverse complement strand
GTCGCCGCGCCCGTCGCCCTGGGAGCCGCGCCATCGGAGCCGCTGCCCGTCGCACGCCGGGGGAGCCCCGCCGCAGGTCGCCGCCCTTCGCCGGGGGAGAGCCGGAGCCGCCGCCCTCGCGCGCCGGGGGAGAGCCGTCGTAGGTCGCCGCTCTTCGCCGGGGGAGAGCCGTCGCAGGTCGCCGCTCTTCGCCGGGGGAGAGCCGGAGCCGCCGCCCTCGCGCGCCGGGGAAGAGCCGTCGCAGATCGCCGCCCTTCGCCGTGGGAGAGCCGGTGCCGCTGCCCTTGGCTGCGGGAGTCATCGGCAAGTCGCAGCCCGTCGCGCGCCGTGGGAGAGGCGCCCCAGGTCGCTGCCCTTCACCACGGGAGAGCCGGAGCCGCGGAGCCGCCGTCCGTCGCGCGCCGGGGGAGAGCCAGGTCTCCTCCTCTGCTGCCGCAGGTACGCCGACACCTCGCTCCCCCGCGCAACACCGTCCGCTGAAACATCTTGCCGTGCCTCACACCGGCCCCACCATCTTGCCGTGCCTCACACCGGCCCCACCGTGCTGCCCGCAATTCTTCGCCTTGTGGCGGCGCTCGGCACGCATGCCCTGCACTGCCGCTTCACCGTCGTCCGAACATGCAGTCTACCCGTTTCACGAGGCCACGCGACTCGCGTGATCGATGGAGGCGAGGCGAAGTGGTCTTTTGAGTCTTTGAAGCGAGTACACGTTTACAGTTTCAGTCATTGCACATGGTATTATTTATTCACCCTGCACGAGGTACAACCACGCCATGGGTCTGCTTAGTTCTTTTCTTTGATCTACTCTATCCCGCTAATCCCGCTCCTAACCCTCCTCCGTCCTCATTTTTCTGCAGAGCAGCCGAGCCTTGACAAACCCTCCGCAAGAAACAACTTCCACCGAAAGGCACCAACAGTTCTTTCTAGACATCCCTATCGTTTCCTTTGTATCTTCAGAATCCATCGCAATTGATTTTACATAGAGCAATTCATCTTTGGTACACCACTGAAGAAATTTGTAGCACCTGATTTGTGTAGCATGATCTTTTTTCAGCGACTTTGAAGTGAGATCCCCGTCCTTTAGACATCTACTAATTCAGAGAATCCCCTCTTAAGAATAGAATATTTGTCTTCCCGTTTAGTTTGGGTTCTCCACTAGGACAAACTAGCAAATGTATTCATCTATTTTTTAGTGCTTCATAATTGTGGTGATGCATGGAGTAAGTACTAACAGACTTCTGCATGTCTATCTTTGACATGGATTATATATATACAACGTGAGTATATATGATTTAGCTTAGATATTTTTCGCACCAGAAGTCCAGAATAGTCCAGAATGACACTGAAGGTTAGAATCACCCTTCTTCCAGATTGATTAATTGTAGAGTGCTTTTTATATGAAACTACCAGTTGTTATTTTCCTCCTTTGCCTTACCCAATGATACCATGCATTCTTCATAGGTTGAGACCATGGGCATCGTCAAAATCCCAATCAGAGCCATGCTTGATGTCATGTTGAAGGACCTAGACGTTCCTCAACCAATGTCCACTTTTACCCATCAGTATCCTGAATGATGAACGATGAACAAGTATCTTTGTCTAGCAAATGCTTTAAAGTTTGTATGCACGGCTCAGAACTAAGATGCAACTGAAGCACTCAAGTAGAAAAGACTAGGCAGTAGTGAAGTGTGGATGGGGTGAGAAAGAGAAGGGAAAAAAGCGTTCTCATTTTAGAAAAAAGAGGTCCTAACCTGTTTTTTTAATACTCAAAACATACAGTATATATGATACTATGGTTTATAACTGCAATATTTGTTGATGCCAAACACCCTAAATTATTTAAAACTATATTATACACGTACATTTCTCCCAAGTCATATAGCGGTTAATATTCAAATCTTTATTTTACTTTTATGAAACTGATTGGTGATGCTTTGTACATAATAGTCAGGATCTGGTTCACATTACTATACTTCGTGCCTAAATGATATTCACCACTATCTCTATGCCCTTCTATATATTGTTTATCATTTGTACTTTTATATCTGCAAATGAGTAAGAAAAATAATTGATGTGCCTCTGTTTGAATCAAGAGAATGTTCCCTGTTTAAGGAAATATAGCTATGGATTGTAGTGCAAATATGACACATAATCCAACGTTTGATGAGAAGAAAGCGGAATACAACACAAAACATCATATATCCTGATCACAAAAAGGAGTTGCAGCTCTCGACTGTCTTAACCATGACCAATTATCACAAACATGTGTTTTTCTATTAGACTGTGCTATGGTTCATCTCTGTACAACAATTCTCATATCTAACATCATGTGTTTCTACTTGCAGCTTTTTGTCAGGCCCCACTTGTTTCTAGCTATTCGTGGTTCCAATTAAATGCAAGAGCATCTATAATGTGTTTTGCCGCATTCATTCAGTATGCATTAACTCCTCTCTCCCATGATGACAATAGAGCATAAATTCACCGAAAATCGGCCACTCTCTCCTGATGCCCCCTCATGGTGCCAGATAAACTCGCAGGTCAGAAAAACTTTCATAATTGTTGAAGCATTTATCTCTTCAAGCTGTAACAAGAGTTCTCTGATAAGGATGCCTTGCAATATTAACCTCACCTGTGTTATTTTCTGGAGATTTTATAGCCTGACCATGAATTTGGCTTGAAATGCTCCTGATGAGGCTTTAAAGTCCTCGGAAGTGTGGTAAGACCCACTCTCACATTGAGGTTTATTCACCATTAAACTTCTATAAACGGGGTTACCAAACCATCCACCTTACACACCGTACCAAAAAGTTGTGTTTCCAGAGAGCATGACTGTTGAAATGTATTTTTTCTTACATTTTAACCTTTGGCCAGGGGAACTTTGTAAAACACGACATGGTGATGGACATGTCTTCTTAGAAAATGAATTTATAATGTAAGGTTGTGTTCTAATTTGCTCTTGCTGTAGAATTATTGAAGACGGGTTAAGAGTAGTGTCTTTTAATTAGCATGAATTATATAGTAGGCTGGCTATGAACTGAAATTATGCCCTCTTGTTCACTGTGTTGGGGAACGTAGTAATTTCAAAAAAATTCCTACGCACACGCAAGATCATGGTGATGGCATAGCAACGAGAGGGGAGAGTGTTGTCCACGTACCCTCGTAGACCGTAAGAGGAAGCGTTAGCACAACGCGGTTGATGTAGTCATACGTCTTCACGATCCGACCGATCCAAGCACCGAACGTACGGCACCTCCGAGTTCAGCACACGTTCAGCTCGATGACGATCCCCAGGCTCCGATCCAGCAAAGCTTCGGGGATGAGTTCCGTCAGCATGACGGCGTGGTGACAATGATGATGTTCTACCGGCGCAGGGCTTCGCCTAAACTCCGCGACGATATGACCGAGGTGGAATATGGTGGAGGGGGGCACCGCACACGGCTAAGGAACGATCCGTAGATCAACTTGTGTGTCATGGGGTTCCCCCCTGCCCCCGTATATAAAGGAGGGAGGGGGAGGCCGGCCGGTCCTTGTGGGCGCGCCAAGGAGGAGGAGTCCTCCTCCTAGTAGGAGTAGGAGGGGGAAGGAAGGGGGAGAGGGGGAACGAAAGAGGGGGCCACCGCCCCCCCTCCTAGTCCAATTCGGACCAGAGGGAGAGGGGACGCGCGGCCCACCCTGGCCGCCCCTCTCTCTTTCCACCAAGGCCCATGTGGCCCATTATCTCTCTCGGGGGGGTTCCGGTAACCCTCCGGCACTCCGGTTTTCTCCGAAAACGTCCAGAACACTTCCGGTGTCTGAATATAGTCGTCCAATATATCAATCTTTATGTCTCGACCATTTCGAGACTCCTCGTCATGTCCGTGATCACATCCGGGACTCCGAACAAACTTCGGTACATCAAAACTTATAAACTCATAATAAAACTGTCATCGTAACGTTAAGCGTGCGGACCCTACGGGTTCGAGAACTATGTAGACATGACCTAGAAATATTCTCGGTCAATAACCAATAGCGGAACCTGGATGCCCATATTGGTTCCTACATATTCTACGAAGATCTTTATCGGTCAAACCGCATAACAACATACGTTGTTCCCTTTGTCATCGGTATGTTACTTGCCTGAGATTTGATCGTCGGTATCCAATACCTAGTTCAATCTCGTCGCTGGCAAGTCTCTTTACTCGTTACGTAATGCATCATCCCATAACCAACTCATTGGTCACATTGCTTGCAAGGCTTATAGTGATGTGCATTACCGAGAGGGCCCAGAGATACCTCTCCGACAATCGGAGTGACAAAACCTAATCTCGAAATACGCCAACTCAACATGTACCTTCGGAGACACCTGTAGTACTCCTTTATAATCACCCAGTTACGTTGTGACGTTTGGTAGTACCCAAAGTGTTTCTCCGGTAAACGGGAGTTGCATAATCTCATAGTTACAGGAACATGTATAAGTCATGAAGAAAGCAATAGCAATATACTAAACGATCAAGTGCTATGCTAACGGAATGGGTCATGTCAATCACATCATTCTCCTAATGATGTGATCCCGTTAATCAAATGACAACACATGTCTATGGTTAGGAAACATAACCATCTTTGATTAATGAGCTAGTCAAGTAGAGGCATACTAGTGACTATATGTTTGTCTATGTATTCACACATGTATCATGTTTCCGGTTAATACAATTCTAGCATGAATAATAAACATTTATCATGATATGAGGAAATAAATAATCACTTTATTATTGCCTCTAGGGCATATTTCCTTCAGTCTCCCACTTGCACTAGAGTCAATAATCTAGATTACATAGTAATGATTCTAACACCCATGGAGTCTTGGTGCTGATCATGTTTTGCTCGTGAGAGAGGCCTAGTCAATGGGTCTGCAACATTCAGATCCGTATGTATCTTGCAAATTTCTATGTCTCCCATTTGGACTTGGCCCCGGATGGAATTGAAGCGTCTCTTGATGTGCTTGGTCCTCTTGTGAAATCTGGATTCCTTTGCCAAAGCAATTGCACCAGTATTGTCACAGAAGATCTTCATTGTTCCCGATGCACTAGGTATGACACCTAGATCGGAAATGAACTCCTTCATCCAGACTCCTTCATTTGCTGCTTCCGAAGCAGCTATGTATTCCGCTTCACATGTAGATCCCGCCACGACGCTTTGTTTAGAACTGCACCAACTTACAGCTCCACCGTTTAATAAAAACACGTATCCGGTTTGCGATTTAGAATCGTCCGGATCAGTGTCAAAGCTTGCATCGACGTAACCATTTACAACTAGCTCTTTGTCAGCTCCATATACGAGAAACATATCCTTAGTCCTTTTCAGGTATTTCAGGATGTTCTTGACCGCTGTCCAGTGATCCACTCCTGCATTACTTTGGTACCTCCCTGCCAAACTTATTACTAAGCATACATCAGGTCTGGTACATAGCATTGCATACATGATAGAGCCTATGGCTGAAGCATAGGGAACATCTTTCATTTTCTCTCTATCTTCTGCTGTGGTCGGGCATTGAGTTTGACTCAACTTCACACCTTGAAGCACAGGCAAGAACCCTTTCTTTGCCTGATCCATTTTGAACTTTTTCAAAATTTTATCAAGGTATGTGCTTTGTGAAAGTCCTATTAAGCGTCTTGATCTATCTCTATAAATCTTGATGCCCAATATGTAAGCAGCTTCACCTAGATCTTTCATTGAAAAACTTTTATTCAAGTATCCCTTTATGCTATCCAGAAATTCTATATCATTTCCAATTAATAATATGTCATCTACATATAATATCAGAAATGTTACAGAGCTCCCACTCACTTTCTTGTAAATACAGGCTTCTCCAAAAGTCTAAAATGAAACCATATGCTTTGATCACACTATCAAAGCGTTTATTCCAATTCCGAGATGCTTGCACCAGTCCATAAATGGATCGTTGGAGCTTGCACACTTTGTTAGCACCTTTTGGATCAACAAAACCTTCTGGTTGCATCATATACAACTCTTCTTCCAGAAATCCATTCAAGAATGCAGTTTTGACATCCATTTGCCAGATTTCATAATCATGAAATGCAGCAATAGCTAACATGATTCGGACAGACTTAAGCATCGCTACGGGTGAGAAAGTCTCATCGTAGTCAACCCCTTGAACTTGTCGAAAACCTTTCACAACAAGTCGAGCTTTATAGACAGTTACATTACCATCAGCGTCAGTCTTCTTCTTAAAGATCCATTTATTCTCAATGGCTTGCCGATCATCGAGCAAGTCAACCAAAGTCCATACTTTGTTCTCATACATGGATCCCATCTCAGATTTCATGGCCTCTAGCCATTTTGCGGAATCTGGGCTCATCATCGCTTCCTCATAGTTCGTAGGTTCATCATGGTCAAGTAACATGACTTCCAGAATAGGATTACCGTACCACTCTGGTGCGGATCTTACTCTGGTGGACCTACGAGGTTCAGTAGAAACTTGATCTGAAGTTTCATGATCAATATCATTAGCTTCCTCACTAATTGGTGTAGTTGTCACAGGAACCGGTTCTTGTGATGAACTACTTTCCAACAAGGGAGTAGATACATTTATCTCATCAAGTTCTACTTTCCTCCCACTCACTTCTTTCGAGAAAAACTCCTTCTCTAGAAAGGATCCGATTTTAGCAACAAAAATCTTGCCCTCAGATCTGTGATAGAAGGTGTACCCAATGGTCTCTTTTGGGTATCCTATGAAGACACATTTCTCCGATTTAGGCTCGAGCTTATCTGGTTGAAGTTTCTTCACATAAGCATCGCAGCCCCAAACTTTAAGAAACGACAACTTTGGTTTCTTGCCAAACCACAGTTCATAAGGCGTCGTCTCAACGGATTTTGATGGTGCCCTATTTAACGTGAATGCGGCCGTCTCTAAAGCATAACCCCAAAATGATAGCGGCACATCAGTAAGAGACATCATAGATCGCACCATATCTAGTAAAGTACGATTACGACGTTCGGACACACCATTTCGTTGTGGTGTTTCGGGTGGCATGAGTTGCGAAACTATTCCGCACTGTTTCAAATGTAAACCAAACTCGTAACTCAAATATTCTCCTCCACGATCAGATCATAGAAACTTTATTTTCTTATTATGATGATTTTCCACTTCACTCTGAAATTCTTTGAACTTTTCAAATGTTCCAGACTTGTGTTTCATCAAGTAGATATACCCATATCTGCTCAAGTCATCTGTGAAGGTGAGAAAATAACGATACCCGCCACGAGCCTCAACATTCATTGGACCACAAATATCAGTATGTATGATTTCCAACAAATTAGTTGCTCACTCCATAGTTCCGGAGAACGACGTTTTAGTCATCTTGCCCATAAGGCACGGTTCGCAAGTACCAAGTGATTCATAATCAAGTGATTCCAAAAGCCCATCAGTATGGAGTTTCTTCATGCGCTTTACACCGATATGACCTAAACGGCAGTGCCACAAATAAGTTGCACTATCATTATCAACTCTGCATCTTTTGGTTTCGACACTATGAATATGTGTATCACTACTATCGCGATTCAATAAAAATAGACCACTCTTCAAGGGTGCATGACCATAAAAGATATTACTCATATAAATAGAACAACCATTATTCTCTGATTTAAATGAATAATCGTCTCGCATCAAATAAGATCCATATATAATGTTCATGCTTAACGCTGGCACCAAATAACAATTATTTAGGTCTAAAACTAATCCCGATGGTAGATGTAGAGGTAGCGTGCCGACCGCGATCACATCGACTTTGGAACCATTTCCCACGCGCATCGTCACCTCGTCCTTAGCCAATCTTCGCTTAATCCGTAGTCCCTGTTTCGAGTTGCAAATATTAGCAACAGAACCAGTATCAAATACCCAGGTACTACTGCGAGCATTAGTAAGGTACACATCAATAACATGTATATCACATATACCTTTATTCACTTTGCCATCCTTCTTATCTGCCAAATACATGGGGCAGTTCCGCTTCCAGTGTCCAATCTGCTTGCAGTAGAAGCACTCAGTTTCAGGCTTTGGTCCAGACTTGGGTTTCTTCTCTTGAGCAGCAACTTGTTTGCTGTTCTTCTTGAAGTTCCCCTTCTTCTTCCCTTTGCCCTTTTTTCTTGAAACTGGTGGTCTTGTTAACCATCAACACTTGATGCTCCTTCTTGATTTCTACCTCCGCGGCTTTTAGCATTGCGAAGAGCTCGGGAATAGTCTAGTCCATCCCTTGCATATTATAGTTCATCACGAAGCTCTTGTAGCTTGGTGGCAGTGATTGGAGAATTCTGTCAATGACACTATCATCAGGAAGATTAACTCCCAGTTGAATCAAGTGATTATTATACCCAGACATTTTGAGTATGTGTTCACTGACAGAACTATTCTCCTCCATCTTGCAGCTATAGAACTTATTGGAGACTTCACATCTCTCAATCCGGGCATTTGCTTGAAATATTAACTTCAACTCCTGGAACATCTCATATGCTCCATGACATTCAAAACGTCGTTGAAGACCCGGTTCTAAGCCGTAAAGCATGGCACACTGAACTATCGAGTAGTCATCAGCTTTGCTATGCCAGACGTTCTTAACGTCGTTAGTTGCATCAGCAGCAGGCCTGGCACCCAGCAGTGCTTCCAGGACGTAATTCTTCTGTGCAGCAATGAGGATAATCCTCAGGTTATGGACCCGGTCCATGTAATTGCTACCATCATCTTTCAACTTTGCTTTCTCAAGGAACGCATTAAAATTCAACGGAACAACAGCACGAGCCATCTATTTACAACAAACATAGACAAGCAAAATACTATCGGGTACTAAGTTCATGATAAATTTAAGTTCAATTAATCATATTACTTAAGAACTCCCACTTAGACAGACATCTCTCTAGTCATCTAAGTGATCATGTGATCCAAATCAACTAAACCATGTCCGATCATCACGTGAGATGGAGTAGTTTCAATGGTGAACATCATTATGTTGATCATATCTACTATATGATTCACGCTCGACCTTTCGGTCTCCGTGCTCCGAGGCCATATCTGTATATGCTAGGCTCGTCAAGTTTAACCCGAGTATTCCGCGTGTGCAACTGTTTTGCACCCGTTGTATTTGAACGTAGAGCCTATCACACCCGATCATCACGTGGTGTCTCAGCACGAAGAACTTTCGCAATGGTGCATACTCAGGGAGAACACTTCTTGATAATTAGTGAGAGATCATCTTAAAATGCTACCGTCAATCAAAGCAAGATAAGATGCATAAAGGATAAACATCACATGCAATCAATATAAGTGATATGATATGGCCATCATCATCTTGTGCTTGTGATCTCCATCTTCGAAGCACCGTCATGATCACCATCGACACCGGCGCGACACCTTGATCTCCATCGTGGCATCGTTGTCGTTACGCCATCTATTGCTTCTACGACTATCGCTACCGCTTAGTGATAAAGTAAAGCAATTACAGGGCGTTTGCATTTCATACAATAAAGCGACAACCATATGGCTCCTGCCAGTTGCCGATAACTTCGGTTACAAAACATGATCATCTCATACAATAAAATATAGCATCACATCTTGACCATATCACATCACAACATGCCCTGCAAAAACAAGTTAGACGTCCTCTACTTTGTTGTTGCAAATTTTACGTGGCTGCTACGGGCTTAGCAAGAACCATTCTTACCTACGCATCAAAACCACAATGATAGTTCGTCAAGTTAGTGTTGTTTTAACCTTCGCAAGGACCGGGCGTAGCCACACTCGATTCAGCTAAAGTCAGAGAGACAGACACCCGCCAGCCACCTTTAAGCACAAGTGCTCGTAACGGTGAAACCAGTCTCGCGTAAGCGTACGCGTAATGTCGGTCTGGGACGCTTCATCTCACAATACCGCCGAACCAAAGTATGACATGCTGGTAAGCAGTATGACTTGTATCGCCCACAACTCACTTGTGTTCTACTCGTGCATATAACATCAACGCATAAAACCTAGGCTCGGATGCCACTATTGGGGAACGTAGTAATTTCAAAAAAATTCCTACGCACACGCAAGATCATGGTGATGGCATAGCAACGAGAGGGGAGAGTGTTGTCCACGTACCCTCGTAGACCGTAAGCGGAAGCGTTAGCACAACGCGGTTGATGTAGTCATACGTCTTCACGATCCGACCGATCCAAGCACCGAACGTACGGCACCTCCGAGTTCAGCACACGTTCAGCTCACGTTCAGCTCGATGACGATCCCCAGGCTCCGATCCAGCAAAGCTTCGGGGATGAGTTCCGTCAGCACGACGGCGTGGTGACGATGATGATGTTCTACCGGCGCAGGGCTTCGCCTAAACTCCGCGACGATATGACCGAGGTGGAATATGGCGGAGGGGGGCACCGCACATGGCTAAGGAACAATCCGTAGATCAACTTGTGTGTCATGGGGTGCCCCCCTGCCCCCGTATATAAAGGAGGGAGGGAGAGGCCGTCCGGCCCTTGTGTGCGCGCCAAGGAGGAGGAGTCCTCCTCCTAGTAGGAGTAGGACTCCCCCTTTCCTACTCCTACTAGGAGGGGGAAGGAAGGGGGAGAGGGGGAAGGAAAGAGGGGGGCACCCCCCCTCCTAGTCCAATTCGGACCAAAGGGAGAGGGGGCGCGCGACCCACCCTGGCCGCCCCTCTCTCTTTCCACCAAGGCCCATGTGGCCCATTATCTCTCCCGGGGGGGTTCCGGTAACCCCTCCGGCACTCCAGTTTTCTCCGAAAACGTCCGGAACACTTCCGGTGTCCGAATATAGTCGTCCAATATATCAATCTTTATGTCTCGACCATTTCGAGACTCCTCGTCATGTCCGTGATCACATCCGGGACTCCGAACAAACTTCGGTACATCAAAACTTATAAACTCATAATAAAACTGTCATCATAACGTTAAGCGTGCGGACCCTACGGGTTCGAGAACTATGTAGACATAACCTAGAACTATTCTCGGTCAATAACCAATAGCAGAACCTGGATGCCCATATTGGTTCCTACATATTCTACGAAGATCTTTATCGGTCAAACCGCATAACAACATATGTTGTTCCCTTTGTCATCGGTATGTTACTTGCCCGAGATTTGATCGTCGGTATCCAATACCTAGTTCAATCTCGTCACTTGCAAGTCTCTTTACTCGTTACGTAATGCATCATCCCATAACCAACTCATTGGTCACATTGCTTGCAAGGCTTATAGTGATGTGCATTACCGAGAGGGCCCAGAGATACCTCTCCGACAATCGGAGTGACAAAACCTAATCTCGAAATACGCCAACTCAACATGTACCTTCGGAGACACCTGTAGTACTCCTTTATAATCACCCAGTTACGTTGTGACGTTTGGTAGTACCCAAAGTGTTCCTCCGATAAACGGGAGTTGCATAATCTCATAGTTACAGGAACATGTATAAGTCATGAAGAAAGCAATAGCAATACACTAAACGATGAAGTGCTATGCTAACGGAATGGGTCATGTCAATCACATCATTCTCCTAATGATGTGATCCCGTTAATCAAATGACAACACATGGCTATGGTTAGGAAACATAACCATCTTTGATTAATGAGCTAGTCAAGTAGAGGCATACTAGTGACTATATGTTTGTCTATGTATTCACACATGTATCATGTTTCCGGTTAATACAATTCTAGCATGAATAATAAAAATTTATCATGATATGAGGAAATAAATAATAAATTTATTATTGCCTCTAGGGCATATTTCCTTCACACTGATTATCTATGAACTAAATATACCCTCATGTAATACATTGGTCTTTCATATGCTGGTTGTGCACACATGGCATTAGCTTCCCTTTTATACTATATTTCTTCAGTTTACTAAAAATAGAAATATCACTTGAAACTTCTATGCCTATGGCACCTTAGATCTTCAGTTCATCGGTCTTTCAAATGCTGGTGATAGAGGCAAATCGTCTTGAGCTGAAAGTCGTAAATTATCCTTTGGAGTTGTTGCTTTCTTTAAAGTATTTTTGTCCCCACGAATGATATAATCATGTATTTGCAATTTTACCTCGATGCACTCATTCACCTAGAAGAAAGTTTCGCCAGTTGCAATTCATTCATTCTCCATGAGAGGAGTAACAAAGTGTATTAGCAATATGTATTCTCCCATTCAAGTGGCATTGTGTAGCTTATTAACATAGTTTTCGTTCTTGTCTACAGATAGTCTTTATTTTGTTTGCCGTGCTACTAGACTGGAGTGATGTTTATTTATTGGTTTCTATGCAAACAAATGTAAGATAGTACATCAAGTTTCTTAATATTTGTACCACGGCTAATATTTGAACTTCTACTTTTCCCGAAACTCTCGGAGGTGTAGCATGTGAGAGTTGAAAAATGGTTTGAGATTTCACAGTTCATCTGTCCAATGGATTGTAACTGTAGCTAGAGTGTCCATACTCAGATGCAACACTGCAGTTTAAGACCTCTAAACAGTGGCCTAGCAAGATTCCCGATGTGAGCTTCTGTGGCTTGAGTAAGCGTCCACGGCATCCCTACGCCCAACAACAATCACACAAGAGCAATCAATGGTGGCAGATCTTTCCATAATGTACCTTGAATTAGGTTGTGACTGTTCGATTTATTTATGTATCTTGAAATTTTCTGAATAATGTAACTTGAAATGACATCCTTGGAACTCAGTTCTGAATAATCAAGTTGGTGCATCTACTAACATTTCATCTTGACATCCTTGGAATAACTTGTACAACTTCTTTTGTGCTAAAGACACTACATGTTCCTATAGTCTCTTTTGTTCAGTGTTGTACACCTCAAACGTTGTCATAAAGAAAGAAGCAACTTCAGTTTTTGGAAGATACTATGTACATATGTACGTTCTTAAAGAACTTCAGTAGTGCAAAGTTTATTTTTGGACTGAGAGAGTAGAAGATGCTATGTACATCTTTATTATTTCGGCAAGTTTAGGTTACTTTTGCTACACATTTAATTTTTTCAAGTTATGATCTTATTTTTACATCAAGTTATGATTATTTCCACAATTGTTGAACATCTCTAATTCTCTATTGTCTTGCTTATATTTTTGTTCATTTTATTGATATTTTACACGATAATACGTGCGTTGCACGTGCATGCTTACTAGTTGACTCCAAAGGGTACATATACTAAGAAAAAAGGGTTCTTCACTTTGGTACAGATACTAGAAGGAACTCTAGGCCAAGCAGAAAAAAGGGTACGTATACTAGAAGAAATTGTTTTTTTATCTAAGAACCAAAAGGAGGTTCGAGAATTCTTCACTTTGGTGGCTGATCTGCAACGGCACAAGTTTTGATTGATACATGTATAGAACGTGATGCTGTAAAAGCGAGACATGATGTCACCAAAGTACAATTCTTCTGTTGTAGATTTTATTCAATTGAAAATCTTCTTTGTTTCTTCATATACATCAGGAACAATGTTTCTACATGTTTTGAAGAGGAGAGAGTAGCTATAGGGATCAACGCACATCTATTAGCTCTGCTGGCTGAAACTATATACAGGTTACAGAGATCATTGTGCGCCACTACCTGGCTGATCATGGGCGACATGCCCACTACTCACACGCAAGCACTGACCGCAGGTCGTGCTTTATACGCATATACATACACTCTACACTCTCTACACTCTAACACCCCCCGCAGTCTTGGCGTCGGCTGGCGCGACGCAAAGACTGGCCCTGAACTGAAGGAAAATGTCCGTGGGCAAGCCTTTCGTCATGACACCGGCGAGCTGCTGTGTGGTGGGGATGTGAAGTACGCGAAACTGGCCGAGCGCCACTCGTTCCCGCACGAAATGGATGTCGAGTTCGATATGCTTGGTGCGGCGGTGGTGCATGGGGTTGGCGGAGAGGTAGCAGGCGAACACATTGTCACAGTAGACCATGGTCGCCGAGCGGACAGGAAGAAGAAGCTCACCGAGAAGTTCACGTAGCCAGACGCATTCGGCGACGACGTTGGCAACGCCGCGGTACTCAGCTTCAGCGCTCGAGCGAGACACGGTGTCCTGACGCTTGGTGGACCAGGAGACGAGCGCGTCGCCAAGGTAGATGCAGAACCCAGACGTCGAACGACGGTTGTCCGGGAAGCCGGCCAGTCAGCGTCGGTGTAGCCGCGGAGATCCAGTGTCAAGGAAGCGTGGAGATGGAGCCCGTGCGTGGGCGTCCCCCGGATGTAGTGCAGCACGCGCTTGATGAGAGCCTGATGGCATTCCCATGGATCGTGCATGTGCAGACATATCTGCTGCACGGTGTACCCCAGTTCAGGTCGGGTGATGGTGAGGTACTGGAGCGCGTCGGCGATGCTGCGATAGCCCGATGGATCCTCTGTGCGCGGCCCCTCGGCCTGGGGAAGCTTGCCTTCATGTCGACCGGTGTGGGTGACGGCTTGCAGTTGTCCATGGCAGCGCGCTCGAGGATGTCCTCGGCGTACTGCTGTTGACAGAGGAAGAAGCCCGACGCGGTGCGCGTCACCTGGATGCCGAGGAAGAAGCGCAGGGCGCCGAGGTCCTTCATGGCAAACTCACTGGTGAGGGCATGGACGGTCCATTCGAGAAGAGACGGGGTTGACGCGGTGAGCACGATATCATCGATGTAGAGGAGCAGGAAGGCCGCGTCAGCGCCGCACGTGTAGGTGAACAGAGAGGAGTCAGAGCACGTCGCGATTAAGCCGATCGTGTTGATGAAGGCGGCGAACGTCTGAAACCAGGCGCGTGGGGCTTGCTTAAGCCCGTACAGGGACTTGTTGAGGCGGCAGACATGCTGAGGACGGTGCTCGTCGATGAAGCCAGCCGGCTGGAGACAATAAACCTCCTCCGCAAGCGTACCATGCAGGAACGCGTTCTTGACGTCCAGTTGATGAACCGGCCAGCCGCGCGAGGCAGCAATAGTGAGGACGGAGCGGATCGTCGCCGGCTTGACCACCTACGAGAAGGCCTCGCCGTAGTCCACGCCAGCGCGCTGATTGAAGCCTCGGACCACCCACCGCGCCTTGTACCGTTAGAGGGAGCCATCCGCGCGGAATTTGTGTTTGAAGACCCATTTGCCGCTGATCAGGTTGGCGTTGGATGGGTGAGGGACCAGCTCCCAGGTACGGTTGGCGACGAGCGCAGCAAACTCTTCGCGCATGGCAGCTAACCAGTTGGAATCGCACACGGCAATCGAAACGGAGCTGGGCAGCGGCGAGAGTGAGGTGGTGGAGGAGGCAACAACGGCATCATAGTACTTTGGATTGGGCTTGAAGACGCTGGCCTGGGAGCGGGTCACCGGGCGGCGGGAGGCCGCGGCTGGCGCGAGCACACCGGTCTCTGAACCTGAAGCCGCAGCTGAAACTGAAGCAGAACACCGCTCCAGAGACGACGAAGAGCCAGATCCGCTGGATGAGGATCGGGCGGCCTCAGTTGAATGAGCGGAGCGCGCGTTAGCAGCGGTGCCAGGAGAGCCGTCCAGAGATAATCGGACGGTCGCGTTTGAACGCGTGGGCGACGCGGGCGATTCAACGGCTGCGATTGAACTTGGCGAAGGCACGGGCGATCCAGCGACTGATCCAGTGACTGGAGGCGGGCGCGGCGCAGATGGAAGGAGCTGCAGAATCGGTGGAGCCCCAAGTGGCGGTGGAGCGGGCGGAGCGGCAGGCTCATGGCGCGAGAAGGGGAAGATGTCCTCATGGAAAAGAACATGGCGGGAGGTGATGACTCGCTTGGACTCAAGATCGAAGCAGCGATACCCGTGGTGGTCGGCTGGATAGCCGAGGAAAACACACGCGGTTGAGCGATAGTTGAGCTTGTGGTGAGCGATGGAAGTGAGGTTAGGGTAGCAGAGGCAGCCGAACACGTGCAGGATGCTATAATCAGGGGGCAACTCCGAGCAAAAGCTCATGGGGCGTCCGCGGCGCGCTGTGGTGATAGGGGTGCTGGTTCAGCAGAAAAGTTGCAGTGTTCAGAGCTTCAGCCCAAAACCGCGACGGCATCGAGGCATGAAAAAGAAGCGCGTGCACGCTGTCATTGAGCGTGCGGAGGATGCGTTCAGCCTTGCCGTTCTGCTGACTGGTGTAAGGGCCGAAGCACGGTGCCGTGGGAGGCGAGAAGCTCTCGTGAGGCATGGCTGTCGAACTCGCGGCCGTTGTCTGTTTGGACAGAGAACACCGGCAGCTGAAATTGCGTGCGGTAATAGGCATAGAAATCGTGCAATATAGGCAGAACTTCAGATTTGTGTTTGAGGGGAAAGGTCCAGACGTAGTGTGTATAATCGTCAAGAACCACTAAGTAGAGTTGATAACCAGAAACACTGGGAACCGGAGATGTCCATACATCAAGATGCAGTATTTGAGAAGGGAAATAAGTACAACTGACAGAATCTGAAAATGGGAGGCGCACATGCTTGCCAAGGCGACAGGCGTGGCAAGGATGCGGTGCAGGTTTACTAAAAAGAAAGCTACTATCGACGAGCTGAAGTTGGGCTGAACCAAGGTGACCGAGCCG
This sequence comes from Triticum dicoccoides, assembly GCF_002162155.2. NCBI lineage: Eukaryota > Viridiplantae > Streptophyta > Magnoliopsida > Poales > Poaceae > Triticum > Triticum dicoccoides. Next base: position 102,218,015 of record NC_041381.1, on the reverse strand, counting down.
CTGGTGAAGGTGAGAAGCAGTGACGACGCCGACAAAGGGAGGCGCAGGGTGTGTGGTCGCCGCCGTCACGGAGTAGAGGTCACCAGTGGAATCACAGCGCAGGATCACCCACCGAGTTCGAAGGTCCATGACAGAGAAACCAAAAAAGTCAAACTCCACCGAAACAGGATTGTGATGACAAATCTGACGAACGGAGAGAAGATTTTTGATCAGTGAGGGAGAGACAAGAATGTTGCGCAGTTGGATGGGAGAGGTGCCGGAGATGAGCGAGCCGGTGCCTGTGTGTGTGATGGGCAGATGCTCGCCACTACCAACGACAATATGAGAGGAGGAAGAAGAGGGAAGAATAGTTTGAAGAGTACCGGGGGAGTTGGTCATGTGGGACGCCGCACCAGAGTCCATGTACCACTCGGAGGCGCTGCCGGAGGACGACGGCCCCGCCGTGGCGCTGTGAAGCGCGGCCTGGAGAGAGGCCAGGTCCGGCGGTTGCTGCTCTTGTGTGCCAGGAGGAGCACCGTAGGCAGGCGTCGGAGCATAGCCGTACGGAGGTGCATAGGCAGGCGGAGGCCCGTAGCCGTACACACCGAAAGCAGTGGGAGCGGCGTACATAGCCTGTTGGGGCGGCGTGCAAGGGCGCGAGCCAAGCACACCAGAGCCCGGCGCGCGCCACAGCATGGGCCAGGCCTGAACCAACCCCGTCCAGGAGTTGGTGTCGGGGGCGGGAGCGGGCAGGCCGGGGCCCGTGGGGGCGCAGGTGAGGACGGCAAGCCGCCGGCGCCATTGTCGCGCTTGCGGTGACGTCCACGGCCACCGCGCGCACGACCGCCACCGGCGGTGTCAGGCACGACCGGGGAAGGCACTGTAGGCGAAGGAGGCGACGACGCGGCACCACGCCCGGCGTAGAGCGCGTGCTCACCCTGGAGGTACGCCGTCTGCTCAGTGCGGTGCTCCTCAAGAAGCAGGAAGGAGCGCGTCTGGAGGAGCGAAGGCAATGGCGACTGCGACGTGATGTGGGGAATGGCACCGTGGTACTGACGGTTGAGACCGCGCGGGAGGTGGAAGACCTGGCGTGGCTCCGACACGGGCTGACCGAGATCGCGAAGCTGGTCGGCGTATGTCTTCAGCTTGGTGCAGTATTGCATGGCCGTCATGTCGCCTTGCACGACGGCGTGGTACTCAGCGTCGATGTACACCGCCCGGGCGAGTTGGTTGTCGCGGAAGAGCCCGTCGATGGCCGTCCAGATAGTGAGGGCCGTGTCCTCGTCCGCCATCACCGCGTCGAGAAGATCAGGCTCGACAGTGGCGTTGAGCCAGTGAACCACAACGTGATCCGCCATGGCCCAGTCGGGATCGTTGAAGCGCGGGACAGTCGTGGCGTCCACGCGATCGCGAAGCCCGAACATGTCGATCGCCGTGTCGAAGTGGCGAAGCCACTGCGCGTAGTTGCCGACGAGGAGGTCGAGGGTGATCGGAACGTGACGACGAATGTCAATGGTTTGCAGCACCGTGGGAGAGACGGTTGTCACAACCGGAGCAGGAACCACAGGGGCGGGCAGAAGGAGAGCGGGTGGAGGTGGAGGTGGAGGTGGCACGACCACGGCGGCAGGGGCGCCGGAGCCATCCTGAGCAGGGGAAGGGGGGAAGGCGGGTTGTTCTCCATAGCAGCGGAAGCGGGATCGTCGACCGGGGCGAAAGGATTGAGCCGGTCGTCGGTATCTGATACCATGAAAAGGAGAGAGTAGCTATAGGGATCAACGCACATCTATTAGCTCTGCTGGCTGAAACTATATACAGGTTACAGAGATCATTGTGCGCCACTACCTGGCTGATCGTGGGCGACATGCCCACTACTCACACGCATGCACTGACCGCAGGTCGTGCTATATACGCGTATACATACACTCTACACTCTCTACACTCTATCATGTTTAGCATTTTTCAAATACTTGATCAACACTGTTTTAAATATATGTTTTTATGCCTACTTTGTTTATACAAGTTGTGCATTTTTTATAAATAAAAAACATTATGTTTATACATATTTAATAAGTTTTAATACACTATCATCATTTTGAAAACACATGAACCGATTTTATAAATTCATGTCCAGGTGTGTTACGTTGGTGTGCTAGTTACATGCTCACATCCTAAATTTTCCTCGGCTGGGGGACCAAGACGGCAAGTCCTCCCGGGAACAACTAACGGCGTTAGAAAAGAAAATGACCAAACCTGCCACCGAGACATAGACGCGTCCGCGAGACAGCGTGAGAGCTATACATCGCCTACTGCAAGCTACAAGTCGCGCTCGCATCAATCGCTCACAAGTGGGTCGCAGCCCATTACGTGTACCCTCGAGTGAGTTTCCTTCTCTGCATTTTCAATTCGCATATGCTCGTTTGATTTTTCCTTTCATGTGTCAGTTGAGTTCCTCCTTCTACAAGGGTCTTTTATCAGTACTATTATTTATTCCTTTTTTTCATTCTTCATTTTTCTTTGTTTCTTTCTTGATTTTTTTCCGTTTTCACCTAGTTTTTCGTTTTTTTGTTCCTTCTCCTTCTTTTTTCTATATATGTCTACTTTTTTCATAAATATTCTACATTTTTCGTATATAGCAGAAATTTTGTTATACACGTTTAACCTTTCTAGTATCCATGACTAACATTTTCTAAAATACACGCATTCATGTCTAATTTTTTTCATGCACAGTGTACATTTTGAGTATACATACGGTACATTTTTGTGCATCTTTAAAAATGTCAAATAAAGATTAATATTTTTCAATATAAGCTTTGACGTTTATTTTTCAACACATTAAAATTATTCTATACATATGAAACATTTTTAAACAAATTTAACATTTTCTAATACCTGAATAACTTTTTTCAAATATATGTTTTCTTGTCTACTTTTTTCATACACAATCTAAATTTTCCGTATACACCTAAAACCTTTTATTTACAAGTTAAATATTTTTTTAATTCGTGATTAACATTTTTTCAAAACACATGTTATTGAATATTTGTTTGAACGCGTAAAAATTATTCGTATATGCATTGGAACATTTTTAATGATATGATGCATTTTCTTAGACTATACAAACATTTTTTTACATTGTATGAACATTTTTTGGCGAACACAATTTTGAAACTCGTGAACATTTTTTCTGAATGCTATCAACATTTTTTAAACTATACTTTAACAATTTTTTACACTATTTTAACCTTTCTTAATTTATGCTTTTTGCAATTTGTTTAAGTTCTGAAGTATATGTATTTTACAATATTGTATTGAAAATATGAACAAAAGTAAAAAATGACTGACTAGAGAAATATTACCTGGCTGGCTCGCTTGGGGTGTTCCTTCAGATTTTTTTGGGGGGGTTGGGTGCTCCTTCAGACGCGTGCCCACGAGACAGAGCTTGTGCCTGCCTGACTGCCGCATCTTGTTCATCGAGTGCATATAAATGTTGATCTTTTGTTCTTTCAGGACAGGTCGCTTTGGTTGTCTGTTTGTTTCCTTTTTTATATTTTTGAAATAATCTAATACATATATTCCCAAAAATTAGTTTACTTAAAATTTTAAAAGCATTCATCGTGCATATAAATGTCCATGCAGTATAAAATTGTTTTTTCATAACTTTTATAACATGTTGATAGCATTCAATAAAATGTTCTTAGCATTTTAAATTGTTGCATGTTTCAAAAATATGTTAGTTTTATTTAAACAATGTTAAGACAATATGAAAAATATGTGCATGATTTTAGAAAGCATTCATCACATTTTGAAAATACAAATGGTGATTTCAGTTCACATTATTACAAATAGTAAACAAGGTGTATTGAAGAAATGGAAAATAGCTTAAATGACCACCGAGATTTGGTTAAATAGATATTTGCACGAGATGTTATGGGAGATAGCCCCCTCGGTGAACAATTAGTACTTTTCTTATTTTCATTCTTTCCATAATTTTATTACAAGATACTAAAGCAATATTAGGACTCCTTGAAAATTTTAATATTATTTAGATATTGTTTAATTTGGCCCTCTAAATATCTAGAAAAATGCTGAAACAAGTTTTTAAAACATAAAATTGCGATTTTAATTCATTTTCCTTATTACAAATCTTGAGTCAAGATGTAGTCAAATTTTTAAGTGGACAAGAGCCAATTGGTTTCTGTGGATATTTGCATGGGTTGCTATGTGAGATAGTCCACTTGGTGAACAATTAATGTTTATCTTACTTGCATTATTCTAGGATTTTTATCATAAGCTATTGAATCAATATTGCGATTCGTTGCCAATTTTTTATATTTTTAACAACATTAAGATATTTTTTTCATTTTTATTTCCTCTAAAATAGCTAGAGAATATTCAAAAAAAACCCATAAAAATGGTGATTTTAATTCACATTCATTATTACAAATGTTAAACCAAGAGGTAGAGAGTTTTGAAGTGAAAAAGAGCTCAACTTGTCATTGAAATTGGTTATGTGGTATAAAGTTGAAGATGTGTTGTGAATGTTATGAAACAATATTTGAGATAGTCCATTTTGTGGAAAACCTTGTATTAAATTTTATGTATTGTTTCCAAATGTATTTGACCAACTCATGTACCAATATTAGTACGTCACACAAAGTTTTAGTTAAAGCAACTACAATTTTTGTGTGTGCTAAACACACAAAAAATCTCACTTTGACTTCCGCCAAAATAATTGATATTTTATCCATGTGCATTCCTTGCACATGATCCACAATTGTATATGTGTACTTGTTTATATTGTTTACGCGATTTTAACTGTTCATTCCGTATACATATAGTTCAAAATTGTGTTTATTCACCCGCAAAAAAGAATTGAGTTTATTTCAACAAGTGGGAAAAAATTATTAAAATAGAAGTCAATGACATGTGGGGAACCTTTCTTTGCTCCTACACACAAACTCTACCACTCAACATTTTCAGATCCTCTCACTCAAGGGATACGACTTTGGGCTTGCAGACATTTGGGACTTGCAACTTGCTTGCCCACATGTCAACCACCAAAGATAATCTATCTCAAGTCACTCAAAAATCTTTGTCCCCAACAGTAAACCCACCCAAAACTCTCTTTTGCCCCAATGCTTTGGTACCATCCCCGCATGGCCGGCCAACGCGACCCTGACAACCTTGCGAACACCCACACGGGGTGGTACTTGTGCATGGAAGAGCCCAACGTGCCCCCTCCGCCTCTTTGTGAATGGAGTCGCCTCCTACTAGCGTGCTCCAAGACGCAATGTTGAGCCTCACATCGGTGGTCGAACCCAAATAAGAAACCAACTAGTCATTGTAGAGTTCTGTTGGAAATATGCCCTAGAGGCAATAATAAAATGATTATTATTATATTTCCTTGTTCATGGTAATTGTCTATTATTCCTGCTATAATTGTGTTATCCGGAAATCATAATACATGTGTGAATAAATAGACCACAACATGTCCCTAGTAAGCCTCTAGTTGACTAGCTCGTTGATCAACAGATAGTCATGGTTTCCTGGCTATGGACATTGGATGTCGTTGATAACGGGATCACATCATTAGGAGAATGATGTGATGGACAAGAACCAATCCTAAGCATAGCACAAGATCGTGTAGTTCGTTTGCTAGAGCTTTTCCAATTCAAGTATCATTTCCTTAGACCATGAGATCGTGTAACTCCCGGATACCGTAGGAGTGCTTTGGGTGTACCAAACGTCACAACGTAACTGGGTGACTATAAAGGTATACTACAGGTATCCCCGAAAGTATCTGTTGGGTTGACACAGATCGAGACTGGGATTTGTCACTCCGTACGACGGAGAGGTATCTCTGGGCCCACTCGGTAATGCATCATCGTAATGAGCTTAAAGTGACTAAGTGGTTGGTCATGGAATCATGCATTACGGTACGAGTAAAGTGACTTTCCGGTAACGAGATTGAACGAGGTATTGGGATACCGACGATCGAATCTCGGGCAAGTAACATACCGATTGACAAAGGGAATTGTATACGGGATTACTTGAATCCTCGACATCGTGGTTCATCCGGTGAGATCATCGAGGAGCATGTGGGAGCCAACATGGGTATCCAGATCCTGCTGTTGGTTATTGACCGGAGAGTCGTCTCGGTCATGTCTGCATGTCTCCCGAACCCGTAGGGTCTACACACTTAAGGTTCGGTGACGCTAGGGTTGTAGAGATATTAGTATGCGGTAACCCGAAAGTTGTTTGGAGTCCCAGATGAGATCCCGGATGTCACGAGGAGTTCCGGAATGGTCCGGAGGTAAAGAATTGTATATAGGAAGTCCAGTTTTGGCAATCGGGAAAGTTTCGGGGGTCATCGGTATTGTACCGGGACCACCGGAAGGGTCCCGGGGGTCCACCGGGTGGGGCCACCTATCCCGGAGGGCCCCATGGGCTGAAGTGTGGAAGGGAACCAGCCCCTGGTGGGCTGGTGCGCCCCCTCTTGGGCCTCCCCCTGCGCCTAGGGTTGGAAACCCTAGGGGTGGGGGGCGCCACACTTGGCTTGGGGGGCAAGCCACCCCCTTGGCCGCCCCCCCTTGAGATCCAATCTCTAGGGGGTCGGGCCCCCCCAGGGCCCCTATATAAATAAGGGGGGAGGGAGGGCTGTGCACCCCTACTCCTAGCGCCTCCCTCTTCCCCGTACCACCTCTCCCTCTCGCTGAGCTTGGCGAAGCCCTGCCGAGATCACCGCTGCTTCCACCACCACGACGTTGTGTTGCTGGATGTCCTTCAACCTCTCCTTCCCCCTTGCTGGATCAGGAAGGAGGAGAAGTCTTCCCCAACCGTACGTGTGTTGAACACGGAGGTGCTGTCCGTTCAGCACTAGGATCTTCGGTGATTTGGATCACGACGAGTACGACTCCTTCAACCCCGTTCTCTTGAACGCTTCCACTCGCGATCTACAAGGGTATGTAGATGCACTCCTCTCTCTCGTTGCTAGATGACTCCATAGATTGATCTTGGTGAAGCGTAGAAATTTTTTATTTTCTGCAACGTTCCCCAACAGTGGCATCATGAGCTAGGTCTATGCGTAGTTTCTATGAACGAGTAGAACACAAATTTGTTGTGGGCGTAGATGTTGTCAATTTTCTTACCACTACTAGTCTTATCTTGTTTCGGTGGCATCGTGGGATGAAGCGGGCCTGGACCAACCTTACACGTACGCTTACGTGAGACAGGTTCCACCGACTGACATGCACTAGTTGCATAAGGTGGCTAGCGGGTGTCTGTCTCTCCCACTTTAGTTGGATCGGATTCGATGAAAAGGGTCCTTATGAAGGGTAAATATAAATTGGCATATCACGTTGTGGCATTCACATAGGTAAGAAACGTTCTTGCTAGAACCCTATTGCAGCCACGTAAAAAACATGCAACAACAATTAGAGGACGTCTAACTTGTTTTTGCAGCATATGCCTTGTGATGTGATATGGCCAAAAGTTGTGATGAATGATATATATGTGATGTATGAGATCATGTTCTTGTAATAGGAATCACGACTTGCATGTCGATGAGTATGACAACCGGAAGGAGCCATAGGAGTTGTCTTAATTATTGTATGACCTGCGTGTCAATGATTAAACGCCATGTAATTACTTTACTTCATGGAGTAACGATGATGGAGATCATGGTGTTAGCCATAGTAGTAGAAGTAATAGTTGGCGAGCAACTTCATGGAGACACGATGATGGAGATCATGGTGTCATGCCGGTGACGAAGATGATCATGGCGCCCCGAAGATGGAGATCAAAGGAGCTATATGATATTGGCCATATCATGTCACTATTTGATTGCATGTGATGTCTATCATGTTTTTGCATCTTATTTGCTTAGAATGACAGTAGTAAATAAGATGATCCCTCATAATAATTTCAAGAAAGTGTTCCCCCTAACTGTGCGCCGTTGCGAAAGTTCGTTGTTTCGAAGAAACACGTGATGATCGGGTGTGATAGAGTCCAACGTCCACATACAACGGGTGTAAGAAAGATTTACACATGCAAAACACTTAGGTTAACTTGACGAGCCTAGCATGTACAGACATGGCATCGGAACACAAGAGACCGAAAAGTCGAACATGAGTCGTATGGAAGATACGATCAACATGGAGATGTTCACCGATGATGACTAGTCCATCTCACGTGATGATCGGACACGGCCTAGTTGACTCGGATCATGTATCACTTAGATGACTAGAGGGATGTCTAATCTGAGTGGGAGTTCATTAAATAATTTGATTAGATGAACTTAATTATCATGAAATTAGTCTAAAAACCTTTGCAAAATGTCTTGTAGATCAAATGGCCAAGGCTCATGTCAACCTCAACTTCAACGCGTTCCTAGAGAAAACCAAGCTGAAAGATGATGGCAGCAACTATATGGACTGGGTCCGGAACCTGAGGATCATCCTCATAGCTGCCAAGAAAGGATATGTCCTAGAAGCACCGCTAGGTGAAGCACCCATCCTAGAGAACCAAGACGTTATGAACGCTTGGCAGTAACGTGCTGATGATTACTCCCTTGTTCAGTGCGGCATGCTTTACAGCTTAGAACCGGGGCTCCAAAAGCGTTTTGAGCAACACGGAGCATATGAGATGTTTGAAGAGCTGAAAATGGTTTTTCAAGCTCATGCCCAGGTCGAGAGATATGAAGTCTCTGACAAGTTCTATAGTTGTAAGATGGAGGAAAATAGTTCTGTCAGTGAGCACATACTCAAAATGTCTGGGTTGCACAACCGCTTGTCCCAGCTGGACATTAACCTCCCGAACAAGGCGGTCATTGACAGAATCCTTCAGTCGCTCCCACCTAGCTACAAGAGCTTTCTGATGAACTACAATATGCAAGGGATGGTGAAAACTATTCCTGAAGTATTTTCAATGCTGAAATCAGCGGAGGTGGAAATCAAAAAGGAACATCAAGTGTTGATGGTCAATAAAACCACTAGTTTCAAGAAAGGCAAGGGTAAGAAGAACTTCAAGAAGGACAGCAAGGGAGTTGACGCACCCGGTAAGCCAGTTGCCGGGGAGAAGCCAAAGAATGGACCCAAGCCTGAGACTGAGTGCTTTTATTGCAAAGAGAAGGGTCACTGGAAGCGGAACTACCCCAAATACTTAGCGGACAAGAAGGCCGGCAACACTAAAGGTATATGTGATATACATGTAATTGATATGTACCTTACCAGTACTCATAGTAGCTCCTGGGTATTTGATACCGGTGTCGTTGCTCATATTTGTAACTCAAAGCAGGAGATGCGGAATAAGCGGAGACTGGCAAAGGACGAGGTGACGATGCGCGTCGGGAATGGTTCCAAGGTCGATGTGATCGCCGTCGGCACGCTACCTCTACATTTACCTACGGGATTAGTTTTAAACCTCAATAATTGTTATTTAGTGCCAGCTTTGAGCATGAACATTGTATCTGGATCTCGTTTAATACGAGATGGCTACTCATTTAAATCCGAGAATAATGGTTGTTCTATTTATATGAGAGATATTTTTTATGGTCATGCCCCGCTGGTCAATGGTTTATTCTTAATGGATCTCGAACGTGATGTTACACATATTCATAGTGTCAATACCAAAAGATGTAAGATTGATAATGATAGTCCCACATATCTGTGGCACTGCCGCCTTGGTCACATTGGCGTCAAACGCATGAAGAAGCTCCATATAGATGGACTTTTGGAGTCTCTTGATTTCGAATCATTTGACACGTGCGAACCATGCCTCATGGGTAAAATGGCCAAGACTCCGTTCTCCGGAACAATGGAGCGAGCAACCAACTTATTGGAAATTGTACATACTGATGTGTGCGGTCCAATGAGCGTTGAGGCTCGCGGTGGCTATCGTTATGTTCTCACTCTCACTGATGACTTAAGTAGATATGGGTATGTCTACTTGATGAAACACAAGTCTGAGACCTTTGAAAAGTTCAAGGAATTTCAGAATGAGGTAGAGAATCAACGTGACCGAAAAATAAAGTTCTTATGATCAGATCGTGGAGGAGAATATTTAAGTCACGAATTTGGTACGCACTTAAGGAAATGTGGAATTGTTTCACAATTCACGTCGCCTGGAACACCTCAGCGTAACATTGTGTCCGAACGTCGTAATCGCACTTTATTGGATATGGTGCGGTCCATGATGTCTCTTACCGATTTACCGCTATCATTTTGGGGATACGCTTTAGAGACAACTATATTCACTTTAAATAGGGCACCGTCTAAATCCGTTGAGATGACACCGTATGAATTATGGTTTGGGAAGAAACCTAAGCTGTCGTTTCTAAAAGTTTGGGGATGCGATGCTTATGTCAAGAAACTTCAACCTGAAAAGCTCGAACCCAAGTCGGAAAAATGCGTCTTCATAGGATACCCTAAGGAAACCATTGGGTATACCTTCTACCTTAGATCCGAAGGCAAGATCTTTGTTGCCAAGAACGGGTCCTTTCTGGAGAAAGAGTTTCTCTCGAAAGAAGTAAGTGGGAGGAAAGTGGAACTTGATGAAGTACTACCTCCTGAACCGGTAAGTAGCGCAGCTCAGGAAGATGTTCCTGTGGTGCCTACAACGACTGGAGAGGAAATTAATGATGATGGTCAAGGTACTTAGGATCAAGTTTCTACTGAACTTCGTAGGTCCACAAGGACACGTTCCACACCAGAGTGGTATGGCAACCCTGTCCTGGAAATCATGTTGTTAGACAACGGTGAACCTTCGAACTATGAAGAAGCGATGGCAGGCCCAGATTCCAACAAATGGCTTGAAGCCATGCAATTTGAGATAGGATCCATGTATGAAAACAAGTATGGACTTTGACAGACTTGCCCGATGATCGGCAAGCGATAGAAAATAAATGGATCTTTAAGAAGAAGACGGACGTGGATGGTAATGTTACCATCTATAAAGCTCGACTTGTTGCTAAGGTTATCCACAAGTTCAAGGGGTTGACTACGATGAGACTTTCTCTCCCGTAGCGAAGCTGAAGTCTGTCTGAATCATGTTAGCAATTGTCGCATACTATGATTATGAGATATGGCAGTTGGACGTCAAAACGGCATTCCTCAACGGCTATCTTAAGGAAGAACTGTATATGATGCAGTCGGAAGGTTTTGTCGATCCTGAGAATGCTAACAAGGTATGCAAACTCCAGCGATCCATTTATGGGCTGGTGCAAGCATCTCGGAGTTGGAACATTCTCTTTGATGAGATGATCAAAGCGTTTGGGTTTATGCAGACTTATGGAGAAGCCCGCGTTTACAAGAAAGTGAGTGGGAGCTCTGTAGCATTTCTCATATTATATGTAGATGACATACTTTTTATAGGAAATGATATAGAACTTTTGGACAGCATTAAGGCCTACTTGAATAAGTGTTTTTCAATGAAGGACCTTGGAGAAGCTGCTTACATATTAGGCAGCAAGATCTATAGGGATAGATCGAGACGCCTCATAGGTCGTTCACAAAGCACATACCTTGATAAGATGATGAAGAAGTTCAATATGGATCAGTCCAAGAAGGGGTTCTTGCCTGTGTTGCAAGGTGTGAAATTGAGCTCGGCTCAATGCCCGACCACGGCAGAAGATAGAGAAAAGATGAGTGTCATCCCCTATGCCTCGGCTATAGGGTCTATTATGTATGCCATCACTACTAGGGAAAACCCTAGTAGTAGCGCGTGTTTTGTGCCCACTAGTAGCGCGGGTGGCCGCGCTACTAATAAGGCGCTACAGCTATTGCTTAGCAGTAACGCGTGCCAGCACGCGCTACTGCTAGGACAAATAGCTGCAGTGTTTGTTCAATACCATGCTACTGCTAAGGTATCTACTTGCAGCGTGTTTTCTTTCCATCGCTACTAGTATTTTTTTTATTTTTTTTATTTTTAGTGTATTTATGCGCCATCATACAAATATTGGTACAATACCAACTATTATGAGGTTTACATCATTATGTCCATAACAGTGTATTAAATGAAGGTGGATTAGGTTCAAGTGGAGGCAATATGTGGTGCATGTCAAAAGTATACTACTAATCCAAACTTGATCTAGTTTGGACTAGTAGTACTTTCGATGTGCACCACATGTTGCCTCCACTTGTATCTAATCCGCCAGCACAAGCTATTTAATCATCGTCATAATCATTACCACCAACAGTATTTATTTAATCAGCACTAACACTAGCTAATAATAATCATCATAGTCATTACCACCAACACTAGCTATTTTATCATCATAGTAATAGTGTAGCACATCATCATCCTCAAACTCATTTCTAGCTAGCTAATCACTCCTGCTGCTCTCTCTTAGGTAAAATAACATAAAACATATATAGCTCTCCTCCTCGATCAAACTGGAGCATGCAGATGAATCTGTCTCCTAATCGTGGGTAGCGCATCTGTTTGCTGCCCCCTAGTACTTCTCTGCGCTCCCCATCACATATTTGGTCCAGTCTTGCACTATTAAGCATCCGTCGCTAATCTTGAATGCACTAAAGTAATCTGTAGGATATCTTGGCCGTAAGCTGATAATACTCATGGTACCTTTAGTCTCGATCCCATAAGGCACAACATTCATCGGGAGTCCCTGTTGAAGAACATCGTACGGTAACATACTTAGCAATGAAGTTTAGCTTCAAAAATAATGTATGGAAAAGATGCACCGATGACAAATAGTAAAAATCTTACCATCCTTCCTAAATAGATGTGACTGTAGTTCATTACGAACACTATTGGTCGCACATTTTCAGTACTAACATTTCTAAATGCAGGAAGAAAATTTGTCTTGACAGTATCAAGATCCTCAAGCCATGAAACATAATGACTGAGCTCCTCGCAGTTGAGTTTAGCCCCAGGACAGTATACGGTCCTGTCTACCAAGCGCTGGACATGTTTGCTTGCACGGAAATAAGCTGACAATACAAATTAGTTGTCAACTATTTTTGAATAAACAATATCAAAGACATAAATATGGTTGAGAAACTTACATGATGGTATAACTGGAGGCATTTGCACATCGACCCAGATGTCGGTATTACCTTCAATATCATCTTTTGGACGAATATCAAAGGTGATAACCATATCAGGCTCAAATGCATAAGTCTTGCATAGTGCTCGCCATGTTTTGCATCCAAAATAGGTGTAGTCGTCTGAATTGTATAACTTTGCATGGAAAATATAACCATGCTCGGTCTTCAAGTAAACTTTCTTTTCCTCCATACTATGACTGAAACCTATCTTATCCAATACCAAAACTCTTGCATGGCAGGGGATACGCTAGTAGAATAATAAAAAAAATATAAGTTGAAGCAAATGAAGCAGATGTCATGCTTAATTACGAAAAAAGACTTGTCGTTGTGACTTACTGTATCCACTTCGAAGTTCTCGTCCAGCTTGATGCTGAAGCGCCTATCATTATCTAGGAAGATTCCGTCGCACAGGCCACGCTCGTCTTCGCAGTATTTGCAAATACCGAAATCCTTCTCGTCGTCAGATATTTCCTATGTTCATAGTTAAAACATTAAATGAAAATCGATCGAAGACAACTACCAAGATACTCAACACACAAATCCAGGGCACTCGATATTTCCTACATATTCTAGCACAAGTCATGCCAAAATTCACGGAAAAATCCGGCATGAACTTTGCTAAAATAGGACATATCGAGCGCCTGAAATTTGCCGGAACGGAAATGAATCAACACTCCGGCAAAACATAGGCCACTCGAAGGTGTAACCTGCAAACATGACCGGCCACTTGGATATTGAGCAACACAAGATATACATTCCAAAATATCTTATAGGACTCAAATTAGCATGCATTCAATAAGCAAAAGTAAATCATCTCATGCGTCAGTACATCGTCGAATATTATCACTAATACATCACGAATAGTGTCATACATATAACATCACTAATACAACTAAAACTCTAGCACACGACGGGTATCGGCGCGGGCGGTGGACACCCACAGAGAAGGCACCATCACGGGATCATAGCTCCAGTGAGATCCCCAGAGAACCTGCCAGGTATTGGAGAACGGCCTGTGCTCCAACACAAACAAGTAGCGACGGACGCGCGCGTCCTCCTCACTGACACGGTGACGCACCACCTCCGCGGAGTCCTCGAGCCTCTGGATCGTCACTGGCCCATGCGACCGCCACCAAAGAAGGTTCGGGTCAACGACAGGCTGGCTCCTCACCAACCTGCGCCCCCCGGTAGGTAGCGCCTCCCAGTACCACCCCGGCGGAGCCCAGTCCCGGACATGGCCGATCTGGTCAAGCAGGTGTCGTCCTCCGCCGACTCGACGACGAGGATGCGGGATAGGCATCGTCCACGTCGAGGCGGGAAAAATTTCTTTAACTAAAAAATCACCTAATTAGTACCTAGTTCTTACTAACTAGTTATTACTAACTAAATAGAAGAAGGTCAAATTTTACTCGTTTTATTATGCATTACACTAGTGTTTATTCATCATCTAAGAAAACATCACCTAAGAAAAAATCCCAGCCGCATCTGTATCCAATTCATTTCCACCCATAGATGAACCCTAACTATTTGATGCAACTAAAATTTGAAGAACCCTATCTAGGCAGAGGTAGGGGAGGGGGAGGAGCAGGCGTGCTCACCTCGATCGGGTGCCTGCGGCGAGAGAGGGGCAGGCGGCGTCGAGGTCGGGCTTGGGATGGGGCGGCGTCCGGGGCGGCATTGAGGTCGGGGGAGGCGTCCGGGGCGGTGTTGAGGTCGGGGGCGGGGGCGGCGTTGAATCCGGGGTCGGGGGCGGCGTATAGGGTGTGCGGAGAGCGCGCAGCGACCGACGGGCGACGGCGGCGGCGGCGGCGAGAGCGGAGGAGTTCGATTTGGGGGAAGTGGCCGTGGGGAAGGACGAACGCGGTGGTTAAGTCAGAAGTAGCAGTAGCGCTTTCCTGAAAGCACGCTGCTGCTACGTTAGCTACAACGCATTCTGGGATACGCGCTACTGCTACTACTTTCTCCTTTTTCCCTTTTCCATTTATTTTTCTTCACATTTTATTTTTTTCCTTTCACCTTCTTCTATTTCTTTCACTTTCAATTACCTTTCTATTTGCTTTTCATTTAATTTTATATCCTTTAGTAGTAGCGAGTTTAGAGCAAAATGCGCTGCTACAAAGAAAGTAGCAGTAGCGCGGTTCCATATAGATCGCTACTACTATGTGTACCATATCGGCTAAGCCGTGAGAATTTTAGTAGTAACGTGTATTCACCGAGACACGCTACTGCTACGACACTATCTGCAGCGCGGTTTCGGCAGGCGCACTGCTGCTATTTAGCACCAGCGTGCATTTTTGACCCACGCTACTGCTAAAGTTCTGTGTATAAGGTCTTCCCTAGTTGTGCATGCTCTGTACCAGACCTGATGTAAACCTTGCCATAAGTTTGGTAGGAAGGTACCAAAGTAATCCCGGCATGGAACACTGGACAGCGGTCAAGAATATCCTGAAGTACCCGAAAAGGACTAAGGACATGTTTCTCGTTTATGGAGGTGACGAAGAGCTCGTCATAAAGGGTTACGTCGACGCTAGCTTCAACACAGATCTGGATGACTCTAAGACACAAACCGGATACATGTATATTTTGAATGGTGGGGCAGTAAGCTGGTGCAGTTGCAAGCTGAGCGTCGTGGCGGGATCTACATGTGAAGCGGAGTACATGGCAGCCTCGGAGGTAGCGCATGAAGCAATCTGGATGAAGGAGTTCATCACCGACCTAGGAGTCATACCCAATGCGCCGGGGCCGATCACTCTCTTCTGTGACAACACTGGAGCTATTGCCCTTGCCAAGGAGCCCAGGTTTCACAAGAATACCAGGCACATCAAGCGTCGCTTCAACTCCATTCATGAAAATTTTCAAGATGGAGACATAGATATTTGCAAAGTGCATACGGATCTGAATGTCGCATATCCGTTAACTAAACCTCTTCCACGAGCAAAACATGATCAACACCAGAACTCTATGGGTGTTCGATTCATCACAATGTAACTAGATTATTGACTCTAATGCAAGCGGGAGACTGTTGGAAATATGCCCTAGAGGCAATAATAAAATGATTATTATTATATTTCCTTGTTCATGGTAATTGTCTATTATTCATGCTATAATTGTGTTATCCGGAAATCGTAATACATGTGTGAATAAATAGACCACAACATGTCCCTAGTAAGCCTCTAGATGACTAGCTCGTTGATCAACAGATAGTCATGGTTTCCTGGCTATGGACATTGGATGTCGTTGATAACGGGATCACATCATTAGGAGAATGATGTGATGGACAAGACCCAATACTAAGCATAGCACAAGATCGTGTAGTTCGTTTGCTAGAGCTTTTCCAATATCAAGTATCATTTCCTTAGACCATGAGATCGTGTAACTCCCGAATACCGTAGGAGTGCTTTGGGTGTACCAAACGTCACAACGTAACTGGGTGACTATAAAGGTATACTACAGGTATCCCCGAAAGTATCTGTCGGGTTGACACGGATCGAGACTGGGATTTTTCACTCCGTATGACGGAGAGGTATCTCTGGGCCCACTCGGTAATGCATCATCATAATGAGCTCAAAGTGACTAAGTGGTTGGTCACGGGATCATGCATTACGGTACGAGTAAAGTGGCTTGCCGGTAACGAGATTGAACGAGGTATTGGGATACCGACGATCGAATCTTAGGCAAGTAACGTACCGATTGACAAAGGGAATTGTATACAGGATTACTTGAATCCTCGACATCGTGGTTCATCCGATGAGATCATCGAGGAGCATGTGGGAGCCAACATGGGTATCCAGATCCCGCTGTTGGTTATTGACCGGAGAGTTGTCTCGGTCATGTCTGCATGTCTCCCGAACCCGTAGGGTCTACACACTTATGGTTCAGTGACGCTAGGGTTGTAGAGATATTAGTATGCGGTAACCCGAAAGTTGTTCAGAGTCCTGGATGAGATCCCGGATGTCACGAGGAGTTCCGAAATGGTCCGGAGGTAAAGAATTGTATATAGGAAGTCCAATTTCGGCCATCGGGAAAGTTTCGGGGGTCACTAGTATTGTACCGGGACCACCGGAAGGGTCCCGGGGGTCCACCGGGTGGGGCCACCTATCCCGGAGGGCCCCATGGGCTGAAGTGGGGAAGGGAACCAGCCCCTGGTGGGCTGGTGCGCCCCCCTTGGGCCTCCCCTGCGCCTAGGATTGGAAACCCTAGGGGTGGGGGGCGCCCCACTTGGCTTGGGGGGCAAGCCACCCCCTTGGCCGCCTCCCCCCTTGAGATCCAATCTCTAGGGGGCCGACGCCCCCCAGGGCCCCTATATAAAGAAGGGGGAGGGAGGGCTGCGTACCCCTGCTCCTGGCGCCTCCCTCTTCCCCGTACCACCTCTCCCTCTCGCTGAGCTTGGCGAAGCCCTGCCGAGATCGCCGCTGCTTCCACCACCACGCCGTTGTGCTGCTGGATCTCCATCAACCTCTCCTTCCCCCTTGCTGGATCAAGAAGGAGGAGAAGTCTTCCCCAACCGTACATGTGTTGAACGCGGAGGTGTTATCCGTTCAACACTAGGATCTTCGGTGATTTGGATCACGACGAGTACGACTCCTTCAACCCCGTTCTCTTGAACGCTTCCGCTCACGATCTATAAGGGTATGTAGATGCACTCCTCTCTCTCATTGCTAGATGACTCCATAGATTGATCTTGGTGAAGCGTAGAAATTTTTTATTTTCTACAACGTTCCCCAACAAGTTCAACATTACCATCACCAAGTTTAGAAAAACATATGATCGCTTGTGTAGCCGTCTTTGGAATCACGGGATGGTGACGTTGAACTAACAATCACTACAAAGTTCAACATCATCTGAGAAACATATCCACGGACTAGGCTTGTGTGGTTGTCCTTAGAATCTAGCGAAAATGATCCTTGGCATCACCAGTGCAAACCGTATGACAAGCCTCATAAAAGGTGGCATTCAACTCCATCTACAACCATAACCACATCAGAAATATGATCCTCACCTCGCGAGCCTGTTTTGTCGTCTACAGCTCTGCTGGTCCGATTGCTAGAGGAGGCGGGGGCTGGGAGGCAGCGGCGGACCGGTGGCGGACAAACATTGTAATGGACTGGATGGTAGCAGCAGACTCGCTACATACGAGATAGATGAAATGGACAAGACGGTGGTTTTTTACATTGATTCTGTATTTGTGTGACACCACTTAATTGGTGGGGCTCAAAGTTGAAGTGGAGCAACGAGTCTCCTCTTTGTTGTTGATGACATTGACTATTTGTTGCCTTCCCTGAACTTATAAACAAACTAATAAGACCGATAAATCACACACTAAAAATAAAATAAGTGAAAACTCAGCATCACCACCATGAAATCTAGACAACAAGCATCCTAGTTATTATAGGTTGAGACTAGATTCAATTGATTCTACTCTTCTTTGCATAGCCACCAATGACCCAATCTTCACACATAAATGTTGTAGTAGACGGGGTGAGAGGCAACATGAACTTTAGAAACTAGAATTCATCAAAATCCATGGCACTGGTTACTCATTGGCGCACAAATTCCAGCCCACAAATGTACTCCTCGCATGAACCTCTTTGAAACCCAGCAAACACTCAGCTCACGCATGTCTGGCACGAATCGCAACACAAGCCTCACAAAAGGTGGTACTCATATCTTGATGCGTCCATGTCCACATCAGCAACATGAGCCTTACATCGCGAGCCTGTAAATCCCTCTCCCGCTCGACTGGCTCAATTGCCGGAGAAGGCAAGGGAAGGAGGTTACAAACCGGCAATGAATATGTGGATTGGCGGTTGTGGCGCACCAGATGCAATGAAGTGGGATAGCTATTCTTTATATGAATCATGTTATTTTCCTTTGACATACCCAGGTCTAAATGGTCAAATGAGTCTCCTCTACGTTGCTGATGACGTGGCAAAGTGATAGATCCCAAAGGGTCAAATGAATCTCCTCTCCGTTACTGATTTCTTTTTTCGAAAAGGGGGACTCCCCGGCCTCTGCATCAAAACAATGCATACGGCCACATTTATAGATAAAAAGAGGTTCAACAAGGTCTTATAATCTGGAAACAATAAAAATGGCAAGCTCACAAAGAGCCACAACGCCAAAAACAGAAGGCCCAAAAGCCACAACCGGCTGGCAAAAAAAGATAGGTAAACTAATCGCCTATCCTATTACATGATCACCATACAAACCGGTTGAAGATATCCCGCGCTACCATCTCCCACCGGACAGATCTAGTAACCAAACGCTCCCTGGCCTCCGTCAGAGTGAGTAAGGACCACATACGGATCAGCGCAGTAGCTCGGAATAAAACCTGCAAAAAATGAATAGTTGTTGTTCTGTTAAAAGCAAAATCATGTCTGCAGTTCCAAATTGCCCACAACAACGCACATACTCCTACACGAATGTGTCTAGCTGTTTCGGACTCTATCCCAACAAGCCACGTTCCAAATAACGTATTGACCGAATTCGGAGGAGTAATGTTAAAGGCAATTTGCACGGTGCACCACAAAACTCTCGCCAATGGGCACTCAAAAAGAGGTGCTTGATAGTCTTGTCCCGATCACAGAAACTACACCTAGTAGATCCTGTCCAGTTGCGCTTAACCAAGTTATCCTTTGTTAAAATGACTTGTTGATGCACAAACCACATAAACACTTTAATCTTCAAAGGAACTTTGACTTTCCAAACATGTTTGGAACTAGGAATAACACTAGAGTTAATGACATCGATATACATCGACTTGACTATGAATTCTCCAGACCTAGTAAGTTTCCAACACAACTGATCGGGCTGATGAGCTAGCTGAACCTCCATCAGTCTACTCACCAAATGAAGCCATGCTTCCCACCGGTCACCAACAAGCACCCTCCGAAACTGAATATTAAGGGGAATCGACTGCATAATTGTTGCAACAAGAGCATCGTGTCGTTAAACAATACGATACAGGGACGGATACTGGAGCGCCAACGGCGTTTCACCAAGCCAAGTGTCCTCCCATAAATGAGTGTAGTTGCCATTACCAACAATAAACTTTGTTCTATTAAAGAAAGCAGCTTTGACTCTCATAAGCCCCTTCCAAAACGGCGAGTCAGTTGGTCTCACTGTCACCTGGGACAAAGTCTTGGACTGCAGATACTTGCTACGGAGAATCTGTGCCCACATTGCCTCAGTCTCAATTGATAACTTATACAACCACTTACTGAGAAGACATATGTTCTTGACTTCAAGATTCTCAATACCAAGGCCCCCTTGGTCCTTTGGTCGACAGATGATATCCCATTTGGCGAGTCGGTACTTTTCTTTAGTTCATCACTCTGCCAGAAGAATCGGGATCGATAGAAGTCCAGCCTTTTCCTAACCCCAACTCGGACTTCAAAGAAAGATAAGAGAAACATCGGCATACTCGTGAGTACCAAATTAATAAGAATCAATCGACCTCCATATGACATGAGTTTGCCCTTCCAGCAGCTCAGTTTCTTCTCAAACCGATCCTCGATGCACTTCCATTCTCTGTTTGTTGGCTTACGATGGTGAATGGGTATACCTAGGTACATAAAAGGTAAAGCCCCTAATTCACATCCAAACAATTGCCTATAAGCCTCTTGTTCCTCCTTGGCTCTACCAAAGCAGAACAACTCGCCTTTATGAAAGTTAATCTTCATCAGGTCAATTATTCAAATAAGCATAACACCAGCTTCATATTTCTCGCTTTTGCCAAGTCATGCTCCATAAAGATGATTGTATCATCAGCGTACTGCAGAATGGACACGCCACCATCAACTAGATGAGGCACCAAGCCACCCACCTGACCGGCCTCCTTTGCCCTTCCTATCAGAATTGCCAACATGTCAACCACAATGTTGAACAGGATAGGAGACATTGGATCACCTTGTCTCAGTCGCTTGTGTGTCTAGAAATAATGACCTATATCATCATTCACTTTAATTCCAACACTCCCTTTTTGTGTGAAAGATTCTACCTGGCGTCGCCAAGCTTCATCAAAACCCTTCATGCGTAAGGCCTGTTGAAGGAAAGGCCATTTGACTTTGTCATACGCTTTCTCGAAATCCACTTTGAAAACAACTCCATCAAGCTTTTTTGTGTGAATCTCATGGAGCGTTTCATGAAGGACCACAACCCCTTCAAGGATGTTCCTGTCCGGCATGAAAGCAATTTGGGTAGGCTGCACCACAGCATGCGCGATCTGTGTGAGCCTATTAGTCCCGGCCTTGGTAAATTTTTTGAAACTAACATTAAGAAGATAGATGGGCCTGAATTGCTCAATTCTCACAGCCTCTGTTTTCTTAGGGAGAAGGGTTATCGTTCCAAAATTCAGCTGAAAAAGTTGAAGCTGCCCAGAGAAGAGATCATTGAACAAAGGCAACAGATCCCCTTTAATAATATGCTAGCACTTCTTATAAAACTCAGCCAGAAATCCATCCGGGCCTAGCGCCTTATTATTCTTCATTTGCGATATGGCCTCAGACACTTCTTTCTCAGTAAAAGGAGCCGTTAAAATATCATTCTCCATTGATGTTAGTTGAGGAACATCCTCAATCCTGGACTCATCCAGAGACACACAGTTATCCTCTGGAGGTCCAAACAGCTGCTTGTAATACTCGGAAATGTATAATCTTAGGTTTTCCTGTCCTAAAATTGTTCCTTCATCTTGTTCAAGCTGAAAGATCCTCTTCTTTCTATGTTTACCATTAGCGATCATGTGAAAGAATTGAGTGTTCGCACCCCCCCTGGACTACTCGTCGGACCTTGGCCTGCAACGCCCACTTTAATTCCTCTTCTCAAAGAAGTTCTTTTAGCCTCATCTCCGCATCAAGCTTGGCATGAAGCTCCAAGGCTGGCAGCACGGTGGTTTCTGCTTTTACATCTAAGGACTGAATAACGGTAAGGAGCCATTCCTTTTTGACCTTATAAATCCCGCTAAGATGCTTAGCCCACCCACGCAGGAAACTTCTCAAATGCCTGATCTTATTCTGCCAGCGCTCAAGCGCAGTCTTCCCTCCTGTATCCTTAGCCCACTCTCTGGCTACGAGATCAAAGAAGTTGTCTCGTTCAAACCAAGCAAGCTCGAAGGAGAACGAGTTTTTGTTTCCCAAGTGGGTAGCCTCACCAGAGTCTAAAAATAACAGTGTGTAGTCAGAAATTCCACGAGATAGAGCCTGAACTGTTATGAAAGGAAACTTCTGTTCCCATTCGATGCTAGCCAACACTCGATCCAACTTCTCAAACGTCGGATTTGGCAGTGCATTAGCCCAAGTGAATTTTCTTCCCGATAACTCAATCTCTCTCAGATCCAAACTTTCAATGATAGTATTAAACATGAACGACCATCTACCGTCAAAGTTATCATTGTTCTTCTCCTCACGCCTTCTAATGATATTGAAATCACCCCCCAACTGGATAGGGAGCTGCTCAGATTCGCAAATCCTAACCAGATCAGTCAAGAACTCGGGCTTAAGTTTGGGCTGTGCGGCACCATATACCGCGACCAAAGCCCAATTAAACCCGTCCTCCTTCGACCGCACCCGAAACTTGACTGCAAAATATCCCGTTACCACACTTCGAACCTCGAGCGAATCGCATCAAACTCCGAGTAAGATCCCACTTGATCTCCCTCTCGGTAGCAGACAATGCCAGTCAAAATCAATACCTCCCAACAAAGTATTTAGAAATTGTGGCGAAAAATAGCTCTACTAGTTTCCGATAAAGCGATAAAATCTAATCGATGCGCGACAGACACCTTAGCAAGAAACCTTCTTTTAGCCAAGTCTTTTACACCTCTGCTATTCCAAAAGATTCCTTTCATAATTCATCATGGAATTTTTTAGCCGTACGGATCCTAGCACTTCTACACACTGCGGACACCGGGTTCACCTTTCGTTTCCACTTGCGTTTAGTAACATTATGACTCTGCAACCTGTCCTGACAACCAGTCTCAAAAGGTCTAACCACAACATTCTTAGAAGTATCATCCTCCTCTTCCGACTCAGGTAAGGGAGGAATAAGATCCATACAAAAATTATCGAGCACCCTGACCCCCAAAGCATCAACCTCAGAATCACTCATGGGCTTAACCGCCGCTAAGTTATGAATCGTCTCTAAAGCCCGCTCAGCCTCTAAATCCAGGAGATCATTAACAGAATTTGAAATTTCACTAACATTACTACCTAGTGAAACTCCTAATTGATTTGCATTATCAACAATCTCATCATTAGAAAAATGCAATATGGAATTAGAGGTATTAACCGACATACCAGTAGTGAACTCAATGTCACGAAGCTTGGCTGCCCTCATGGCGCACCGCTGCTGAATGTCGTCCACCTCCGACTGAGTCTGGAAACGGCCGCTCAACCGTCGTCCCTCAGAAATCATTTACGGAATCCCTCCAAACGCTATAACCTCCTCCCCAGAGACCCTGCTCGAGGTGAGGCCTCCTGCCTCACCCCAAACACGAGGCCGGTCAGCCTCCACAGACTCACCAGCGGTATCGCCAGGAAGCGGTGAGGCCCTCACCATCGCCGCAGACGTCGGGCACGCCCCACAGGGTGGAGACGGCAGCACACCGGGGGAAGGGAGTGCATGGGCCACCTGCCCAGACTCCCCACCCGGCACCGGAGAGGCGGCCACCATAGGCGCCCCCGGAGAAGAGGGCTCCGAGGCCACCTGCCCCGAGCCCCCTCTCGACAGCGAGGCCGCCACCTGCAGAGCGGAAGATGCGACGGGAGAAGAGGGCTCCGAGGCCACCTGCCTCGGACCCCCTCCCAACGGTAAGACCGCTTCCGCCAAGGCCTCGTCCAACACTGAAGGAGAGAAGGACACGGGTGCCATCTGCCCTGAGTCCCCTACAGAAGGCGGAACCGCCCCTTGCAGCCCCTGCACCTCATCAGGAGAAGAGAAACCCGAGGCCGCCTGCCCCGGGACCCCTCACGACTAAACAGCCTCCAACACCGGAGCCACGTCCTAAGGAGAGGCAACGTGCTGTGCACGTGAGGGAGTGGCCACCTGCCGAATCACCTCCTCCTCTCCCCTGACCAAGACCGTCGAAGCCCCAGGAGCCCCAGGAGCAGTGCTCACATCATCCTCAAAAACCAAAGCAGGCAACGTGAGCTCAAAAGCCTCATCCGACTCCACCCGATCACTCCACAGCCTCGGGGGTGCAGAAGCAGGCTCGAAGGACCAAAATCTCAGGGCCGTCATAGGCACCGAGGAAGGTGGAACTGCCCCATCCCCGGTCGTCATGGACTCGGACCCCGGTCCCTTGGACAACTGTCGTCCCGAATCATCGACCCGAGTCTCCTTCACTCCCGCGATGTCATCGCCCTCATGCATATCCACATCAGACCCATTAGCCACCACGGCCAACAGACTCTCATCCTCAAACTCAATCACCAGGTTATAAATCTTGCCTCGATAAGTCCACTTGACAACCTCAGGTACATACTCAATGTCCAGAATACTAACCAGAACCCGAGCTATCCCGTGAGCTCTGGTAAACGCCATATCCACTCGCTCAGGCTTCCCCACCATAATGCCCAAGCTAGCCACAACCCTAGCATACTGCAACGGCTTGGAGGGAGCCCCAAAGAAATGCAACCACGCCTAAGTAAGCGGCTTACCCTGAGGCTCCACCTGCGTCCACTCATGAAACTCAAGGATGCAATCTGTACCCGGCACTTTGCACATCCCAAAACTCAGCAGCCTCTGCAAATCCTCCACTGACGGGAACTCAACCTTGAACATCTTATCCGCGAGACTGACGAGCTCCCACTAGAACTCCCCAGGGGCTAACTCCCGGAGCCTCTGCACGATCTGGGTCTCAGAGACCTCTCCTCTAGTCACCTTGACAATCCCAGTGGTCATGCTCGGGGCCTCATCAGGAACCTCCCTCTCATTAGGAGACTCAAAAAACGTGAGCTCAGCACAGTAAACTCCATACATCATAAGTGATGGTGCCTGATCTCGCAAAAGCGGACAGTCCCCCGAATCGTGTGCCGGCTTACCACAAGTATCACATAACAGAGCCACACACTCAGCAATGAAATGACCCTTGTTGCCACAACGATAACATAACATCTTCTCCTTGCGCGCCCACTTGGACGCCCTATCTGACTCAGCCCTATCCGGCACCTCCACAGACACATCACCCATAGCCTCGTTCTCAGGAACCTGAACATTAGCGAGAGCCGTCACAACCTCCATAGCCTGACCGGTCAACACTGGCCCCTCGGTAGCCCCGCCATCGGTCGTCTGCTCGACAACAACGGTCGGAGGCGGTTGTCGTGGACAGTACCGGCCACCTCGACCGCCTCGACCACCACGATGACTGCGGAAACCTCCCCGCTGCCGATAACCCAGGCTAGATGCAACCTCAACGAAACCACCGGTAGGACCCAAGAACAGCCTCTCAGCCGAACCATCGCTCTGCCACGCATATCCACGACCTCCACCCGTGGACGAAGAGCCGCGGTGCTGACCAACACCATAGGCATTGTAGCCATCCCCCTCATTGACCCCGGGGCGCAGCCGAAGCACCACCAACGGCGTTGGTTTGCGGCGGCGGAGCCTGCGCCAGAACTGGCATAGTCCGATTCTGAGACGGTCGAGCAACAAAGTGAGGTGGAGGGGCCGGCCGAGGCTACAGACCCTGTTGGAAATATGCCCTAGAGGCAATAATAAAAGTATTATTATTATATTTCCTTGTTCATGATAATTGTCTTTTATTCATGCTATAACTGTATTATCCGGAAATCGTAATACACGTGTGAATACATAGACCACAATATGTCCCTAGTGAGCATCTAGTTGACTAGCTCGTTGTGATCAACAGATAGTCATGGTTTCCTGGCTATGGACATTGGATGTCGTTGATAACGGGATCACATCATTAGGAGAATGATGTGATGGACAAGACCCAATCCTAAGACTAGCACAAAAGATCGTGTAGTCATTTGCTAGAGCTTTGCCAATGTCAAGTATCTCTTCCTTCGACCATGAGAGTGTGTAACTCCTGGACACCGTAGGAGTGTTTTGGGTGTATCAAACGTCACAACGTAACTGGGTGACTATAAAGGTGCACTACAGGTATCTCCGAAAGTATCTATTGTTTTATGCGGATCGAGACTGGGATTTGTCACTCCGTGTAAACGGAGAGGTATCTCTGGGCCCACTCGGTAGGACATCATCATATGCGCAATGTGACCAAGGAGTTGATCACGGGATGATGTGTTACGGAACGAGTAAAGTGACTTTCCGGTAACGAGATTGAACAAGGTATTGGATACCGACGATCGAATCTCGGGCAAGTAACATACCGATAGACAAAGGGAATTGAATACGGGATTGATTAAGTCCTTGACATCGTGGTTCATCCGATGAGATCATCGTGGAACATGTGGGAGCCATCATGGGTATCCAGATCCCGCTGTTGGTTATTGACCGGAGAACGTCTCGGTCATGTCTACATGTCTCCCGAACCCGTAGGGTCTACACACTTAAGGTTCGATGATGCTAGGGTTATAAAGGAAGTTTGTATGTGGTTACCGAATGTTGTTCGGAGTCCCAGATGAGATCCCAGATGTCACGAGGAGTTCCGGAATGGTCCAGAGGTAAAGATTTATATATGGGAAGTCCTATTTTGGCCACCGGAAAATGTTCGGGATTTTTCGAAATTGTACCGGGAAGGTTCTAGAAGGTTCCGGAGTGGGGCCCACCTGCATGGGGGGACCCACATGGACGTGGGTAGTGGGGGAAAAGCCCCACACCCCTGGTCAAGGCGCACCAAGATCCCCCCTTAGAAGGAATAAGATCATATCCCGAAGGGATAAGATCAAGATCCCTAAAAAGGGGGATAACAATCGGTGGGGAAGGAAATAATGAGATTTCTTTCCTCCCACCTTGGCCAACGCCCCAATGGACTTGGAGGGCAAGAAACCAGCCCCTCCACCCCTATATATAGTGGGGAGGCGCATGGGAGCTATACACGAAGTTCTGGCACAGCCCTACCTCTCTTCCTACTCCTCCTCTCCCATGGTGCTTGGCGAAGCCCTGCTGGATTGCCACGCTCCTCCACCACCACCACGCCGTTGTGCTGCTGTTGGATGGAGTCTTCCTCAACCTCTCCCTCTCTCCTTGCTGGATCAAGGCGTGGGAGACGTCACTGGGCTGTACGTGTGTTGAACGCGGAGGTGCCGTCCGTTCGGCACTAGGATCATCGGTGATTTGAATCACGACGAGTACGACTCCATCAACCCCGTTCACTTGAACGCTTCCGCTTAGCGATCTACAAGGGTATGTAGATGCACTCTCTTTCTACTCGTTGCTGGTCTCTCCATAGATAGATCTTGGTGACACGTAGGAAAATTTTGAATTTCTGCTACGTTCCCCAACATTGGCATCATGAGCTAGGTCTATTGCGTAGATTCTTTGCACGAGTAGAACACAAAGTAGTTGTGGGCGTTGATGTTGTTCAATATGCTTACCGTTACTAGTCCAATCTTGTTTCGACGGTATTGTGGGATGAACCGGCCCGGACCGACCTTACACGTACTCTTACGTGAGACAGGTTCCACCGATTGACATGCACTTGGTGCATAAGGTGGCTAGCGGGTGCCAGTCTCTCCCACTTTAGTCGGAACAGATTCGATGAAAAGGGTCCTTATGAAGGGTAAATAGCAATTGGCATATCACGTTGTGGTCTTGCGTAGGTAAGAGACGTTCTTGCTAGAAACCCATAGCAGCCACGTAAAACATGCAACAACAATTAGAGGACGTCTAACTTGTTTTTGCAGGGTATGCTATGTGATGTGATATGGCCAAGAAGAATGTGATGAATGATATGTGATGTATGAGATTGATCATGTTCTTGTAATAGGATTCACGACTTGCATGTCGATGAGTATGACAACCGGCAGGAGCCATAGGAGTTGTCTTTATTTATTGTATGACCTGCGTGTCATTGAAGAACGCCATGTAAACTACTTTACTTTATTGCTAAACGCGTTAGTCATAGAAGTAGAAGTAGTCGTTGGTGTGACAACTTCATGAAGACACGATGATGGAGATCATGATGATGGAGATCATGGTGTCGTGCCGGTGACGATGATGATCATGGAGCCCCGAAGATGAAGATCAAAAGGAGCAAAATGATATTGGCCATATCATGTCACTATTTGATTGCATGTGATGTTTATCATGTTTATGCATCTTGTTTGCTTAGGACGATGGTAGTAAATAAGATGATCCCTTACAACAATTTCAAGAAGTGTTCTCCCCTAACTGTGCACCGTTGCTATAGTTCGTCGCTTCTAAGCACCACGTGATGATCGGGTGTGATGGATTCTTACGTTCACATACAACGGGTGTAAGACAGTTTTACACAACGAAAACACTTAGGGTTAACTTGACAAGCCTAGCATGTACAGACATGGCCTCGGAACACGGAGACCGAAAGGTCGAGCATGAGTCGTATAGTAGATACGATCAACATGAAGATGTTCACCGATGATGACTAGTCCGTCTCACGTGATGATCGGACACGGCCTAGTTGACTCGGATCATGTAATCACTTAGATGACCAGAGGGATGTCTATCTGAGTGGGAGTTCATAAGATGAACTTAATTATCCTGAACATAGTCAAAACACCTTTTGCAAATTATGTCGTAGCTCGCGCTTTAGTTCTACTGTTTTAGATATGTTCCTAGAGAAAATATAGTTGAAAGTTGATAGTAGCGATTATGCGATCAGTAGAAAGCTTATGTCCTTAATGCACCGCTCAGTGTGCTGAACCCCAACGTCGTTTGTCGATGTTGCGAACATCGGACATACACGTTTTGATAACTACGTGATAGTTCAATTAAATGGTTTAAGTATAGGCACCAAAGACGTTTTCGAAACGTCGCGGAACATATGAGATGTTTCGAGGGCTGAAATTGGGATTTCAGGCTCGTGCCCACGTCAAGAGGTATAAGACCTTCGACGATTTTCTTAGCCTGCAAACTAAGGGAGAAAAGCTCAATCGTTGAGCTTGTACTCAGATTGTCTAAGCACAACAATCACTTGAATCGAGTGGGAGTTGATCCTCCAGATGAGATAGTGATGTTTCCCCAAAGTCATTGCCACCAAGCTGCTAGAGCTTCGTGATTAACTATAACATATCAGGGATAGATATGATGATCCTTGAAATATTCATGATGTTTGACACCGCGAAAGTAGAAATCAAGAAGGAGCATCAATTGTTGATGGTTGGTGAAACCACTAGTTTCAAGAAGGGCAAGGGAACAAAGGGATACTTCATGAAAAGGCAATTCAGCTGCTGCTCTAGTGAAGAAACCCAAGGTTGAACCCAAACCCGAGACTAAGTGCTTCTGTAATAAGGGGAACAACCACTGGAGAAGCATTACCCTAGATACTTGGCTGGCAAGGTCGATAGAAGTATATTGGATATACATTATGTTAATGTGTACTTTACTAGTACTCCTAGTAGCACGAGGGTATTGGATACCGGTTCGGTTGCTAAGTGTTAGTAACTCGAAATAAAAGCTACGGAATAAACGGAGACTAGCTAAAGGTGAGCTGACGATATATGTTGGAAGTGTTTCCAAGGTTGATATGATCAAGCATCGCACGCTCCCTCTACCACCGAGATTGGTGTTTGCGTTGAGCATAGACATGATTGGATTATGTCTATCGCAATACGGTTATTCATTTAAGGAGAATAATGGTTACTCTATTTTTGAATAATACCTTCAATGGTCTTGCACCTAAAGGAATGGTTTATTGAATCTCGGTCGTAGTGATACACATTTTCATGCCAAAAGATATAAGATAGTAATGATAATACCACTTACTTGTGGCACTGCCATGTAAGTCATAATGGTATAAAACGCATGAAGAAGCTCCATGTTGATGGATCTTTGGACTCACTCGTTTTTGAAAAGTTTGAGACATGCGAACCATGTCTATTGGTGTATATGCATGAAGAAACTCCATGCAAATGGATCGTTCGGACTCACTTGATTTTGAATCACTTGAGATATGCAAATCATACCACATGGGCAAGATGACTGAAAAGCCTCATTTTCAGTAAGATGGAACAAGATAGCAACTTGTTGGAAGTAACACATTTTGATGTGTGTAGTCGAATGAGTGCTGAGGCATGCAGTGAATATCATTATGTTCTTACTTCACAGATGATTCGAGTAAATGTTGAGTATATTTACTTGATGAAACACAAGTCTGAATTATTGAATGGTTCAAGTAATTTCAGAGTGAAGTAGCAGATCATTGTGACAAGAGGATAAAATGTCTATGATATGATCATAGAGATGAATATCTGAGTTACGAGTTTTGGCACACAATTAAGACATTGTGGAAATTGTTTCGCAATTAATACCGCCTGGAACACCATAATGTGATGGTGTGTCCGAACATCATAGTTGCACCCTATTGGATATGGTGCGTACCATGATGTCTGTTATCGAATTACCACTATCGTTCATGGGTTAGGCATTAGAGACAACCACATTCACTTTAAATAGGGCACCACGTAATTCCGATGAGATGACACCGTATGAATTATGGTTTAGAGAAACCTAAGTTGTCGTTTCTTAAAAGTTTGGGGGCTGCGACGCTTATATGAAAACGTTTCAGGTTGATAAGCTCGAACCCAAAGCGGATAAAATGCATCTTCATAGAAAACCCAAAACAGTTGGGTATACCTCCTAATTCACATCCGAAAGCAATATGGATTGTTTCTAGAATCGGGTCCTTTCTCGAGGAAAAGTTTCTCTCGAAAGAATTGAGTGGGAGGATGGTGGAGACTTGATGAGGTTATTGAACCGTCTCTTCAACTAGTGTGTGACAGGGCACAGGGAGTTGTTCCTGTGACACCTACACCAATTGAAGTGGAAGCTTATGATATTGATCATGAAACTTCGGATCAAGTCACTCCCAAACCTCGTAGGATGACAAGGATGCGTACTACTTCAGAGTGGTACGTAATCCTGTCTTGAAGGTCATGTTGCTAGACAACAATGAACCTACGAGCTATGGAGAAGCGATGGTGGGCCCGGATTCTGATAAATGGCTTGAGGCCATAAAATCCAAGAGAGGATCCATGTATGAAAACAAAGTGTAGACTTTGGCAGAACGGCTCGATGGTCGTAAGGCTAATGAGTACACATGGATTTCAAAAGGAAGACGGACAATGATGGTAAATGTTACCATTAAGAAAGCTCGACTTGTCGTTAAGATGTTTTCCGACAAGTTCAAGGAGTTGACTACGATGAGATTTTCTCACTCGTAGCGATGCTAAGAGTCTGTTGGAATTATATTAGCGATTACTGCATTATTTATGAAATCTTGCAGATAGGATGTCAAAACATTGTTTCCTCGACGATTTTAATGAGGAAAGGTTGTATGTGATACAACCGGAAGGTTTTGTCAATCCCGAAAGATGCTAATAAGTATGCAAAGCTCCAACAATCCTTCTAAGGACTGGAGTGAGCATCTCGGAGTTGGAATGTATGCTTTGATGATGATCAAAAATTTTGGGTTTGTACAAAGTTTATGAGAAACTTGTATTTCCAAAGAAGTGAGTGGGAGCACTATAGAATTTCTGATGAGTATATGTTGTTGACATATTGTTGACATAAATGACGTAGAATTTCTGGAAAGCATATAGGGTTATTTTGAAAGTGTTTTTCAATGGAAAGCCTGGATTAAGCTACTTGAACATTGAGCATCAAGATCTATAAGGATAGATCAAAATGCTTAATAATACTTTCAAATGAGCACATACCTTGACATGATCTTGAAGGTGTTCAAGATGGACCAGTCAAAGAAGGAGTTCTTGCCTGAGTTGTAAGGTACGAAGTTAAGACTTAAAGCTCGACCACGTCAGAATAGAGAGAAAGGACGAAGGTCGTCCCCTATGCTTAAGACGTAGGCTCTTCAGTATGCTATGCTGTGTACCGCACCTGAAGTGTGCCTTGCCATGAGTCAGTCAAGGGGTACAAGAGTGATCCAAGAATGGCTCACAGGACAGCGGTCAAAGTTATCCTTAGTAACTAGTGGACTAAGGAATTTTCTCGATTATGGAGGTGGTAAAAGAGTTCGTCGTAAAGGTTACGACGATGCAAGCTTGACACCTATCCGGATAGCTCTGAGTAGAGAGACCGGATACATATAATGGAGCAATAATTTAGAATAGCTCCAAGTAGAACAGTTGTTTGGAATAGCTCCAAATAGAGCGTGGTAGCTGCATCTAGGAGATGACATAGAGATTTGTAAAGCACACACGGATCTGAAAGGTTCAGACCCGTTGACTAAAACCTCTCTAACAAGCAACATGATCAAACGTAAAACTCATTGAGTGTTAATCACATAGTGATGTGAACTAGACTACTGACTCTAGTAAACTCTTGGGTATTAGTCACATGGCGATGTGACCTGTGAGTGTTAATCACATGGCGATGTGAACTAGATTATTGACTCTAGTGCAAGTGGGAGACTGTTGGAAATATGCCCTAGAGGCAATAATAAAAGTATTATTATTATATTTCCTTGTTCATGATAATTGTCTTTTATTCATGCTATAACTGTATTATCCGGAAATCGTAATACACGTGTGAATACATAGACCACAATATGTCCCTAGTGAGCCTCTAGTTGACTAGCTCGTTGTGATCAACAGATAGTCATGGTTTCCTGGCTATGGACATTGGATGTCGTTGATAACGGGATCACATCATTAGGAGAATGATGTGATGGACAAGACCCAATCCTAAGACTAGCACAAAAGATCGTGTAGTTCATTTGCTAGAGCTTTGCCAATGCCAAGTATCTCTTCCTTCGACCATGAGAGCGTGTAACTCCTGGACACCGTAGGAGTGCTTTGGGTGTATCAAACGTCATAACGTAACTGGGTGACTATAAAGGTGCACTACAGGTATCTCCGAAAGTATCTATTGTTTTATGCGGATCGAGACTGGGATTTGTCACTCCGTGTAAACGGAGAGGTATCTCTGGGCCCACTCGGTAGGACATCATCATATGCACAATGTGACCAAGGAGTTGATCACGGGATGATGTGTTACGGAATGAGTAAAGTGACTTTCCGGTAACGAGATTGAACAAGGTATTGGATACCGACGATCGAATCTCGGGCAAGTAACATACCGATAGACAAAGGGAATTGAATACGAGATTGATTAAGTCCTTGACATCGTGGTTCATCCGATGAGATCATCGTGGAACATGTGGGAGCCATCATGGGTATCCAGATCCCGCTGTTGGTTATTGACCGGAGAACGTCTCGGTCATGTCTACATGTCTCCCGAACCCGTAGGGTCTACACACTTAAGGTTCGATGACGCTAGGGTTATAAAGGAAGTTTGTATGTGGTTACTGAATGTTGTTCGGAGTCCCGGATGAGATTCCGGACGTCACGAGGAGTTCCGGAATGGTCCGGAGGTAAAGATTTATATATGGGAAGTCCTATTTTGGCCACCGGAAAATGTTCGGGGTTTTTCGGTATTGTACCGGGAAGGTTCTAGAAGGTTCCGGAGTGGGGCCCACCTGCATGGGGGGACCCACATGGACGTGGGTAGTGGGGGAAAGGCCCCACACCCCTGGTCAAGGCGCACCAAGATCCCCCCTTAGAAGGAATAAGATCATATCCCGAAGGGATAAGATCAAGATCCCTAAAAAGGGGGGATAACAATCGGTGGGGAAGGAAATAATGAGATTTCTTTCCTCCCACCTTGGCCAACGCCCCAATGGACTTGGAGGGCAAGAAACCAGCCCCTCCACCCCTATATATAGTGGGGAGGCGCATGGGAGCTATACACGAAGTTCTGGCACAACCCTACCTCTCTTCCTACTCCTCCTCTCCCATGGTGCTTGGCGAAGCCCTGCTGGATTGCCACGCTCCTCCACCACCACCACACCGTTGTGCTGCTGTTGGATGGAGTCTTCCTCAACCTCTCCCTCTCTCCTTGCTGGATCAAGGCGTGGGAGACGTCACCGGGCTGTACGTGTGTTGAACGCGGAGGTGCCGTCCGTTCGGCACTAGGATCATCGGTGATTTGAATCACGACGAGTACGACTCCATCAACCCCGTTCACTTGAACGCTTCCGCTTAGCGATCTACAAGGGTATGTAGATGCACTCTCTTTCTACTCGTTGCTGGTCTCTCCATAGATAGATCTTGGTGACACGTAGGAAAATTTTGAATTTCTGCTACGTTCCCCAACAGACCCGTAGTCACCCCTTGGCTCCCCGGCCCAGGCGGCCTGGGCGGCGCAGCACCCTGGCCCGCAGCGGCAAGTCCAGCACTGCCGATCGCCACCGGACGAGGACCGGTGACCGGCCCTCCTCACCCAATCGAGGGCAAGACCGGCGCCGGCGGCCTAGTAGCGGGTACCCCGCCAGCATTGGGCGCCCCACAGCCCACCGCGCCCAGCATCAGATGCCGGCACGGGCACAATGCCCCGGCCAGTGCCCGCACCCGACGGTGGTGCCCCACCGGCACGGCTCGCCCTGCCAGACACAACCGGCCTCTTTCCGGGAGGCGGCGCTCCACCAGGCCCTGCCATGGCCTCGAGAGGCAAGATGCGGCGAGCCCAGCCGATCCCCGCAGTACGAAGACGCGGGACCCGACGATGAAGAACCCTAGGGCACGGCGAGAGGGACATAGACGACGATTTGGACGTACTGCATGCGTCTATCCCCTCGGTATTGATCTGTACCGGTTCCTGCTGGGCCTCATACCCAACGGACCCCATCCCAGTGATACAAACCGGCCCAACAACATCCCGCAGCTCAGCTCGGCCCAGGAGCTAATTCAAACGCTCCTGGCAAGCCTCCCTGATCCGGATCGCCGTGACCGCCGGCGGCGCTGCCGCGGTCACCTCCGGCGCTGATCGAGGGCCTTTCCGTCGAGCACTCTTTCTCCTCTTGACATAGTCCATGATTCCGGTCGAATCAAATCAAACATAGTCAAATTTGGAAGACTTACCTTAGGCAAGGGTCCCTTCCAAGGCCGCACCGCCGTCGCCGCCGTTCGCCGGTGAACTACCCGGCGCAGCATCTCCTTGGCCTCTCCCGCATGGAGCCCGACCCTAGCCGGATCATCGATGGGGTAGGACCTTGTCGACGGCGGAGGCAACCTCATCTTCCTCGTACCCTACGCTCAAAAAATCACACAAAAAATCTGAAGGAGTCGGCGATGGTGGAGACGGCGACGCCGCATCCGCCTCCTCATCCCCCTCGTTGTCGTCAGCGTCGGCGAGGGCCCAAAACCGGCCCCCCACCCGCCGACGGTCACCGGAGGGAACGGGCGGTGGCCCCGCGGGGAACCCGGCGATCGCGCCCCCAGTCGCCTCCCGCGTCGCCAGAAGCCGCCCACCAATGGTTACTTGTTAGACATGTTTACTGATCAGATGACAAAGAGGTGGTTACCAGAAAGAAGGAAACATGTCAAAGGAGATGACAACGAGGGCTCATCTAATGACAAGTCACGGAGATGGTGCAAAATGGATTGTGATAAATTTCTTCGGTAGTGTTCATGGCACAACCACAACTCACGAAAATCTTGTGGCAACAACGAATATCGGCTTTGGATAGTGCCACCGACCGAATTTTCCCTAAATATAAACATGTGTGTGTGCGTCTCTGTGTGTGTATACAATATTGCAATATTTATGGTAAAATCACAAATGTCATCATAACATATAGGCAGTACATCAATGTATCTATAGTCTGCTATCCAGCCGATAATTCAAAACGGTGCCAAGGCTCATCTACACTCCATGAATAGTTAATTCAAAAATAGTAAAAACTTGAAAATAATCTGAATTTTTTAGGCATCCAAGATGCTCATGTACTCCAGGTGCATGCAAAATTTAGATTGTTTGGACATCTAAGGAGCTCGTGCAAAAATAAAACCAAAATGGGCTATGAATAGTGTTCTTTTTCAAAGTTTCTCGGACACCCAAAATTTGATTTTTTTACACTAGCTCCTCGGATGTCCAAACACCACTAATTTTGCACACATCTTGCACACATGAGCATCTTGGATGCCTAAAATTTTCAGATTTTTTGAATTGTTTTTTAATAAATGTACTGTTCATGCCCGAGTGCAAATGAGCTTGGGTGCAGAATAGCTGCTCTCGCTATCTAGTATGCATCGATAGCTATACTCCATCCTCCAACTGAGAGACCTCTGCATCTTCATGCCATCTCATGTGTTGCAATTTATTTTGCCGTAAGAAAGCTTATAAGAAACCAGAATAAAACGCTATGTTTGTCAAGTCATGTATATTTTTCACTACAATATTCCAATTTTTTTATAGTCATGGTGTAGTGGAAAAATATGATATTATAGTCATGCTGAACTAATTTTATGTCTAATACAATGCGCCCGTCGAGGTAAAGCTCAGTTTGATACACAATAGAGACAAGAATGGCGTGTGCAGGTCATGCAAAAGCAACATGCTTTTTAATGCATTGCAACACATGGCCATTTGGTTATTGTCTAAATTGATGCTTATGTTGTTAAGTACAGACCTTTTAACCAAAGATGATTGGTGGTAAAAAAAAACAAAGTAGTATTAAACCTTGTCCTGGATAACCGATAAACTTTTCTTTTTAAACTTATCATTGTCGCTTATTTCTGCTGAACTTAAGAGCTCTCATTTATATGATGGAACCTTGTTGGGATTGCTAGCAGGTATCTGCGGCGGGTGAGATCCTTGTCCTCGAGCATCTTGTATCGGCATGGACTGACCGAGCCAGCCAGCGTTGTGAGGAAGATGTCTTTACCAAGACAATCAGGATCAGCCATCTCCTGCATCGTCTCAGGCGACCGCATCTTGGGCAGGGATCAATCATGTCGCCCGCCGATGATATTTGCAGATGTTGCTGCCGCAGCAGCTGTTGGTGCATGTTCTGTTTAGGCCTGTTTGGCAATAGTTCAAGTTAACGACATGTTATATCAACAAAACGTTGTTGCATGGCAAAATTCACTCATGTTTCTTCCTTCAAAAAGAAAAAAAAATCCAACCATCTCCACTAGCCAGCTACAAACTGAAGCTGCCAATGGAGAATGGACCATGGACAAGGAATTCCATATGTAACACAACATTGTAGCTTGTAATAGCGAACATTTTCTTGCAGTCAATGTCCGATGCTCATTATAGGGTGGAAGTATACTACATGTGTCGCTTGAGCTTGTCATATTGCCATAACTTGTTATAAAACTCAAGTTCAGTTTATCATTTTTTGCAATAATATAAGACATTTGGGTGCTCACGTGAATTTTTCACGTTGCTTACTAATCCCTCCACTCACTATTATAAGATATTTTGGATATTTCAATATAAACTACATATGGACTAAAATGAGCGAACAAACACACTACAACATGTCTACATATATTCGATTTAGTAAGAACATCTTATAATAGTGAATGAAGGAAGTATTTTTTATCTTAGAACTTGTGGAGATGGTTGGCAAGTATTTGAGGCAAGTATCCTATTTAGTATGAACATATATTCGAATCTTATTTGTGAACATCTTATTTAGTAAGAACATATATTCCAAGCTATAGCGCGCTATTTAAAATCATGGTGGCTCCCCTCCTTGCACCGAGATTTGAGGCAAGTATTTATCTGCGCTAAGGATTCTTATAGTAATTTCAAGACGGGCTGGTTTAATTTTTTTTAAATTGTGGAGTGGTTTAAAGTATTAGCATAGAATGACAATTTGTTGATTCAGTTGAAACTAATTTTCTATTTTCTAGATTAACATGAATACATTCCAGTTCTGCCTATGCATAAGCACATTTTTCATGTCAGTCATCCACACTCAATGCACGTTGCAGGCAATGCTCTTGTGAGAATATCATGCACGTGTTGAATATGCACAAATAATTTTTATCCCCTGGGTTCACACATGTGTTTCAATTTTTTATGAACTTCTAAAATTTTGTTGTATTAAATATATAACAACACATATGTGAACTGAGAACTACAGATGACAATTGTAGAAATTTAAGGAGACAATTTAAAATTTAAATCTAGGCGATTAGATGGGATCGGTGGCTGTGATTGTGAAGAAGGAATTCTGGAACAACCAATTCTAACTATGAGGCATTAGCTAAAAAAAAGTTCTACGAACTAATGAGGCTACATCCTTTCCTTCCCTTCTTGCGAAGGTGGTGCCTAGGGCAA
Organism: Triticum dicoccoides; assembly: GCF_002162155.2. NCBI lineage: Eukaryota > Viridiplantae > Streptophyta > Magnoliopsida > Poales > Poaceae > Triticum > Triticum dicoccoides. The sequence goes on along the minus strand of NC_041381.1, from coordinate 102,179,703 downwards.
AGCACTCGTCCCCTACAGGCTCAGCAAGCGAGCCTGTGGATTCGCCTCCTCTCCGCCTGTCACTCTGATGACCGGTGGCTGGGAGGGGAATCTCGGTGCCTCGGCTCCAACTATAGTTCAGGTTAGGTGTTTTCTGTCCTCGCATTGGCGGCGCTTGGGTGGATAGCGACACTTCATCTTTGAACCGGTGTTCCGGGCTTCGATCCTCCTCAAGTTTGTCCATCGGGTGGAGTTGATGGAACTCCCATCTAGATTCCGATCGTCTCTTTGGAACAACAAGGTTAGGATTACTTGTGGTCGTGCTTGGTGGCGAGAGATCTGGTGTGAGGCACTTCAGATTGATCCAAGGTTCAACCATGACAATTGTGGCTCTAGGACGCCGGTCCTTAGGGACATATACATGAAGACTTCCCGGCCGTCATCGACAAGTTCAGGTCAGCTCCGGGAGGGGAGCGGTGCATCGGCGACTCGTTCTAGCAGCACAGTGGTCATTCAGTGGTCTAAGGACGTCGATGTAAGTTTTATTATGTTTGAGTTTCGTTCTACTTTTGGTGAAATTTAACGGTAGTTCTGGCTCCTTTCGGAAAAAACAACTAAAGAAAATATATTATTTGCCAACATAAAGTGGGTGGATTTTTTGTAAGGTACGCTTTAAATAGCATTTAATAATAAATATTTTCTATACAATTTTTTTAAATTCTATTCTATACGTGTTTCCAGATACGCTTGGTTTTGTATAGTAATATGATATTACCATAAAGGTGGCGGAGTATGCCTACAATGGGACCGTCATTAATGAGTATAGGCTGTCCACAGTTTGCTCTATTTGTCGCGTCTGCCTATCCTTCATTCACACTTTTTGGGAGGTATTAAACTCTTAGCATCTTTGTTTGAACCTTTATTCATTTGCTTAAATGATAAGCATACCCGACATACCTTCTTCTTCCTGCTTTCTTCTTCCTCTTATGAATGTGTTGATTCAAAACTAGCTACTCTTCTATCCTCCCCTCAAAAAAAGAAGAAGCAACTCATCCTGCTGTATGCCTTCCACACCTTCCATGGCACCCGATCTAGTGAATGCTTCAAATTCTTACTATATGCTTCTTCGAGAGTTGTTCTTCCGTTTGGTCTTTGGTCTTCAAGTTGAGTCTTCCCTTTCCATGGAGATAATTGCCTTTTGGTTGTGGCTCCAAGGGAATGGCCAAGTTGATTTCCTTCGGCGCATATACTCTTTTGGTGACAACCATTTTCGCGCCCTTGTTTCTTCTGCAAAACGTTTTCTGGAAGTTCTCCATTTCGGATTTGATGATTTAGCGAACAGATCTATACCAAGAAGTGACTTTAAGAAGGAAGCTGTTGAAGGAATTTCTTTATACCTCAATGGTATTTGTTACGAGGCCTTGGAAGATCTTCGAGAAAGAATAGAGATGGATTCTATCCATAATCAGAGGATGTATCTGCGCCATGATGCCTATGGACAGTCCATGACTGATCGGGTTCCTGTAGGCTCGGTAAGACTAGATAGGGTTATTATTTAGTTACCGATATTCTAGAAAAATAATATTTAGTTACCGAGGATCGGATCTGTTACTAGTTGAAGGTTTTACCCTTTTGTGATTTGAGAGATTTACCTTATCATCCATGCAGATGACTGATCTATACCTACAAATAATGAAAGATTGTTGGCCTTGGTCCCTGTACGCTGATGCTAGGTGTAGATCGATTGATCTCGCCGGGACACACGCACACGACGAGCGTGTCACTCCTGTAGTCTTGCTTTGATCTGGTGTTACAGGGGTAGGTTATAGGTATATATAATGCAGCCATAGCTAGCTATATATACTCTCCTAATCCTATACGGTGATTGATTCTTGTCCTAGCCGGACTACAACAGCATGGTTAATTCCAACAAACATCAGTAGTATTAGTTTTTGATTGTTGGTTTTAAGATAGTTTAACTGCTCATGCGGAGTGGTAAGATCTGTTAGTAGTTTGTGAAGTATTTTCTGCCTTTTCTGATTTACCAAGTCCTCTATGCAGGAGCACCTTCTTACCAAGATCAAAGCTTTGTATGTAAACACTCCAAATCATGATGGAGAAGACACAAGTTCTAGAAATACCCATGTTCAAACAAGTCATATAAATGACGAAGTACACGATTATCAGTCAACTTCCCGTTTGGTGACATCATTGGATAGCTTGAGCTTAAGAGAGAAGCATAATGATGCAGTAAGAATGCCATAAATTCTATGCATCGTGATTATATGTCACTAATAATTATTTGCATGCTCATTCTTTTATTTTCTGATGAGACTTGATAGCTTTCATCCAATACTTTGCAGATCATGCAACAACCATCTGATGTTCCTAAAAGCTCGGTGAGAGTATAGTTCAAATCTGCAATAATGAAATATCTATTAATAGTTTGTGAAGTATTTTCTACCTTTTCTGAGTCACCAAGTCATCTATGCAGAAGGACCTTCTTACCAAGATCAAGGCTTTGTATGCTAACACTCCAAAGCATCCTGGAGAAGGCACAGGTTCTAGAAATATCCATGTTCAAAGAAGTCAAATGCATCATGGAGAAGGCTCTAGTTCAAGAAATAACCATGCTCAAACAAGTCATATGTTCCGCCATGATTATCAGTCAACCTTGGATAAGTTGAGCTTAAGAGAAAACCATAACGATGCAGTAAGAAAGCCATCATCACTGATCATTCTTTGCATGTTCATTCGTTTATTTTCCAATAAGACTTTATAGCTTTCATCCAAATACTTGGTGCAGTTCCTAACTTGAAGAGAAAATAATAATATATTTCTTTGCAGATCATGCAACAACTATCTGATGTTCCACCTGATGAGAGAACTTTGTTCGTGACATTTTCCAATGGTTACCCACTGACCGAAGATGAACTGTATGATTTTTTTATGAGGTATGCCTTTCATTTCAGTTCATTACATACGTAATAGGGACAGCCTACATGCAAGTTGACTGATTTTTCTATTTTGATCAGTCAACTGGTCTAAAAATTCTGTTTGCCGATTTGCTCCATATCTTTCATCACCCAGCTGCTTAGCAGTACACGTACTAGTAGCTGCTTACTTCATCACCCGGCTGTAGCTGCTTTATCACTATTTGAATTTTCTATTTGCATGTGTGTTCGTACATACTAGCAGAGATGCTTTCACCCCCCTCGCAAAAAAGAAAAAGGAAAAGAAAGAGATGCTTTCATCATCCAGCTGTAGCAAACTGTGCAGGCTGGACATTGATATTCATGCATAGGGCCGCGACTTCTTTCAGGCGTAGGTCAGGGAGAGATCAGTCATTTTTATGTATACTTGAATCACGCACAGGATACTATCCTATGTAGTTGGGCTGCTTCAAAACAGACGAAAAATTGACTGAAACTGAAAAATATTTCATGCGACAGAAGAATAGCAAACACGATTAACATATAAATTCCATTTAAGTTCGTAACAAAAAATTATGGGCAAATAGAAAACCGTTAACACAATAGATCTTGAGCTGAGGCAATACAAAGCCATTAACCAGATAATAATCAAAAGAAGAAAAGGGCTAGTTGTACGAAATTCTAATACTTGTGGTAAATCCGATTTTGCACCATCCAACGGACAAATGAAAGTGCATCAAAATAAAAATTGACTTGCGCCAAATTTTTGCTCAGCCGATTTTTTGAGAGTAGCAGTCGGCCCTACGCAACAATAAAGCAGAGGGCCCACTAGATACCTGAGCAACATAAGTTTAGTTTCCTGCACCCGAGTTTTCTTTGAGGGAACTCCTGCCCCCGAGTGGAGCTTCAGAACTATAGCTCTTGTCGTAGGAGGCCTGGTCATTTTTGCTATTTCGATGCTTTTATGATCAGCGTTTGGTGCTGGTATCCAGTGCCGTTTTGGTTTAATTAATTAATATCATGGGGTTGGGGAGCTCCTCCCTGTTTGTCTAAATGCTGTCCCAATACTTGGTAAGACACATGACAAAAAAAGAAAAAAAAAGTGAAGTATTTTCTAAGAAAAATGAATTGGTGCCATTTGTATTACCCTTTAAAAAGAAAGAAAATAAAAAATAAGCTAAAAAATAAATGAAATTGCTGTTTTAATAATATGCAAGAATAAACTTATAATTGAGGAACTTTTCCTACAAATAAGTTTTCTATGAATTGAATGAATTAGTGGCATCCATATTACCCTAAAAGAATTAAATAAAATAAAAACTAGAAAATGATGACAAAATTTGTGCACAATTTACACAGAAATTGTGCTTTGTTACAATATGCAAGAATAAATAAACATATAATAGTGGACTTAGTGGCATTGGTATTACCGTTAAAAAGAAATAAAAATTAAAGCAAATCAAAATGATGAAGTTTTGTAAGGAAGAATGAATTAGTGGTATTACTTTTAAAATTTAATAAGAAATAAAATGGAAAATAATAAACAAATAATTAAAAAAATACTGTACACACTTTACACAAAAATTACACTTCTTATAATATGCAAGAATAAGCATATTATAGGGGAATTTACAAAAAAAATCCCGAAGAAGGAATGAATTAGTGGCACTGGTATTTCCCTTAAATAATAAATAAAGTGAAATAAAAACCATAAAATCATAATAATGAGGCTTTCTGAAATGAATGAATCAGTGCCATCCATATTACCCCTTAAGAGGAAAAAATGAAAAATAATAAACAAAACATGACAAAATGTGCATACAATTTACACAAAAATTGCGCTTTTTAAAATATGCAAGAATAAACATATAGTGTTGTAATTTCTACAAAATATAGAAGTAATAAGGAATGAATTAGTGATATTGCTAGTATCATAAAAGAAGAAATAAAATGAAATAAAATCTAAGACAAAATCAAAATAATGCATTCTACATAAGAATGAATTAGTCGCTTTAAGAATAGGAAGAAAAATATGGGGTTTTCTAAGGAAGAATGAATTAGTGTCATTGGTATTACCCTTTAAGAAAAAAACTAAAACAAACAATGACCAAATTTGCATACGATATACATAAAATTTGTGTTTTTAATATGCAAGAATAAGCATATAATAGTGTGAATTGATCAAAAAAATGTTTCCTAACAAGGAGTGAATTAGTAAAATTGATATTACCCTTAAAAAAGATTTAAAAGGAAATGCTAACTAAATCAAATTAATAAAATTTAATAAAAAAATGAATTAGCAACATTGAACTTTTATTGAATTGATCTGCATGGAAGAAAATAGATAATGATTTTTTTAAAGAAAACTTGCACACATCTTTGCACTAAAATTGAACTTTTATTGCATGCAAACGGCAATCATATAATAGTGTAATTTTCACACTATTGCATAGTATTTATGTGTGTATATTTACACTCACCCAACATCCCAAAAATACCTACAAAAAAATCGACTAATAAAGAAAAACAAAAAACAAAAGAAGAAACATATAAAAATAGAAAATGCAAAAATGAAACAAAGGGAGAGAAGGGAGGGTTGGGTGGCATAGGTAATGGGTTTCAGCCCTGGCCTAAATTTGTGGTCAGTCAAAAGAAAACAGGAAACACCGCAAACCAGCTCACATTATAGCCTACAGGAAAAGCAGGAATCTCAAAGCAGAAATCAATGGTCAAAAATTCGATTAACTTAGAATTAAATTTTAGGCGATTTACATATAACTAAAGTGTACGTAACAACACAATTATATGCTTGGAGAATGGCATGGTAATAAACAGTCGAATATCAGAGTCGTGGGGAATTAGTAAACCAAATTTCAAATGTAAGCACATATTCATCTATTCACCCCAAAAATCTGATGTGATGCATATCCTTTTTTAGAGAGTAGGCTCGACGAGCCTCCTTTAAATTAATAAAGCTCCAAACGGTTGTAGTAGAGATACAAAGTGCCGAGGAAACAACTTATAGGGTAGAAAACAAGAATTAACTAACAAAAGTAAAGCAGAAACGTGGACCTTGGATTCGACAAAGCACTTGCGAGAGTGATGGTTAAGCTGGAACTTGGTGTGAGAGTAGGCAATCAGCGGTGGAAACACCCTTGTCTATTTCAAAGAAGGCTAGATCACGTCGCACACTCATTTGTATGCATCGCCGAAGAGAACCCTACGCTTTTGCTCAAGCTCGATGGGTGTCGTACGGTTGACGAATAGAGAAGCTCCCCTAAAGCATAGCGTTAGGAATGATGAGAAACCCGCCAAGGAGAAGAAAGACAAATGGCCATGTCGTAGATCACAACTATTGTTGACTGCCTCACGACGGCATGTCGATATGCAGATCAGGGACAAAGGTTCCAAGGCCGAAGAATTCTAATTAGTAATGACATCGTAGCGCTTCCCAAATTGATAATCCGGTCCAAGGATTTTCACTCGGAACTCGAGAAAGATGAGTGTGGACCATCAATGATGCATCAAGGGAGGAAAGTGACATCCAAGAACGTCGCCATTGGAGGCATGAACCACCATCACACAAAGGTATTACATGGGCACCACGATAGGGCATTGGAGGTCAAGAAGATGCCACCCAGATCTAGAAGGGGGTGGGGCGGGCGTAACAAACGTGTAGTGAACCATGACCGATCACCAGTAGACCACTCTGATGCCTAGCAACCAAGAAAGAAAAACTAGTCCTCCATGTCACAATGCTTAGTCACGTGACCGTCGGGATCACCATCTAAGGCTCCCACGCCTCCACGTTGGAACAAGGAAGATGGTATCACCTTCTCATCTGAGAGACCCAACACCGACTAGCATATCTCCATGTGTGGACCACCAGAAAGCATAAAAAAACTGCTCAGACTTGTCCAAGAACCAGAATACAACTCACACGATTTTGTGTACTCTCTCTCTCTCTCTCACACACACACACACACACACACACGTACTGGTAGCACAAAGGACGAAGAGGGTGCCCCCATGCAAACTCCTAGAGCTGCCATGACATTGTATCGCTGGAGCAACCCCACCACCCACCCCCTCCCCACCGCGAGAGGCATTAGGTCCAGATCCACAAAACTGTCAGCGGCCTAGGAGGATGCAAAATGCGTCGTTGGTTCTTGGTCGTTAGGATCTAGGACCCCCCGAGTAACCCAACGCCAAACATGGTTGCACCACCCATTAATAAATGAGTGGCACATAGAGAGTGGCTCGCTGTTGTCATCCTCGAGCTTCACGAACTTGCCGGCTACCACTTGGCCATGATATGTGAGCAGTGAGCGGGAGGGAAGTGTTTGATGGCTCTGGTTGGTCGCCTACGATATCAGTCTGGATGGAGAGACATGGGGAAGTGAGATGTTTCCCAAAAAGGTATTGTGAGGCCTAATAAATAGTTGAAAATGGAAAAGTTAGAGCTTTCATATAATTTGGTATTAAAGGTGACAACATTAAGTTGTGACAAAACTCCATTCTCCACGTAGCACACAAAGACTTGTCTTTTTTATCCTAGTGCGTCTGGCAACTTTTGCGAAGGGGAATGGGAGTTAAGATGCATGGGTTATGTAAAAGACTAATGATGAGTCACATTATTCCTGAGACCTTTCTTTTGGTATCTACAGGGAATTATGTGTGGGAATCTGTGAGAGTTTTTGGGAACTAAACGAGTGGTTAACTAAGAGATGATAACAATGGTCTGGCTCTTTACAAGTCGAATCCTATAGTATGGAGGTTGCTGAAGCGTTGTTGGGGAGGAAACATGGTGGAATCAACCTGCTGCCTATCTATGCCAACGTTTCAAAGTTGTCCTATGATATTGGCATGGTGGACTTTATGCATTGTCACTAGGAAGCGAATGTGGCAACACACAAGATAGCTAGAAATTCTTTTGTCCAACGTACCAGTTGAAAATGGGTCAATGATCCTCCTAGCTTTATTTTCAACTCTCATGTGGACAATGTAACTATTGGTTGGTTATAATGAAGTGCACCATGGCGGCGCTTCCTCAAAGAAAAGTAAGAGATGATTAGATAAGTTATGACGATTCCTCAAGATAGCTCTTTGTAAAGCAACCCCTTCCCAATTCCCACCCCTTTTCTATTATTAAAATGGTGGGAGGTGAATTCTAAACTGCTATGTTTAGTCTCTACTAAAATTCTCATTCGTTCCGACCAAACAAGTTAGTTTGTATCTAACATACCCCAAATTCCCATTCCCTTCCAACCAAACTACTAGGTGTAGTCAAACTTTAGCTACTTTAACTGGATATGTAAAATTCATATACTTAAATTTGTGCAAAAGATATTTCATAACATTTTATCTTCTTGTGCTCCACGAATATCATATAAGAGTGTGGTACAAGATGCATTTGAAGACCTTGTTTATATCCATAATGACATGCTTTTACTTCGAAATGGATGCAATTGCCTCATTTCATTAGTTAATAAGAGTTTTACAATAATTAGAAGTTAGCCAAAGATGGCACATAAACATCTAACCTACTCTCGCAGCATGATCAATCTCAAATCTTCTGCACTTGCCACCCCCAAAGCATGGCCTCCGTTTTTACCTTGCACGTGATGATACTAAACATGGTTGAAAGATTCATAAAAATACTCGCATTCAACTCAGTCTTCCCATGAATTAATAATAAGGAGGGAAGTGACCTCCTCATCACTTTTTTATTGATGTTGATCATAGAATACGACTAGTCTTTGACTGTGTTGAAGTAGCTCCAATCGTCGGTGTTAACGTTAATAAGCCTAAGAAACACTTTATTCTCATTCCAAACACACCTCGTCAACCTACACTTGAATAATAAATGCTCAACTGAGTTTGGCTCCCTTCTGCATGATTGACATAAACCGTCCTCTACGTTGTAGTTTATCAACCGTCCACACCTAGTCTTGCAAGATAATCCATGCAAAAAATTGTAGCTAGGCAGCAACCAATTGTTCAAAAAGGCGGCTTCAACAACTAAAAGTTCGTGGAGTCGAGTTGAGCGGAATATGTTGATGATGTCGAGTACTCTATTGAAAGGTTCCAAACAATTTCATCCTGGTTGTCATCGCTTGTGTCATGCAACTGACCCAAATCTCAAAAACAAAAATCAATTATGTGTTGCATAGAGAGACCCAAATTGATCTTAATGTTTTTTATCCATTGGTCCTGCTTCAAAGCTCTCTGAAGCATTTGGATCTTCCACTTGGTG
>NC_041381.1:102163415-102170276 GCF_002162155.2 Triticum dicoccoides | reverse complement strand
AAAAGGTAGCAATTTTACCATGTCCAATAGGGGTTATGGTCACATCATAGAAGAGTTCCATGTTGATGGCGTCAAATAGGTGTCAAACCATACCCATTATACATGTATTTTCATGCAATTTGTCCAAAATAGGGCATTTTCATGCAAGCCATGGCCAACAGAGTAGCCTCTTTGGAATTTCTCTAGATGAAGGATGCCAACCCACCCATAGATGGCGGCCAACAGACAAGCTCCCACTTGATTTTATACTTCCCTCTAGACTCCTTCTCGGATCCGACCCATAAAAAAGCACACTGCAACTTAAATAGAGTATTCATGATTGCTTAAGAACAAGGGGAGTAAGGGGGTAGTTGGCTTATGAATTAAGGACCGATTAAATCAACGTGTTTCTCCCAACCATGCCATACATGTCAATGAGCTTGCATGTGATCTTCTACACACTTCGCAAGCAATGCGCCGACGTAGGAAAACCTAAGTATCACAGCGGGAATTCAGTGCGAAGAACTTGGAAATTAAGAAGAATATCATTGAGATCGATGCATAAGGGGCCACAGAGATTTTTTCCACACTGGTAACGAGACCGGTTACCTTACCAATGCTTTGCAAAATGCTTGACATGTTACCGATATCTTCTTTGATAGCGATCACAAAAACCGAAGCGCGGCCTGCATAAAGGGAGGTGTGAAGACATGCAACCCAACCTCTGAATCTATGGAAGGCCACCATTAGCCATCGCCAAATCCAAAATCTACTGCAACAGCTTAATAGTGATGACAAACAAGAATGGGACATTAGCTTCCCCTAACGATGGCATCTATAGTATTGTGTAGGCTACCCCAGATGTTATTAAGAAGAACATCATAGGATGACATGCACAATAGATCGATCAACTAGCCACAGAACCTCAAAGGCAACTCTCTTTTCTGCAAAAGGTCCAATAAATATTCTTGTTGCATAGAGTCGAAAGCCTTTTTCATGCCCAACTTGAGAAGGAGAGACAGTGTGTTTGTTCTTTGCATTAACAAGATGATACCCCATGCATTTCTTCGAGAATCAGCTGGAATGTTTTTTTAATGAGATTGGTTGCATGAAACATGAATATTTGGATTAATAATATATGAAATAAAACTGAAAATACATATTATATATTGTATTTGACTACAATATAGCTAAGAAAATATTTATTGAATGTGATGGCATAATAAATGAAAAAAAATCACATGCATGTTGTCGTTGATCTTTGATAAGGTGACATGTGTGGTTAGACTATATGTGTGTACTTTGAGAAAAATAGAAGTAACGGGGACCAAGTAATAATGGAAAAAATTTCCCATACATGTTGAGGTAGGCCTTTGATGAGGTGCCATGTATGCATGTTGAGATCAATAGAAGTAGTGATGATCAACTAATTAAATATAGATGATATAGCTAGGTTTCGATTGGGAGTGCCCACGTCAGAAAAGTGACGAGAAAGAAATGTTATAGGTTTTTTAGTATGCATTGAGTAAGCTTCTGCATCCTAATTTATTTATGTAGATGAAAGGCTACTAGAAGAATCAACATGTTGAAGTTGATTATTTTCTATATCACTGAACCTGAAAATGGCTAACACATATTGTTGTAATTATACCAATTTACTAATGTATATACTGGGAACATGTTACATATAACGAAGACTATATATTTTACTCGTACATATATAATCAGATTGTTTTTTTAAAGGATATATAGTCCGATTGGTGAAACAATGTTGAGATGACTGTTTCGATTGAATATGACCAGTGAGGTAACTTTTAGAGGTAATTAACAAGATATTGCTCAACATTGCCAGACAAATTAGTAGGTTTGCATGACGCCTTGGTATGTGATAAGCAAAAATATGTAGATATATAACTAGTTAAGTGGTAAATTTGACTTCCACAAAAAAGAAAGTGGTAAATTTGACAGTTAGATATTATGACATAAAACACAGGAAAACTATCATAAGGAAGAAGAAATCGATATGAGGATAATATATTGCATTAGTTTTCCCTATATATGCAGTTGCTAATTATGTTGCATTAATTCCTTGCATGTCACAGCCACTATGGAGACATTGAAGAAATAAGTATAGAGGTGCCATTCGAAGACAGGCTACCTTTATACGCACACGTCACATTTTACTCGCAGTTGACACTCTTCCGTGTTCTAGATGGGAACATGAGAGTCAAGTTCATGACCTGCAGCGGAAAACATATACGGGCTCGACAGTTTGTCCCAAAGAAGAAGAAATAAACTGAAGTGTGATGATCTACTCCTTGCATATACATTCAAGAATATTCTACGTATGTCAAGCATTCTGGAGGCATACTCGAATAGAATCTGCACTTCTAAGATTATTCTTGTGCGTACTGCACCTTAATTACCCATTTGTGACCTATATTTATTGTTATTGTTCTGGACTTCCGATGTATGGCACTGTGAGGACTCAAATTTGTACTTGTTAAGGATTGCAAATTCGTATTGTTGGTACGTATAAGGGTCATATCAACATTAACATTCGGTCCTTGAAACCTATATTCATCTATAGTAGTTATTGTGTGATGTTGGTTAAATGTTAACCACTGTTTTTCCCTTTTTATTGGAAAGGACACGGTACATCATCAGGTGGCTCCAAGAGCCAAGTATTTCGGCCTAACAACACAGAGATTGCAAGTTTTGCTAGCCTATCTGCCTCCTTATTTGAATTTCTACTCTCAAATTCAAACAAAATATTTTTAAAGAAAGCTTGCCGTGACGAGTGTTTCAAGAGGCTAGACCTATATACGCATTTACTTCCTTTACTTATATCCTCTGCCACCAATAGATAATCTGAAGCGACCTGAAGAAGGCACACGTACGTTCAGGTCAAGTGCAAGACCTAGTGCCTCTCGGCAGGCCATCGCCTCAACGATACAGTCTATTGTCAATCGAGTTATTTTCCTATAGTGATAGGTACACTCGACAAAGGCTACGCCGAGTGTTACAGCCAGCAAACCACACTCAGGCCCAGTTCTTTTGCCAGAATCTGGGGATTCTTCCAGAATTCGACCCCTACCCAGCTTCTCCGAGAATCTTTGGTCTTAATTTGTTTCAATCCTATGTAGTTAGGGTCTAATTAGATAGGGCTGTAAAACAAATGAGGCTCAAAGATTCTGGGAGAAGCTGGGTAGGGGTCGGATTCTGGGAGAATCCCCAGATTCTGGCAAAAGAGCGGTTCATCAGTAGACATCCATCCAACAAAGTGCTCTTTGCCGAGTTCTTTCCATGCCGCACTCGGCGAAGCCTTTGCCGAGTGTCAAAAAATGGGTACTCGGCAAAACAAACTAGCATAGACTTTGCCAAGCAAGTGGTTCTGCCTCTTCAGTGAATACCAGCAAGAAAAGGGCCTAGAAATGCACTCAACGTATTAAATTCCTAGAGATGCGCTTAATGTATGTATTAAATATATCAAATGAACCCAGAAAAAGGCCAAATTTTAACATGTAATGGTGTATATTTAGCATATAAAAAAATTCTAGGTCAAACAATAAAGAAATGATCATTACCTTCAAAAACTTTACATATTCTCTCTCGAAACCACGATTCTTTCTTGAAGATATGAAATTTGGTGAAACCTTCAAACATATTTACCACAGCCTCCAAGTGTCACGTAATAACACCATGCCAAGTTTCATGTTTCTCACACTTCACTCGCATTTTTTGAAATTAAAAAACCAACACGATTCATGTTTGAGATCGAGTTGGCTTCCCAGGATGTTTGGAATTCCTCTTGTTTTCTTTGATAAGGCCTAAACATAAGTTCATTGACACAAATAGAATTTTTAACCAATTTTTGATAATTTTTTTACACACTTACAGTTTGAATTTGAGTTATATCCGTCAAATTGAATGACTAGAAATGCACGTAATGGTTTAAATATAGCAACGAGCCCAGGAAAGGCCAATTTTGACATGGAACATGTGATGGTATATATTGATTGTAGAAAAAGTTTCAAGGTCAACCAATGAAGCAACCGACACTTCACAATCAAACCTGACCTGTTCCTTCTCAAAACCACGATTCTTACTTGAACATGGTTCATTTTCTAGGTAGTGTACATAACAAAATTTACGGAACCTTCTCAAAATTTTACCACGACCTCTAGGGATCATATAATGACACCATGTTTATGTCTTCAGAATTCGCTTGCATTTTTTAGAATAAAAAACCCAATAAGTTTCATGTTCTGGGTTGAGTCTTGGCACCCTGATATTGGAAATTCTTCTTTTTTCTTGGATATAATATTTAAACATAGACTCATTAATATAAATATTATTTTTGAATACAATTTCCCCCAACCTTTTTTCATATCTGCAAAGGGGAAAAAGACAATAAAAGAGAACAAAATAAAAAATAATTTAAAGAATGAAAATATAGAGAAGGAAATAAATAATATAATGAAAATACAACAAAACAAAGTGTAACACTAGGCAAAGATAATGAAAACATTAAAAAATAATAATTTTTTGTCGGTGTTTTTTGTTTGCCAAGTGTAACACTAGGCAAACCAGGAGCTGACCGAGTGTATTTTCCTATGAACTCGGCAAAGGGTTTGCTTGCCGAGTGCCCGAAAAAAAGACACTCGGCGAACGAGCATGCACTTGGCAAACATGCCGATTCCGGTAGTGTGCATGCTAGTCATCCTCCGCTCTCCAAATTGCACTAGCTGATCTCCTGTTTGATGAATTCGTCATCGCTCCATCAACATTAAGTTTGCAGATGCCACTGGGCGGTTTCGTTTTCACTGGAGAATTACCTACCTTTACATTCTTCTTTGCTAGAAACTTGAGCTCACTGATAAGTCCATTAGCAAACACGATGATTATTACACGGCAACTGAAAAGTTGATTCGAGGATTGCTTTACGCCTGGCTGATCAGATCGCCCATAAAATAATGAGCACCTTGTGATGAACTCTTCACTAGTTAACAGTATCCTGGAGCTCCATTAGCCATTCCCGTGGGTCACCAGCGGCACTTCTCAAGATATGCTCACTGAACTCTTCATCAACTAAAGCACATATGCACACACACACACACCGTGCCATTGTGCAGCTAATCAGGGAGTGTTTCCAGTAGTCTTCTCCATCTTCGCAGATAGTGCAAAACATCTAGGCAATTCGATGGGATTGATGGTTGTGAGAAGAAGGAATTATGGAACAACAAAATCTAAAGATGAGGCATTAGCTCAGGGATCAGGTAACTAATGATCATATATTATTTGCCAACATAAAGTGGGTAGCTTTTCACATAGTACAAACTGCATATGTCTTTTTTCGGTCCTAAGGCTGCCCGTAATGGAAGTATCATAGGTAGTATCATGCATGTCAACTAATCACTTTTGATGAGGTGACGTAGAATTAAATGAAGAAAGAGATGTTTGAGTATCATATCATGATACTGTATCATATTAAATAATGTGTTACTTTGTGTCATGCATGTTAATAAATATAGCCCTCTATAATACCAACATATGATACTATGCATTACGGATGTACTATCATACACTAGTATCATATGCATAATACTAGTATATGATACACCCCATTACAAGCAGCCTAAGTATATACATAGGAGCGCCTTAAATAGCATTAAATAATGAATATTTTCATATATTTTTTATATGTCGCATGATAGAGTTGGTGATTTTGTACAGTATGAGATTACTAGAAAGGTGATGCATGCAAAAAAAAATATCAGCAGTTATTTGGCAAGTGTGGCTATAATGGGGCTGCCATTAATGAGTATAGACTGTCAACAACTTGCTTTTTTTGTCGCCTCTGCCTATCCTCTACTCATACTTTGGGAGGCATTAATTTCTCAATCAACATCCGCTTGAACCTTCTTGATTTACTTAAATGATAAGCAAGTCCACATACCTTATTCTTCCTACCTTCTTCTTCCCCGTATGTCTTTGTTGATTCAAAACTACCAACTCTTCTATACACTCCTGTATGCCTTCCACACCTTCCATGGCACCAACACTGAATAATGCTTCAAATTCTTCCTATATGCTACTTCGAGTGTTGTTCTTTCGTTTGGTCCTTGGTCTTCAAGTTGAGTCTTCCCTTTCCATGGAGATAATTGCCTTTTGGTTGTGGCTCCAACAAGGGAATGGCCAAGTTGGTTACCTTCAGTACATATACTCTCTTGGTGACAACCATTTTCGCGCAATTGTTTCTTCTGCAAAACGTTTTCTGGAAGTTCTCCATTTTGCGTTCGGTGGTTCAGAGGCCAGATCTATACCGAGAAGTGACTTTCAGAACCAAGCTATTGAAGGAATTTCTCTCTACCTCAATACTATCTGTTATGAGGCCTTAGAAGATCTTCGAGAAAGGATAGAGATGAATTTTGTCCGTAATCAGATGACATACCTGCGCCAAGAAGCCTATGGACAGTCCAGGACTGATCGGGTTCCTACTGCAAGCTCGGTAAGACTGGGGTTAATATTTAGTTATCCAAGATCTGATCTGTTAGTAGTAGAAGATTTTACACTATTGTGATTTGCTTTATCATCTATGCAGATGAAAGATCTATACCAAGAGGCCTATGGAGAATCATCGCATGAACAGATTCCTAATATCTCAGTAAGACTAGTGTTCATATATAGTTATTCAAGATCAGATCTGTTACTAGTACAAGGTTTTACCCTTTTGTGATTTGCTTTATCATCTATGCAGATGACAGATCTATACCAAGAGGCCTGTGGAGAATCATCGCATGAACAGATTCCTAATATCTCAGTAAGACCAGTGTTCATATTTAGTTATCCAAGACCATATCTGCTACTAGTACAAGGTTT
>NC_041381.1:102161300-102163198 GCF_002162155.2 Triticum dicoccoides | reverse complement strand
TATTCAAGATCAGATCTGTTACTAGTACAAGGTTTCACCCTTTTGGGATTTTCTTTATCATCTATGCAGATGACAGATCTGTACCAAGAGGCCTATGGAGAATCATCGCATGAACAGATTCCTAATAGCTCGGTGAGATTAATGAAAGATCTGTTAATAGTTTGTGAAGTATTTTCTCCTCCTTCTGATTCACCATATCATCTATATGCAGAAACACCTTCTTACCAAGATCAAGGCTTTGTATGCTAATAATCCGAAACATCATGGAGAAGGCACAAGTTCTAGAAATATCTGTGTTCAAACAAGTCAAATGCGTCATGGAGAAGGTTCGAATTCAAGAAATAACCATCCTCAAACAAGTCGTATGCTCCACCATGATACAGAGGACGAAGTATATGATTATGAGCCAACCTCCGGTTTGGTCACGTTGCTGGATAAATTGAGCTTAAGAGAGAACCATAATGATGCAGTAAGTCATCGTCCCTGATCATTCTTTGCAAATATCTAGTTTAGTTCATAGCTTGAAGAGAAAATAATAATATATTTCTCTGCAGATCACGCAAGACCTATCTGATGTTCCACCTGATGAGAGAACTTTGTTCGTGACATTTTCTAATGGCTATCCACTGACCAAGGATGAACTACACGAATTTTTTATGAGGTATGCCTATCATTTCAGGCTTTATTACATATGTAAATTCACCATTATTTATTAGGGGAGTGGTATGGTTATTGATTGCGGGTAATAAGCAGTGTAATATAGGAGTCAGCGGGAAATTAGTGAACCAAATTTCTAATGTATGCACTCATTCATATATTCACCCCGGGAATTTGATGTGATGCATACAAATATTTTTAGACAATAGGCTCATTGAGCCCGACTTTAAATTACTAATTTTCCAAACGGCTATAGAGAGATACAAAGTGCCGAGGAAACAACTTATAGGGCAGCAAACAAGAGCAAGCTAACAAATGTAAAACAGAAAAGGCGGAGCTTGGAGTCGTCGACGCACTCACGTCTGACCATCGTTGCAGCTGGGAGCGCAGCCCACGTCTGACCGCTCTTGCGTCATTACCAGGTGTTTACCAAGCCCCTCTTTGGCATCATCTTCTGTCACTATTCTCACGTGATGAGCTGCCCCACAGAACACAAGCACATTCTCCATGCAGGATTCCTGCTTCATGGCGTGTGTGCAACAGAGAAAGAGGCTGTGAGAGAGCAGCCATGGGAAGGAGAGAGAGAAAGAGAAGAACAAGAAAATTAGAGAGAGAGAGAGAGAGGAGATGAAATGGGACTAGGATGTGTGTGTCAGGGAGAGCAAAGCCGAAATGGGACTAGGTTGTGTGTGTGAGAAAGAACATAGGTGAAATGGAAGGAGAGAGAATGCGCCATCCCCTCTCAGCATGTGAGCAGTAGAGAGAGTGGTTGTGAGAGAGCAGAAATAGGGGGGGGGGGGAGAGCGAATAAGAATAAGAAGATGTGAGAGATAGAGGAGAGAGGTCGAGCGTGGAGTTGCGATGTGTGAAGATGGTTCCCTATCTTGCTCCCCCTCGCCCGACGCCCCTCTCTTTCCCTTCTCCGATGACCTCGTCGCCCCTGCCCTTCTCTTGTCTGCCCTGCCTCCCTGCTCTGGGATCTCCATGTGGCTCGTCCTCCTCCCCTTATTCCCCAGTTCCTTCCACCCTCTCCGCCCCTCCCTCTCTCTTTGTTCTTCGGTGCGTTCTCCCACCAATCGCTTCTGGGCATTGGATGTGGATGTCGACGATGTTTTGAACTGGTAGCTCCCCTTTGCCTTCTCCCATGGTGACACTGCGATGATGCTGCATGACCTAGGGGGTGTTGGTGGCCGACTCCACAAGTTCGCACCTGGTGTCCGCTCAGTGCTCGTAGCTCTTTG
>NC_041381.1:102097987-102160994 GCF_002162155.2 Triticum dicoccoides | reverse complement strand
AGATTATCTCTCATGTCTGGTGGGGACTCCCGTATGCGTGGACGGCAAATATAGGTGTCCGGATATCCTATTACTTTCTATAAAACCGACTTTGTACAAACCCTAAGCCCCTCCGGTGTCTATATAAACCGAAGGGTAGATCGGAGGCAGGATCACAACATTGCTAGGCTAGCTATCTAGGGTTAGCCAAATCGATCTCGTGGTGGATCGACTCTTGTAACCCCTATACCCTCGAATATAATCAAGCAGGAGTACGGTTTTACCTCCATTAAGAGGGCTCGAACCTAGGTAAACACTGTGTCCCTTCTCCTTTGTTACTATTGATCCTCAGACGCTCAGCTTGGGCCCCCCTACTAGATATCTGCCGGTTTTGACACCGACATTGGTGCTTTCATTGAGAGCTCCGCTGTGTCATTGACAGAAGGATTGATGGCTCACCTCTTCATCAATGGTGACACTGTGTCCAGGGAGACTTTTCTTCCTAGACAAGTTTTTGTGTTTTGTGACTTTGTGCTTCGAGCCAACTCGACCGACCGCCTCGAGCAGGTCGATAGTTACGCCCCTGGCCACCAGATCAGGTTTGGAAACCTGAATTACATTGCTGACATCCGAGCAGACTTGGTCTTTGATGGGTTTGCTGCCTCGGCCGCCACTCTGCGTCCCATCCAAGAAGACTCTTGGGATCCCCTATCGGATCTCGTCCAGGGGTCAACACCAGCACTCACCTCGGCCTTAGATCCGGGGCAGGTTTCATCGTCTGAAGACAGGAGCGTAAGCCCCGCCGGACTATTTCCCCTTATCGAACTTCCTACCGAAGACCCAGACGCAGGCTTAAACCTGGCTCTAGGCAACCGTTCCGAACTGCCGAGGTCTACACTTAGCGGACCCGATCACGCGCTCCAAGCCGAACACATCGCGACGGACCCGCGGTTCTCGCTCCCGCTCTTAGACGAAACGTTGGGTCTGATGAAGTCTCTCGCCATCACGAAGGCTTTACCTCCAAACTGCACCCAACCTGGACTAGGGGCTAAGAGAGGGGAGTTTTACGCCCCACCCATCACCCACTTAATAGCCACTGTCGAGGACTTAACTGACATGCTAGATTATGCGTCCGAAGACATCGACGACATGGACGACAATGCTGACGCCGAACCATGCCAAGTCCCACCCGTCACGGGGCGTTGGACGGCCACCTCAACCTACGATGTGTACATCATGGACACTCCGAAGAACGACGAGGAGAACCCAAGCCCAGATGAGGATAGACCTGTCGATAAGCCACCAAAGCACCGACGTCAGCGGCATCGCTCACAATCGCGTCGGGCAAAGGATAGTAATACCGGCACCGGATACAACGAGACTCCGAAAGGCGCCGAAGATGTCGAACACCTTATCGAGCCCACATCAGAACATGACGAGTGGGAAGAAGGTGAACACAACCCTGGACGCGCTGACAACGAAGATGCGGAGGACAACAACTACATGCCAAAATCCGAAGAGGAGGTTAGCCTCGGTGACGAAGACTTCATCGTCCCAGAAGAACCCCTCGACCAAGAACGCTTTAGGCGGCAGCTCATTGCCACAGCTCGGAGCCTGAAGAGGAAGCAGTGGTAGCTCAAAGAAGAGCAAGACACAATGAATGAGAGGTGGACTAAGGTCCTAGCCGCTGAGGAATACGGCCAAAATGACCTGTCAAAAGTTACCCTAGGCGTAAGCTGCTGCCTCAATTCGACGACGAAGTCCTTGAACCAATACCGTCAAAATACAATCAGGCAGATCAACCAGACCGACCACCACGTGGACGGGATAAAACGGCATACCAAGACAAATACCACCCCCACCCCCTCGCCGAAGAGGCAGGGAGACTGCAGCCATGGGATATACATACGATTTGCAACGTGACATAGCCATTAAAGCTGGCCAGACCAGATCAATCTACGGCTCAAAGGGCCATGCCCCAGCACAAGATAATGGCTATAAAGCCCGACATGACGATCGTTACTATGTTCGGGATCAGTACCAAACTCAGATGTCCGCCGATCTCCGCCGTGACATTGCGCGATATAGAGGGGCCGCACACCCCCTATGCTTCACTAATGAGGTTATGGAACAATAGTTTCTGGAAGGGTTTAAACCCGTAAACATCGAACTATACAATGGAACGACAGATCCGGCCGTCTGGATTGAAGATTTCCTCGTCCACATTCATCCTACTCCTTCCCCTAGTTTGCTTGGCTCTGACCTGGTTTCAATGTGTCCTCCGCCTTGTTGGACCCGTCTCTACTTCTTCTACTTATGGGACAAAACCCTAATCCGGTCGTCAGCTTGTGAGATGGTGCGCTTGTCTATGAGCTTAGTGGGCTCTGCACAGGGTGGTGGCCGTGTCCAAGGGTTGGATACTGCTTGCTATCCTTTCCCCTCTCCCTTTTGGGCTTCGGCTCGTTTCTCCTGTGAGTGGCCCAGAGCAGCCAGTTGGTCCATGCTGTGGGTATATGTGGCCCCGTTGAGGTTGTGTCAACCTAATCCTAGGGTTTTTTTGTTTCCTGCACTAAGATTTACAAGATCAGATCAGGTCACCTCCTTCCTCGTTCCATCCAAATCCTTCCACCCCCACCTCTGACCCGCTCCTTTGCTGAGGTGCTGAAGATGGGCTCGTTGGGCGACCGCAACACCAACGGCAAGAGGCAGCTTCATGGATCTAGTGAGGCCACTTGTGGACTCCTGGCGCCTGAGGCTGAGTTGAGGGCTAAGTTGCAGCATGGGCAGGAGGCACACCGCCGATTTGGTTTCTAGAAGAAGAGTGGTGTAAGGAGTAGCGCGCACATCAGGAGGAAAGGATGGTGGCAGCTTGCTCCTCTTCCCCCATCCCATCTCAATGGGTGGGCTCAGATTCCTCTGCCCTAGATACTTGGGAGGCAACAGCGTCAGGCACCGTGCCCCCTCCCCCATGCTCATGCTCCTCGTCCGACTGCGGCTGCTACTCTACTCGCTCCTCCTTCTAGTGTTTATGGGTTCCAAGGGCAGTTCCGTCCCAACTCCCTCCCTAGTGGCTTCCACAATGCCCTCCCAACAATCGGCCAAACAAGTTCAGGAAATTTTGGTTGAATGACAATTCTGATGGCTCTGATGATGGAGTCCTCACCCACCCCTGCCAATCTCTGGATATGCGCCACCGGTGGGTAGCTCTGGTAAATAGCTCGGGTCATCCTTCTTTCACATGTTTTCCATGTCATAGGCCGGGCCACTCTGAATCCCGCTGTATGTTTCCTCCTTTTCTGCCTGATTTGCTGTGTCGAAGGCCACCTCATAGTGGGTTGTACTAATCGCTCCAAACCTCCTTCAATTAAGCAGTATAGTCTAGGCTTGCCAGGTTATGCGTTTTTGGTTTGGATGGTGGTTTGGACGTGGTTGTGGTTGCGCCTCAGACATCTAACGTTGCCATCATCTCGGTCCAATCTGCTATGTGACCCTGCAGACAATTGCGGATGAGCTAAGGGAATGGGGCCCGGATGGTTGGGACTGGTAGTTACAGTAGATTTCACAATTAGAATTTGGGATTGCTTTCCCAGTCTCAGGAAAGTTTAAAGATGTTATCTAAGAGCACTAGTTTTATGCTTCGCGTGAACCAGCTTGTAATTTCTATCAAAAAGGTTGGGGACGATGATCGATGCTTTGGCAACTTGGCGGATCCCCGTGTTTTGTTAAATGATGTTCATTCGATCATGCGTAACAAGGCGTGTTTTATGGTGTTTGGTGAGCTCATTAGAAAACCTATTTCTGTGGATGAAGATTCTTTGGCTAGTCTGGCCCAGTTCATACGAGGAATTGGTGTAGTGCGCCAGATTGGGTCCGAAGTGGTTTCACCGAGGTATACCCCAAAAGTAAAGCCTTTCAGATCAATGTTCGAGCTGAGGGCCAGGTTTCTGCTCACACTCCCCCTCGTCTTCTAAAGTGTGACAAAAGACTTAGCCCCCATAGTTCTTAAGGTGGATAATAGGGTTGTGTCGTGTTGTGGTAGATATAATACAACTGCTGGGGAAGTTCTCACAAAAAACTCTTCTCTTTCCTCTCTACCTATGTTCTCTATGGGGTTTTATAGGCTACTTGAGGGTACCCACACTGGTCTTGATAAGCATCATAGCAGATTCTTTTAGAATTCGGCTGATAATAAAAAGAAGGATCAACTAGTCAAGTGGAAAATCATTTGCTAGCCTAAAAGCCACGGTGGCCTGGGCATTATTAACACGTCAATTATGAATTCTTGCTTAATTTTCAAATGGTGGTGGTGCATTCTTCTTGCTTCCGCTAGGACTTTTTGGTTTGATATTCTTAAAGCACAATATTTCCCTCCACTAGTGATCAGCTGGCTTTGGCTAATAATGGATCTCAATTTTGGCAGCTTTGAATAAGCTTAAAGATGTTTTCCGTTCTCATGTGAAGTTTATTGTTAAAGATGGGAAATCCAGTCGCTTTTGGCTTGATTGGTGGAACGAGCCACCCCTCTTTGCTCTTCTTTCCTGGTCATTTTCTCTTTTTGTGGTAATGTTGATATTACTATCTTTGATCTTACTAATTCTGGTTGGAATTTGGCCTTTCACTGCTCCCTATCTCTTGTAGAGTTGGAACAGTGGCATCAACTTGATGCCACTTTCCTCACACTCTCGGAGATTCTGGACTCAGTGGTCTAGCCTCATTCCCCCTTAGGAATTTTTTGGTCAAATCGCTTTACCATAGACTTATTGCTAGGTCCTGTTCTTCTAAGTTCATGGGTGTCTGGAGGGCTCGTGTTCCACTAAAAATTAAGACCTTTCTTTGGCAAGCCATCCATGGGAAGCTTCGTGATGTTGATCAAATTAGGAAGCATAATGCTCAAGCTGATTCTACTTGCTATTTATGCTCTAGGCCAGAAGATTCTGACCATATTATGTTTTCATGTGACTTTGTCATTCTCTTGTGAAGTTGTACTCGGTCGGGGTTGAGGGTTAGCTGGGCTCCGACCGATTTTTGCTCAATTACTGCCGCTTTTTAGTGCATTATCTGCCCCATTGAGATGCATATTCTAGTTTGGGTTTGCTGCTGCAGTTGGTCTCTTTGGACTACTCAAAATAAGTTTACCATCGAGCATGTGTTCCCGTCGAAACCAGCTAATGTTATTTTCAAATCCATTACACTAATGCAGTAGTGGAGGCCTCTGGTTAAGAGGTACGACATCGACGCCACGGACCTACTCAGCTATCGCTTCAGGGCTACGTCGAACTCTCTATCACCAAGGGTGCAAGCTCTAGCTTAGTGGACATCGTATCATCATTTACTAGTTTTCTTTTGGTACCTGGTTGTTGGCCCGATTGTCGTTTCTGAACTGTTCCTGTGGGATTTGTTGGTTGTTGGTTGTTCAGCAACTTGTGATACTTTTTTAATGGTTGTAATCGGTGTTGTGAATCTCCTTTTGCTTTATCTATAAACTCGGGAAATTTCCATTTCTCTAAAAAAAGATATAGATGAGAAATGGGAGGAGGCTCTGAGAGAGAACAGAGGAGAGATAGAGGAGAAGACTAAAGAGAGAAAAGGGAAGGAATAAGAGACATTGTGAAGTTTCTCGAGAGAGAGAGAGGGAGAGAGAGAGTGTAGGGAGACAACAGGTGCGATAGAGGTACTGCTGCTAATCACAATGGGTCGCAGGCCATGGTTGAGATCTCGAGGAAAGTGAATTTGGTACGAACGACATAGATAGAAGGTACTATGGAGCTCAACCTTGAAAAAAATCACTCTGAAGAACTTGGTGTGTGTGTGTGTGTAGGAAAGCAATGTAGGTCCTCCTCTATTTCAAAGAAGGCTAAATCACACTACATACTAGCTCATTCGTCCCCATCACCGAAGAGGACCCCCTGCATTCTTGCCTTGTCTCCATGGGTGTCATACCATGGGCGTGTAGAGAAGCTCGCACAGAGCATACCGTGAGGACTGGTGACAAAATCTAAAGGAGGAGAAAAACATTGGGTTGTTTTGCAAACACCAAAGCGAAGTCCACATTGTCATCACAACTACCACTGACTGCCTCACAACCACGCATCGACCCATTGATTAGGAGCAAAAGTTTGAAGGTCGACGCCTCCAACAATGTAACGAGGCTGTAGCGCTTCTCTGACAATCCGGGTTAATGATTTTCACCCGAAAATCGAGGAAGATGAGCGTGTAACCTCAATGAGGCCTCTGGGGAAGACATTGATGTCCAAGAACATCATCGTTATCGGCACTTACCACTGTCACGCAAAGCTATCTCCAGGGCACAACGACACCCATCCATCTAAAGGCCTATCACTACACCCCCGAAAAAGGAGAGAAGGGAACTACTGGTCAAGATGACACCCAAATCTAGGCATCATAGACGACCCACAAACCACAACCAATCGCTAAGAAGACCACTCTATTGCCTTAGCAGCCAACTAGCACCCTGCATTGCAAGGTTCACCGTTAGGACACAGGAGTGACCACCATCCGGGGCTGCCACCCCGACTTTCAAACCCCACGCCTTCACAACAAAAGAATGAAGAAACAATCCTTCGCAACCATGAGACCCAATGCCGACCAGTAGATCTCCAAGTGCAGACCACTAGTTTGCTACAAAAAACCCCTCTTAGATCTAGACTACCATCCTGGTCCAAAGCACCAAAATTCAAAATCGACGTTCGGTGCATACTCACACACACTACTAGCTAGCAGCAGAGAGGAGGGATATGGTGCTCCATCCAAACTTTCAAAGTGAATCGCCACAT
Source organism: Triticum dicoccoides (assembly GCF_002162155.2). NCBI lineage: Eukaryota > Viridiplantae > Streptophyta > Magnoliopsida > Poales > Poaceae > Triticum > Triticum dicoccoides. Next base: position 102,154,221 of record NC_041381.1, on the reverse strand, counting down.
TATCGTGTTGATAGAGTTCCGCTTGCGAGAGGTTTCAACTTAAGATCCACAAAGCCCCACTAACATAGGAGGGCACCGAACGGGGCGCTGGCTCTTGGTCGTCAACTAGGACTTCCTTGTCGCCCAACCGCCAAACGTAGGTGCGCCACTCGCTATTGTAATGAGGTTCACATGAAGAGCGTCTCAATGACGCCGTCCTCGAGCTTCGTGAGCTCTCTGGCTGCCACTCACCGGGGATCAGAGAGTTGTAGTGAAAAGTGTTTGGTGGGCCGGAATGGTCACCTACCATGCTGCCCCGGATGGTGGGATGCAGGAACATTGAATAGTTTACGCATTAGGTATGTGATGCATAATTAATAGTAAATTTGGAAGAGTAGAGCTTTCATATAATTTGGTATGAAAAGGTAAAAGCATTAAGTTATGACTAAACTCCACTCCCTATGTGGTCCATAATGGCATGTATTTTGTCATAGTGTGTTTGGCAACTTTGGCGAAGGGAATGGGAGTTTAGACGAGGGGGTTAGGGTAATGGAAAATGTTGTGTCATTTTATTTCCTAGTGCTTTGTTTGGTATCTGGTATCTACTGCGATCTATGTGTGGGAATTTAGAGAGTTTGTGGGAATTGGTGAGAGATTAAGTAAGAGAAGCTCACACTAGTTTGGCTCTTGGAAGTGGTATCTGGTGCAACTCTTTACAAGCCGAATCTGATAGTACGGAGGAGGGAATAGACCCACCTCCTCATGTTTCCGTTGATCTTGATCACATAATATCACCAATCTTTGGCCGAGTTGAAGTAACTCCATTCACCAGTGTTAACATCAATAAGCCCAAACAACACTTTTATCGCACTGTAAATCCGCCTCATGAATGTAAAATTTCTGGGGCCCTTTTGCAAAATTGTAATATATTAGCTGTCCACACCCTTTCTTGCAAGATAAGCCAAGAATATTTCTTTCTCTTAGACGACAATCAATTTTTCCAAAAATCTGGCTTCATTAACTAAACACTTTAAAGAGTATATTCCAATGATGTCGACTACTCTACCGAAGCAGTAAGGTTCCAAACAGTTTAATTCTTGTTGTCATCGCTTGAGTGTCTTGCAAATTGACCCAAAGCAGAAAAAATAATCAATGATGTGTTCCACAAAGAGACCAAAATTTATCTTAATGTTGTTGATCCATCAATCGTACTAAAAAATCTCTCTCCATGGTTAGGTTCCTATGCATATAAATTTTTAAAATGGATAGTGCAATGTCTTTTCTTTTGCGGACCCCAAGCCAAGTTGCATGCCAAAAGGCTGCGGTTTTACCATGTCCAATGGTCATCGTGGTAACATCATAGAAGAGGTCCATATCAATGGCGTCGCAAGGGGGTCCCAATCCTATGCCCTATCCGGGTCTTCCATGAAAGCCATGACCAACATCATAGCTTGTGAATTAAGGACCGATAACCAATGCGTTTTTCTTTGCCATGCCATGCAAGTTAATTAATACGCTTGCACATGATCTTGTACACGCTTTTCAAATGATTCGCTGACAGAGGAAGATCTAAGTGCGGCAGTTGGAATTGAGTGCAAACATCCCAACAATCAAGAAGGATGCTGTTCAGATCGATGGACGAACAAAGGTAGTAGGCACTAAGAGCTGTTGCAGCACATTGGAAACATGACTGATAACCTCATCGAAGGTTGCAAAATGCTCAACAGGTTGCTGCTATCTTCTTTGCTAGGCGCCAGAAAAACCGTCCTGATGTCCTCATAAAGGGAGGTGTGAAGACATACACCCCAACCCCTTAATCTGTGAAGGCGATCAATAGAGGTCGCAAAATCTGAAATCTACTAGTTAAAGTGATCAATTTGATAGTTACATATAATTGACATAAAAGACATGTAAGGATATACTCCCTTCGTTTCTAAATATAAGTCTTTGGAGAGATTTCACTATGAACCCCATACGGATGTATGTAGATGCATTTTAGAGTGTAGATTCACTCATTTTGCTCCGTATGTAGTCCATAGTGAAATCTCTACAAAGACTTATATTTAGGAACGGAGGGAATAGTAAGGAACACAAATGAAATTTCAGGAGAAAATTCAGTAGATTAAATTCATTTCAATAGTTTTGCCTATATATGCAGTTTCTAATTTTGTTTCATTAATTTCTTCCATGTCACAGGCACTATGGAGATATTGAAGAAATAAGTGTAGAGGAGCCAATCGGAAGTAGGCCACCACTGTACGCACACATTACATTTTACTCACAGATGACACTCTTCCGTGTTCTAGACGGGAATATGAGAGTTAAGTTCATGACCAAGGGAAAACATCTATGGGCTCGACAGTATGTGCCAAAGAAGAAGAAGACAACTGATGTCTGATGACCTAAGCCTGATTTCATATACATTCAAGAACATTTTATGCCAAGCATTCTGGAAGCATACTTGAATAGAATCTGCACTTGTAAGATTATTCTTGTGCATATCTAATTCTTGTGCCTTCTGCACCTTATTACACATTTGTATCCCAGATTTATGGATATAGTTCTGATATTCAGACGCATGACACCGTGAGGACTCAAATTTGTACTTGTTAAGTATAATAAATCCATATTGTTGGTACAAACACAATGGTGTTAATCTTTAAATTCGTTCCTGGAACTGGAATGCTAATTGTTATTTTGCGGGAATCCTGGAATGCTATTGTACTCTATGGTAGTCATTGTGCGACGCTAGTCAAATGTTAAGCTCCAGTTTTGTATTTTCTTTGGAGTCTTTTTTCCTTTTTATAAGCTGAGCTGAGCTCCTTACCCACATGGGCCGCTGTCCTTCACTCGGTAATAACCACTGCACGAGCGTCATTGATCGCTTCGGTTGCCACGGCCACCTATGCCCCTTCAGAGTCTCCCAGTGCGTGTTAGCCTGCTATAAGCTCATCATCACGCAGCGTAGGATGCTATATTTTTCTGTTGTAAATAATGTGTGCATGGGCCTGATGTGACAGCCGCATGCACGCACGTAGTGGAGACGTGCACAGTGCACGCGCTCCTTCTTTCTCGTTGTTTCTCTCCCGGTCAGCACATATGGACGTGTGAAGGAGTCGTGGGATGGCGCGAGTTCACCGGATCACAGCGAGCAGGCCGGGAGGTTAGCTAGTTAGTTGTTTTCACTCAGTGTAACTAAGATAAGAGAAAGAGAAAGATAGCAGAAAAGCTGCGAGGTTTGTGCAGCCAAAAAACCACTCTCTCTCCAGTTCGTGTTCATCGTTCTCGCTCGCATCTCTCTCTCGATCGCTCGTTTGGCAACCACAATTGACATCAGAGCCATGGTGTTTGATCCTTGGCGGTCCGGCGGTGTTTGATCCATGGCATACATGTCAGGCGACGAGTCGGAGGAGAAGAACAAGAGCAGCACCAAGTTGCCGCAAATGACGCCACCGTCCACGGCGCCCCTGGCGCGCCTGACGGGCAACGGCAGCGGTGAGATCCGCATCATCGAGAGGGTGGTGCAGGAGAGCGAGAGCTCGTCATCGACCATGGTGCTCACTCGCACCAACTACATCGAGTGGGCGCTCGTGATACAGGTCAAGCTGTAGGTCACCGGCGTCTGGTCCGCTGTGACGACGGCGCTGCTGACAAGCGCGATGACCGATGCGTGCTGCAGATCATCCTCATCGGGGTGCCGTCGGAGATGCTTCGGGTACTGGCGGCCAAGGACACGGCCAAGACCACCTGGGAGACTATCAAGACGCTCCGCATGGGGAGCGAGAGGGCTCGCGAGGCCAAGGCGCAAGTGCACCGCTGCGAGTTCAAGGATCTCCATTTCAAAGGCAGGGACTCTGTCAAGGACTTCGCACTGCGGCTCACCGGTCTAGTTGCCGACCTCGAGTTGTACGGCGATCCCGTGATGGAGCACAAGGCCGTAAAAAAGTTCCTCCGCGTCGTGCCGCGGAAGGAACGCCAGATGGCCATGGCGATCGAGTCCCTCATCGATCTGAAAACGATGTCCATCGAGGAGCTCGCCGGGCACTTCTCCGCGTGCAAGGACCACTACAACCTAGACGATGCCACACAGTCCATCGGGCGCCTCCTGCTCATTCACGAAGAGTGGCTTGCACGAGAGAGGCAGGGCGGTGGCGGTGGGTCATCATCCGGCGGCGGCGGCGGCAAGAGCAAGTCGCCCGCTAAGCCCAGATCTCAGGGCGGTGGAAAGTGTGCGCAGGGGAACACGGGCACGGGCGGCTCTGGCAGCAAGAAGAAAAAGGGGAAATGTCACTACTGTGGCATACCTGGCACTGGAAGAAGGAGTACCGCACGTGGCTCTGTGAATAAGAGCAGAAGGGGAAGTAGGATCAGGCAAACCTGGCCCAGGCAGGCGACGAAAATGATCAGGAACTGCTCATGGCGGTGGTCACAACTGTCTCCACATAAGAGATCGTGGGGCCGCAGACTATTTTTCTCAACAAAGAGAAGGTAATCCTTGTCTCCTCTCCCATGGGCCTTTGGTACTTTGATACCGGCAACTCCAGCCACATGACCAGAGACAGGGCTATGTTCTCTATGCTCGGTGACGGTGTGCACGACACCGTGAAATTCGGCGAAGGGTCGGTTGTTGCCATCCGAGGGCAAGACTCCGTAGTTTTTCGTTGACAGAGCAGAGATCAGCGAGCACTCGCAAGCGTCTTCTTCATCCCGAGCCTGCGAAGTAACATCATCTTCGTGGGGCAGCTGGATGAGGGCGGCTGCTCCATCACCATCGAGTGTGGGATCATGGCCATTCGCGACCTGGCACGACAGATCATTGCCCGCGTCAAGAGGTTGTGCAGCTTGCTGTAAACGGGGCAGATCACCATCGACACCCCGACCTATCTGATGGCCCAGGGTGATGAGGCCACATGGCGGTGGCATGCGCACATGGGACACCTGCATTTCCACACGCTCCGGACCATGTCCATGAAGCATCTGGTGCGTGGCATGGCCGTCATCGACCGGGTTGAAGAATACTGTGACGGGTGCGCTTTGGGAAAGCAACACCGTGCACCGTTCCCCCGAGCCACGGCGTATCGTGTAGAGCATGGGCTAGAGCTCATGCACACTGACCTTTCTGGGCCGATAGAGCCAACCACACCTGGAGGTAACAAGTATTTTTTTGTTGATTGTTGATGACCACAGTCGCTACATGTGGTTAGAGCTCATGAAGACCATGTACGAGGCTTTCCACCGCTTCAAAAAGGTCAAGGCATTGGCAGAGACGGACGGCAAGTGCAAGCTGCGCGCTTTTCACTCAAATCGCGGCGGGGAGTTTAACTCCGGCGAATTCAAGGCGTACTATGAAAAGATCGGGGTCAAACACTACACCACTGCCCCATACTCTTCCCAACAAAACAGGGTGGTGGAACGGCGGAATCAGACTGTGATGAAGACGGCATATATATGATGAAGAGTATGAGCCTGCCGACATATTTCTGGGTGGAAGCGGTGAAAACTGTTGTCTACGTCCTGAACTGAGCTCCTACACGCAGCTTGGATATGGTGTCACCCCATATGAGGCGTGCTACGGCCGCAAACCCAGCGTACAACACATGCACACCTTCTGGTGCACGGTTCATGTCAAGAAGGTCGTCCTCGGCATCACCAAATTGAGTGATCGCTCAACGCCTATGGTCTCCATCGGCTACGAGGAGGGCTCCAAGGCTTACCGTCAGGGCCAGGCCGGCAAAATCATGGGCCCCGTGCGAAACTAAAAAATGGGGCCCTATATTGAAAAAAGAACTAACAAGCAATTATAATGTACATATATATCGTAGAAAAAATTATAATGTACTCCTGCCGTAAACTCATATAAGAGTGTTCACTACTTTAATGATTTAAACGCTCTTACACTAATTTACAGAGGAATATATAATATATGTCTTACATAACAATTGGACATATAAAAAAGCCATACCTATCCAACTCCTTGTTGCTATTTATTTGAACATCCTTGTTTTTTAGTATTCTTTGAGCACGTGGAGGCTAGCGATCAATCCAAATTGAGAGAGAGGAGGCGAGGAAGGCAAGTAGGCAGTGGCCGGTCGCCCTGTGATCTGATCGATCTAATCACCAGGGACGGGGCGACGATATGCCCCACGATCGAGAGTTTTCACTTTTCACGATTCTGGTCTAATGATCCCCGATCATTGTAGCGATCGAGTTTTTTTACAGAAACCCGTAGCGATCGAGTAGGAGGAGTCGAGGAGATCACGCTTGTCGCTCGATGCCTAGTCGCCTCGACTCCAGGTCTCTAGCCCACTCCAGCGGCCTAGTACCGTTTTTTGTTTTTAATACTAGGCCTATATGAAAAAATTCGGCCCCCTAGATTTTTGGGCCCTGTGCGGGCCGCACATTTTCTACCACTATGGGCCCGGCCCTGCTTACCGTGTGTACGATCCCGTGACTGAGAAGGTCCAGATCATGCATGATGTAGTCTTCGAGGAAGGCAGGCTAAGGACATGGTGCGCTCTGGGCACGGCCGCGGACACGCCGGCACCAGCAACCATCATCGTGGTCTATACCATGGCACACGGCATGCATGAGCTTGACAGTGGCATGCCCGCGCCACTGGCTGCACCGCGCAGCGACTGCATCCCCCATGTCGACACCAGCGGTGACATTTCCTGCGGAGCTCATGCCATCGGTGAGCGCGCACGGCTCACCCCAGACCAAGATGGCGACACCTGCTACGAGACTGGAGATCCGCTGGGCCACACCACTGACCCACGATGACGGCCGCGACATGGACACTGGGCCCATTCGCTATCGCCGCCTCTCCTGTGTCCTCGACAAGAATGAGGGGGAGGCCGTGCGCGAGGCGATGCAGCGCTGCCTCCTGAGCATCGAGGAGCTGTCGAACGTCGACGGTTCACTTGCTGACGCCACTTGGAAGGGGGCCATGGATGTTGAAATGGACTCGATCACAGAGAACTCCACATGACAGCTCTCCAATTTTCCTAAGGGACACAAGGCGATCGGGTTGAAGTGGGTATTTAAGGTGAAGCGTGATCCTGACGGCAACATCATCGAACACAAGGCACGGCTGGTTGTTAAGGCTCACAGCGTGAGGGCATGGACTTTGACAAAGTGTTCGCACCTGTGGCGCAGATGGAGACGGTACACCTCTTCTTCGCCATGGCTGCACACTCCGGTTTGGAGGTTCACCACATGGACATGAAATCTGCGTTCCTGGACGGAGACCTCGCCGAGGAGGTGTATGTGGCACAACCACCGGGGTACATTGCTGCCAGAAACGAGCATCAAGTTCTAAAACTCGAGAAGGCACTTTATGGCTTGTGAGAGGCTCCGAGGGCATGGCATGCAAAACTCGACGGGACCTTGGGTGCTCTCGGGTTCGAACGAAGCCCACTCGAGCACGCGGTTTACCGGCGTGGAGATGCGCACTCGTACTTTCTGGTGGGTGTGTATGTTGTTGATTTGATTATCACCGGCACTGATAAAGCCTACAACGATCAGTTCAAGAATCGGATGCAGCAGCTGTTTAAGATGAGCGACCTCGGCCTCCTAAGTTCCTATTTGGGGATTGATACGTCTCCAACGTATTTATATTTTTGATTGTTCCATGCTATTATATTACCCCTGTTGGATGTTTATGAGCTTTATTTTACACATTTATATCTTTTTTGGGATTAACCTACTAACCGGAGGCCGAGCCCGTATTGCTGTTTTTTGTCTATTTCAGTATTTCGAAGAAAACGAATATCAAACGGAGTCCAAACAGAATGAAACCTTCACGAGCGTGATTTTTGGAACGAACGTGATCTAGAGGACTTGGAGTGCAAGCCAAGAAGCAGCCGAGGCAGCCACGAGGATGGAGGGCGCACCCACCCCTACAGGGCGCACCCCCCTATCTCGTGGTCCCCTCGGGCGGCCACCAACCTACTTCTTCCTCCTATATATACCCACGTACCCCGAAAACATCCAGGGAGCCAACGAAAAACAATTTCCACCGCCGTAACCTTCTGTATCCGCGAGATCCCATCTTGGAGCCTTCGCCCGCCGGAGGGGGAATCGACCATGGAGGGCTTCTACATCAACACCATAGCCCCTTCGATGAGTTGTGAGTAGTTTACCACAGACCTTCGGGTCCATAGTTATTAGCTAGATGACTTCTTCTCTCTTTTTGGATCTCAATACCATGTTCACCCCTCTCTTGTGGAGATCTATTTGATGTAACTCTTTTTGCGGTGTGTTTGTCGAGATCCGATGAATTGTGGGTTTATGATCAAGTTTATCTATGAGAAATATTTGAATCACCTCTGAATTCTTTTATGTATTATTGAGTTATCTTTGGAAGTCTCTTCGAATTATCAGTTTGGTTTGGCCTACTAGATTAATCTTTCTTGCCATGGGAGAAGTGCTTAGCTTTGGGTTCAATCTTGCGGTGTCCTTACCCAGTGACAATAGGGGTTGCAAGGCACATATTGTATTGTTGCCATCGAGGATAAAAAGATGGGGTTTATATCATATTGCATGAGTTTATCCCTCTACATCATGTCATCTTTCTTAATGCATTACTCTGTTCTTATGAACTTAATACTCTAGATGCATGTTGGATAACGGTCGATGTGTGGAGTAATAGTAGTAGATGCAGGCAGGAGTCGGTCTACTTGTCGCGGACGTGATGCCTATATACATGATCATGCCTAGATAATCTCATAATTATTCACTTTTCTATCAATTGCTCGATAGTAATTTGTTCACCCACCGTAATACTTATGCTATCTTGAGAGAAGCCACTAGTGAAACCTATGGCCCCCGGGTCTATCTTTTATCATATAAGTTTTCAATCTACTTTTATTTGCATCTTTACTTTTCCAATCTATATTATAAAATACCAAAAATATATTTATCTTATCATACTATCTCTATCAGATCTCACTTTCGCAAGTGGCCGTGAAGGGATTGACAACCCCTTCATTGCGTTGGTTGCGAGTTCTTTGTTTATTTGTGTAGGTGCGTGATACGTCTCCAACGTATCTATAATTTATGAAGCATTCATGCTATTTTATTATCTGTTTTGAATGATTACGGACTTTATTATACACTTTTATATTACTTTTGTGACTAACCTATTAACCGGAGGCCCAGCCCATATTGTTGTTTTATTGCCTATTTCAGTATTTCAAAGAAAAGGAATATCAAACGGAGTCCAACGGAATGAAACCTTCGGTAGCATGATTTTTTGGAAGAATATGATCCTGGAGACTTGGAGTTCACGTCATAAGATCCTCGAGGAGGCCAGGAGATAGGAGGGCGCACCCACCCCCCTGGGTGCGCCCCCTGTCTCGTGGGCCCCTCAAGCACCCCCCGACCGACTTCTTTCACCTATATAAGCCCACGTATCCTAAAAACACCGAGAACGAAGATAGGTCGGGAGTTCCACCGCCGCAAGCCTTTGTAGCCACCAAAAACCTCTCGAGAGCCCGTTCCGGCACCCTGCCGGAGGGGGAACCCATCACCGGTGGCCATCTTCATCATCCCAGCGCTCTCCATGATGAGGAGGGAGTAGTTCACCCTTGGGGCTGAGGGTATGTACCAGTAGCTATGTGTTTGATCTCTCTCTCTCTCTCTTGTTCTCTCTATGGCACGTTCTTGATGTATCGCGAGCTTTGCTATTATAGTTGGATCTTGTGATGTTTCTCCCCCTCTACTCTCTTGTAATGGATTGAGTTTTCCCCTTTGAAGTTATCTTATCTGATTGAGTCTTTTATGATTTGAGAACACTTGATGTATGTCTTGCCATGCTTATCTGTGGTGACGATGGGATATCATGTGCCACATTATGCATGTTTTCGTGACCAACTTGCGGGTTCCGCCCATGAACCTATGCATAGGGGTTGGCACACATTTTCGTCTTGACTCTCCGGTAGAAACTTTGGGGCACTCTTTGAAGTACTTTGTGTTGGTTGAATAGATGAATCTGAGATTGTGTGATGCATATCGTATAATCATGCCCACGGATACTTGAGGTGACAATGGAGTATCTAGGTGACATTAGGGTTTTGGTTGATTTGTGTCTTAAGGTGTTATTATAGTATGAACTCTATGATAGATTGAGCGGAAAGAATAGCTTCATGTTATTTTACTACGAACTCTTGAATAGATAGAACAGAAAGGATAACTTTGAGGTGGTTTTGTACCCTACCATAGTCTCTTCGTTTGTTCTCTGCTATTAGTGTCTTTGGAGTGACTCTTTGTTGCATGTTGAGGGATTGTTATATGATCTATCTATGTTATTATTGTTGAGAGAACTTGCACTAGTGAAAGTATGAACCTTATGCCTTGTTTCCTACCAGTGCAATATCGTTTACGCTCACTTTTACCACTTGTCACCTAGCTGTTTTTATAATTTCATATTACAAAAACCTATATCTACTATCCATATTGCACTTGTATCACCATCTCTTCGCCGAACTAGTGCACCTTTACAATTTACCATTGTATTGGGAGTGTTGGGGACACAAGAGACTCTTTGTTATTTGGTTGCAGGGTTGTTTGAGAGAGACCATCTTCATCCTACGCCTCCCACGGATTGATAAACCTTAGGTCATCCACTTGAGGGAAATTTGCTACGGTTCTACAAACCTGTGCACTTGCAGGCCCAACAACGTCTACAAGAAGAAGGTTGTGTAGTAGACATCAAGCTCTTTTCTGGCATCGTTGCCGGGGAGGTGAGTGCTTGAAGGTATATCTTTAGATCTTGCAATCGAATCTTTTTATTTCTTGTTTTATCACTAGTTTAGTCTATAAAAGAGAACTACAAAAAAAATGGAGTTAAGTTTGTCTCATACGCTTCATCTTTTTAATATCTTTCGTGAGAATGATGGTAAGGAAAATTGTGCTCAAGTGCTATAAGAAGAAGTCTATAAAATGTTTGGCATAAAATCTTTGTATGATGAGCATGATTGCAATGTTGTTAGTATGAATTCCTTGAATATCCATGATGCTAATGATATGCAAAGCCACAAGCTTGGGGAAGCTATGTTTGATGAAGATGATATTTTTTGTCCCCCAAGTTTTGATGAGCAAATTTTTTTTGACGATAGCATGCCTCCTATTTATGATGATTATATTGATGAAAGTGGGTTTGGAAGAGTGTCAACTTTATTTAGTGATGAATCCACTATTTCGGAAGTGGTTCCAATTGATTATGAGAACAAAGTTGCTATCTATGAGGATTATTGTGATGACTTTTATGCTATTAAGAATAATGATAACCATGAAACTTGTCATCATGATTTTAGTTTTCAATTGGATTATGCCTCTCATGATAATTATTTTGTTGAGTTTACTCCCACTATTCCGAATGAGAAGAATTTTGCTTATGTGGAGAGGAGCAAGTTTTCTATGCTTGTAGATCATGAAAAGAATGATTTAGGTGCTGCTTATATTGTTGAATTCATTCATGATGCTACTGATCATTATTATGAGGGAAGAACATATGCTTGTAGGAATGGCAATAATATCAAGTTTCCTCTCTATGTGTTTAAAATCTTGAAGCTATTCTTGTTTTGCCTTCCTATGCTAGTTGATTATTGTTCCCATAAGTTGTTTGCTCACAAAATCTCTATGCATAGGAAGTGGGTTAGGCTTAAATGTGCTAGTCATATTCTTCATGATGCTCTCTTTATGTTTCAATTCTTATCTTTTATGTGAGCATCATTGTCATCATCATGCCTAGCTAATAAGGCATTAAAGAAAAGCGCTTGTTGGGAGACAACCCAATATTTACCCTTACTGTTTTTGTGTGTCTACATGATTATGCTACTTTAGTAATCATGTTTTATAGCTTTTTTTTCAATAAAGTACCAAGTAGAACCTTTGGGAAGACTTGGGTGAAGTTTATGTGATCTTGCTGTAAAAAACAGAAACTTTAGCGCTCACAAGATTAGCTGCCATTTTTTTATTGGAGAGTGATTTTAGGTTGATTCTTTTTGAAGATGCTTAATAGACAAATTCCTCAGGTCCAGAAATTTAATACAGAATGTTTTGAGTTCCAGAAGTATACGTTTCATACAGATTACTATAGACTGTTCTGTTTTTGACAGATTCTGTTTTCTATGTGTTGTTTGCTTATTTTGATGAATCTATGAGTAGTGTCGGAGGGTATGAACCATAGAGAAGTTAGAATACAGTAGATATTACACCAATATGAATTTAGAATGAGTTCACTACAGTACCTAAGTGGTGGTTTTATTTTCTTATACTAACAGAGCTTACGAGTTTTGTGTTGAGTTTTGTGTGGTTGAAGTTTTCAAGTTTTGGGTAAAGATTCGATGGACTATGGAATAAGGAGTGGCAAGAGCCTAATCTTGGGGATGCCCAAGGCACCCCAAGGTAATATTCAAGGACAACCAAGAGCCTAAGCTTGGGATGTTGGGGAACGTTGCAGAAAATAATTTTTTTTCTACGGTTTCACCAAGATCCATCTATGAGTTCATCTAAGCAACGAGTGATAGGAAGCAACGAGTGATAGGAGAGAGATGCATCTACATACCACTTTGTAGATCGCGTGCGGAAGCGTTCAAGAGAACGGGGTTGAGGTAGTCGTTCTCGTCGTGATCCTATCATCGGAGATCCTAGCGCCGAACGGACGGCACCTCCGTGTTCAACACACGTACGGTCAGCGTGACGTCTCCTCCGTCTTGATCCAGCAAGGGGGAAGGAGAGGTTGATGAAGATCCACCAGCACGACGGCGTGGTGGTGGATGCAGCAGAACTCCGGCAGGGCTTCGCCAAGCTATTGCAGGAGGAGGAAGAGGTGTAGCAGGGGGAGGGAGGCGCCAAGACATAGGGTGCAGCTGCCCTTCCTCCCCCCTCCTTTATAAAGGCCCCCAGGCGGGGGCGCCGGCCCTGGGAGATCCAATCTCCCAAGGGGGGGCGGCGACCAGGGGGTGGAGTGCCCCCCAAGGCAAGTGGGGTGCGCCCCCCACCCTAGGGTTTTCAACCCTAGGCGCAGGGGGGCCCAAGGGGGCGCAGTGGGCTGGTTTCCCTCCCACTTCAGCCCACGGGGCCCTCTGGGATAGGTGGCCCCACCCGGTGGACCCCCGGGACCCTTCCAGTGGTCCCGGTACAATACCGGGTGACCCCGAAACTTTCCCGATGGCCGAAACAACACTTCCTATATATAATTCTTTACCTCCGGATCATTCCGGAACTCCTCGTGATGTCCGGGATCTCATCCGGGACTCCGAACAACATTCGGTTTGCTGCATACTCATATTCATACAACCCTAGCATCACCGAACCTTAAGTGTGTAGACCCTACGGGTTCGGGAGACATGCAGACATGACCGAGACGGCTCTCCGGTCAATAACCAACAGCGGCATCTGGATACCCATGTTGGCTCCCACATACTCCTCGATGATCTCATCGGATGAACCACGATGTCGAGGATTCAAACAACCCCGTATACTATTCCCTTTGTCAGACGGTATGTTACTTGCCCGAGATTCGATCGTCGGTATCCCAATACCTCATTCAATCTCGTTGCCGGCAAGTCACTTCACTCGTACCGTAATGCATGATCCCGTGACCATACACTTGGTCACTTTGAGCTCATTATGATGATGCACTACCGAGTGGGCCCAGTGATACCTCCCCGTAATACGGAGTGACAAATCCCAGTCTCGATTCGTGTCAACCCAACAGACACTTTTGGAGATACCTGTAGTGCACCTTTATAGTCACCCAGTTACGTTGTGACGTTTGGTACACCCAAAGCACTTTTACGGTATCCGGGAGTTACACGATCTCATGGTCTAAGGAAGAGATGCTTGACATTGGAAAAGCTCTAGCAAAATGAACTACACGACCTTGTGCTATGCTTAGGATTGGGTCTTGTCCATCACATCATTCTCCCAATGATGTGATCCCGTTATCAACAACATCCAATGTCCATAGTCAGGAAACCATGACTATCTATTGATCAACGAGCTAGTCAACTAGAGGCTCACTAGGGACATGTTGTGGTCTAAGTATTCACACGTGTATTACGATTTCCGGATAATACAATTATAGCATGAATAAAAGACAACTATCATGAACAAAGAAGTATAATAATAATCCTTTTATTATTGCCTCTAGGGCATATTTCCAACAGTCTCCCACTTGCACTAGAGTCAATAATCTAGTTACATTGTGATGAATCGAACACCCATAGAGTTTTGATGTTGATCATGTTTTGCTCGCGGAAGAGGTTTAGTCAACGGATCTGCGACATTCAGATCCGTATGTACTTTGCAAATATCTATGTCTCCATCTTGGTCATTTTCACGAATGGAGTTGAAATGACGCTTGATGTGCCTGGTCTTCTTGTGAAACCTGGGCTCCTTGGCAAGGGCAATAGCTCCAGTGTTGTCACAGAAGAGTTTGATCGGCCCAAACGCATTGGGTATGACTCCTAGGTCGGTGATGAACTCCTTCACCCAAATTGCTTCATGCGCTGCCTCCGAGGCTGGCATGTACTCCGCTTCACATGTAGATCCCTCCACGACGCTCTTCTTGCAGCTGCACCAGCTTACTGCTCCACGATTCAACATATACACGTATCCGGTTTGTGACTTAGAGTCATCCAGATCTGTGTCGAAGCTAGCGTCGACGTAACCCTTTACGACGAGCTCTTCGTCACCTCCATAAACGAGAAACATGTCCTTTGTCCTTTTCAGGCACTTCAGGATATTCTTGACTGCTGTCTAGTGTTCCATGCCGGGATTACTTTGGTACCTACCTACCAAACTTACGGCAAGGTTTACATCTGGTCTGGTACACAACATGGCATACATAATAGATCCTATGGCTGAGGCATAGGGGATGACACTCATCTCTTCTTTATCTTTTGCCGTGGTCGGGCATTGAGCCGAGATCAATCTCACACCTTGCAATACAGGCAAGAACCCTTTCTTGGACTGATCCATTTTGAACTTCTTCAAAATCTTATCAAGGTATGTGCTTTGTGAAAGACCTATGAGGCGTCTCGATCTATCCCTATAGATCTTGATGCCTAATATGTAAGCAGCTTCTCCAAGGTCCTTCATTGAAAAACACTTATTCAAGTAGGCGTTAATGCTGTCCAAGAATTCTATATCATTTCCCATCAAAAGTATGTCATCTACATATAATATGAGAAATGCTACAGAGCTCCCACTCACTTTCTTGTAAACACAGGCTTCTCCATAAGTCTGCATAAACCCAAACGCTTTGATCATTTCATCAAAGCGAATGTTCCAACTCGGAGATGCTTGCACCAGCCCATAAATGGATCGATGGAGCTTGCATACTTTGTTAGCATTCTTAGGATCGACAAAACCTTCCGGCTGCATCATATACAGGTCTTCCTTAAGATAACCGTTAAGGAATGCCGTTTTGACGTCCATCTGCCATATATCATAATCATAGTATGCGGCAATTGCTAACATGATTCGGACGGACTTAAGCTTTGCTACGGGAGAGAAAGTCTCATCGTAGTCAACCCGTTGAACTTGCCGATAACCCTTAGCGACAAGTCGAGCTTTAAAGATGGTGACATTTCCATCCGCGTCCGTCTTCTTCTTAAAGATCCATTTGTTTTCTATCGCTCGCCGATCATCGGGCAACTCAGTCAAAGTCCATACTTTGTTTTCGTACATGGATTCTATCTCGGATTGCATGGCTTCTAGCCATTTGTTGGAATATGGGCCCGCCATCGCTTCTTCATAGTTCGAAGGTTCATCGTTGTCTAACAACATGATTTCCAGGACAGGTTGCCATACCACTCTGGTGTGGAACGTGTCCTCGTGGACCTACAAAGTTCAGTAGCAACTTGATCTGAAGTACCTTGATCATCATCATTAATTTCCTCTCCAGTCGGTGTAGGCACCACAGGAACATTTTCCTGAGCTGCACTACTTTCCGGTTTAAGAGGTAGTACTTCATCGAGTTCTACTTTCCCCCCACTTACTCCTTTCGGGAGAAACTCTTTTTCCAGAAAGGATCCTTTCTTGGCAACAAAGATCTTGCCTTCGGATCTAAGGTAGAAGGTATACCCAATGGTTTCCTTGGGGTATCCTATGAAGACGCATTTTTCCGACTTGGGTTCGAGCTTTTCAGGTTGAAGTTTCTTGACATAAGCATCGCATCCCCAAACTTTTAGAAACGACAGCTTAGGTTTCTTCCCAAACCATAATTCATACGGTGTCGTCTCAACGGATTTAGACAGTGCCCTATTTAAAGTGAATGTAGTTGTCTCTAGAGCGTATCCCGAAAATGATAGCGGTAAATCGGTAAGAGACATCATAGATCGCACCATATCCAATAGAGTGCGATTACGATGTTCGGACACACCGTTACGCTGAGGTGTTCCAAGCGGCGTGAGTTGTGAAACGATTCCACATTTCCTTAAGTGCGTACCAAATTCGTGACTTAAATATTCTCCTCCACAATCTGATCGTAAGAATTTTATCTTTCGGTCACGTTGATTCTCTACTTCATTCTGAAATTCCTTGAACTTTTCAAAGGTCTCAGACTTGTGTTTCATAAAGTAGACATACCCATATCTACTTAAGTCATCAGTGAGAGTGAGAACATAACGATATCCTCCACGAGCCTCAACGCTCATTGGACCACACACATCAGTATGTATGATTTCCAATAAGTTGGTTGCTCGCTCCATTGTTCCGAAGAACGGAGTCTTGGTCATTTTGCCCATGAGGCATGGTTCGCATGTGTCAAATGATTCATAATTGAGAGACTCTAAAAGTCCATCAGCATGGAGCTTCTTCATGCGCTTGATACCAATAGACCAAGGCGGCAGTGCCACAAGTATGTGGGACTATCATTATAACCTTTACATCTTTTGGTATTCACGCTATGAATATGTGTAACATTACGTTCGAGATTCATTAAGAATAAACCATTGACCATCGGGGCATGACCATAAAACATATCTCTCATATAAATAGAACAACCATTATTCTCGGATTTAAATGAGTAGCCATCTCGTATTAAACGAGATCCAGATACAATGTTCATGCTCAAACTTGGCACCAAATAACAATTATTGAGGTTCATAACTAATCCCGTGGGTAAATGTAGAGGTACCGTGCCGACGGCGATCACATCGACCTTGGAACCATTCCCGACGCGCATCGTCACCTCGTCCTTCGCCAGTCTCCGCTTATTCCGCAGCTCCTGCTGTGAGATACAAATGTGAGCAACGGCACCGGTATCAAATACCCAGGAGTTACTGCGAGTACTGGTAAGCTACATATCAATTACATGTATATCATATATACCTTTAGTGTTGCCGGCCTTCTTGTCCGCTAAGTATTTGGGGCAGTTCTGCTTCCAGTGACCCTTCCCTTTGCAATAAAAGCACTCAGTCTCAGGCTTGGGTCCATTCTTTGACTTCTTCCTGGTAACTGGCTTACCGGGCGCGGCAACATCTTTGCCGTCCTTCTTGAAGTTCTTCTTACCCTTGCCCTTCTTGAACTTAGTGGTCTTATTGACCATCAACACTTGATGTTCTTTCTTGATTTCAACCTCTGCTGACTTCAGCATTGAAAATACTTCAGGAATGGTCTTTACCATCCCCTGCATATTGTAGTTCATCACAAAGCTCTTGTAACTTGATGGGAGCGACTGAAGGATTCTGTCAATGACCGCCTCGTCCGGGAGGTTGATCTCCAGCTGGGACAGGCAGTTGTGCAACCCAGACATTTTGAGTATGTGCTCACTGACAGAACTGTTTTCCTCCATGTTACAACTATAGAACTTGTCGGAGACTTCATATCTCTCGACCCGGGCATGAGCTTGAAAAACCATTTTCAGCTCCTCGAACATCTCATATGCTCCATGTTGCTCAAAACGCTTTTGGAGCCCCGGTTCTAAGCTGTAAAGCATGCCGCACTGAACGAGGGAGTAATCATCAGCACGTGACTGCCAAGCGTTCATAACGTCTTGGTTCTCTGGGATGGGTGCTTCACCTAGCGGTCCTTCTAGGACATATGCTTTCTTGGCTGCTATGAGGATAAGCCTCAGGTTCCGGACCCAGTCCGAATAGTTGCTGCCATCATATTTCAGCTTGGTTTTCTCTAGGAACACGTTGAAGTTCATGTTGACATGAGCGTTGGCCATTTGATCTACAAGACATATTTTGCAAAGACTTTAGACTAAGTTCATGATAATTAAGTTCATCTAATCAAATTATTTAATGAACTCCCACTCAGATTGACATCCCTCTAGTCGTCTAAGTGTTACACGATCCAAGTCAACTAGGCCGTGTCCAATCATCACGTGAGACGGACTAGTCATCATCCGTGAACATCTCCATGTTGATCGTATCTTCCATATGACTCATGTTCGACCTTTCGGTCTCTTGTGTTCCGAGGCCATGTCTGTACATGCTAGGCTCGTCAAGTTAAACCTAAGTGTTTATGGATGTGTAAAACTGTCTTACACCCGTTGTATGTGAACGTAAGGATCTATCACACCCGATCATCACGTGGTGCTTCGAAACGACGAACTTTAACAACGGCACACAGTTAGGGGGAACACTTTCTTGAAATTATTATAAGGGATCATCTTATTTACTACTGCCGTTCTAAGTAAACAAGATGCATAAAACATAATAAACATCACATGCAATTATATAAAGTAGTGACATGATATGGCCAATATCATATAGCTCCTTCGATTTCCATCTTCGGGGCTCTATGATCATCTTCGTCACCGGCATGACACCATGATCTCCATCATCATGATCTCCATCATCGTGCCTCCATGAAGTTGCTCGCCAACTATTACTTCTACTACTATAGCTAATGGTTTAGGAATAAAGTAAAGTAATTACATGGCGTTAAATCATTGACACGGAGGTCATACAATAATTAAGACAACTCCTATGGCTCCTGCCGGTTGTCATACTCATCGACATGAAAGTCGTTATTCCTATTACAAGAACATGATCTCATACATCATAATATATCATTTATCATTCATCACAACTTCTGGCCATATCACATCACATGAGAATTGCTGCAAAAACAAGTTAGACGTCCTCTAATTGTTGTTGCATCTTTTACGTGGCTGCAATTGGGTTCTAGCAAGAACGTTTTCTTACCTACGAATAACTACAACGTGATTTTGTCAACTTCTATTTACCCTTCATAAGGACCCTTTTCATCGAATCCGCGCCAACTAAAGTAGGAGAGACAGACACCCGCTAGCCACCTTATGCAACTAGTGCATGTCAGTCGGTGGAACCTGTCTCACGTAAGCGTACGTGTAAGGTCGGTCCGGGCTGCTTCATCCCACAATACCGCTGAAGCAAGAAAAGACTAGTAGTGGCAAGCAAGTTGACAAGATCTACGCCCACAACAGATTTGTGCTCTACTCGTGCAATGGAGAACTACGCATAGACCTAGCTCATGATGCAACTGTTGGGGAACGTTGCAGAAAATAATATTTTTTTCTACGGTTTCACCAAGATCCATCTATGAGTTCATCCAAGCAACGAGTGATAGGAGAGAGATGCATCTACATACCACTTTGTAGATCCCGTGTGGAAGCGTTCAAGAGAACGGGGTTGAGGTAGTCGTTCTCGTCGTGATCCTATCACCGGAGATCCTAGTGCCGAACGGACGGCACCTCCATGTTCGACACACGTACGGTCAACGTGATGTCTCCTCCGTCTTGATCCAGCAAGGGGGAAGGAGAGGTTGATGAAGATCCAGCAGCACGACGGCGTGATGGTGGATGCAGCAGAACTCTGGCAGGGCTTCGCCAAGCTATTGCGGGAGGAGGAAGAGGTGTAGCAGGGGGAGGGAGGCGCCAAGACACAGGGTGCGGCTGCCCTCCCTCCCCCTCCTTTATAAAGGCCCCCAGGCAGGGGCGCCGGCCCTGGGAGATCCAATCTCCCAAGGGGGGGCGGCGGCCAGGGGGGTGGAGTGCCCCCCAAGGCAATTGGGGTGCGCCCCCCACCCTAGGGTTTTCAACCCTAGGCGCAGGGGGTCCCAAGGGGGCGCACCAGCCCACTAGGGGCTGGTTCCCCTCCCACTTCAGCCCACGGGGCCCTCCGGGATAGGTGGCCCCACCCGGTGGACCCCCGGGACCCTTCCGGTGGTCCTGGTACAATACCGGGTGACCCAGAAACTTTCCCGATGGCCGAAACAACACTTCCTATATATAATTCTTTACCTCCAGACCATTCCGGAACTCCTCGTGACGTCCGGGATCTCATCCGGGACTCCGAACAACATTCGGTTTGCTGCATACTCATATTCATACAACCCTAACGTCACCGAACCTTAAGTGTGTAGACCCTACGGGTTCGGGAGACATGCAGACATGACCGAGACAGCTCTCCAGTCAATAACCAACAATGGGATCTGGATACCCATGTTGGATCCCACATACTCCTCGATGATCTCATCGGATGAACCACGATGTCGAGGATTCAAACAACCCCGTATACTATTCCCTTTGTCAGACGGTATGTTACTTGCCTGAGATTCGATCGTCGGTATCCCAATACCTCGTTCAATCTCATTGCCGGCGAGTCACTTTACTCATACCGTAATGCATGATCCCGTGACCATACACTTGGTCACTTTGAGCTCATTATGATGATGCACTACCGAGTGGGCCCAGTGATACCTCTCCGTAATACGGAGTGACAAATCCCAGTCTCGATCCGTGTCAACCCAACAGACACTTTCAGAGATACCTGTAGTGCACCTTTATAGTCACCCACTTACGTTGTGACGTTTGGTACACCCAAAGCACTTCTACGGTATCCGGGAGTTACACGATCTCATGGTCTAAGGAAGAGATACTTGACATTGGAAAAGCTCTAGAAAAACGAACTACACGACCTTGTGCTATGCTTAGGATTGGGTCTTGTCCATCACATCATTCTCCCAATGATGTGATCCCATTATCAATGACATCCAATGTCCATAGTCAGGAAACCATGACTATCTGTTGATCAACGAGCTAGTCAACTAGAGGCTCACTAGGGACATGTTGTGGTCTAAGTATTCACACGTGTATTACGATTTCCGGATAATACAATTATAGCATGAATAATAGACAACTATCATGAACAAATAAATATCATAATAATCCTTTTATTATTGCCTCTAGGGCATATTTCCAACAGGGAATGCCCCGGAAGGCATCCCCTCTTTCGTCTTCGTTCATCGATAACTTTACTTGGAGCTATATTTTTATTCACCACATGATATGTGTTTTGCTTGGAGCGTCATTTTGTTTTGTTAGTATTTTCTTGCTGTTATTTAGAATAATGTTTTGCATCTATATTTTTAATAAAAATGTCAAGGATAGCCTTTACCATGCTAATTTTGCAAGTATACATGTTGCTGTTTGAAAACAGAAAGTTTACCACTGTTGTAAAAATTCCCTAGAAAAGTCAGAGAGTGATATATTGTTGAATATTTTTGCATATTGAGCTCTGATAAATCTTCTACAACGTGGTATTTTTCTCATAATTTTAGGAGTTAGGGAAGTATTGATGCTCTTGCATTCTTTACAGACTGTACTGTTTTGACAGATTGCTGTTATGTTTCCATTATTTGCATATGTTTGCTTGTTTAATGATTCTATTTGAGGATAGGAGTATTAAATATGCAGAGTAATTTAGTATGCAATGTTGAACAATAATTTTAGTGATTTTTTACAGTAGAAAATGATAAGATTTTGCATTGGTTTATACTAACCTATCTCACGAGTTCTTGTTGAGTTTGGTGTGGATGAAGCTTTTGATAAAAAGAGAAACCATGATATAAAAGGAATTAAGGAGACACAAAAGCACAAGATTGGGGATTCCCGGGGCACCCCAAGATAATATATCAAGAAGTCTCAAGCATCTAAGGTTGGGGATGCCCCGTGAGGCATGCATCCCACCTTTCTTCTTCAACAACTATCGGTTAGTATCGGTTGAGCCTAAGTTTTTGCTTCTTCACACGAGTTGTGCTATCCTTGCAATGTCATTTTTCTTACTTTCTGTTTGAATAATATACCAAGATCTGAAATTCTTTAATGAGAGAGAGTCTTCACATAGTTCCATAATTATTTAGCTACTCATTGATCTTTACTTATATCTTTTTGGAGTAGTTTGTCATTTACTCGTGTGCTTCACTTATATCCTATGAGTAAATGGTTGAATGAGTTGAATGTCATAAATCTAAAATTATATATGTTTCAGTTTCTTATCCCATGGGGAGTAATGACTTCACATCTAAGAAGTAGAGGTAGTAAGTTTATTGATGGTTAGCAAGCATTGTATTGGTCATTTGAACAATTCATGAAAGAATATTGAAGGAAGAGAAATTTCACATATAAATATACTATCTTAGACATCTTTTGTAATTGTGAGCACTAATTAAGTATGACATGCTAAAGAGTTGATGTTGGACAAGGAAGACAACGTAATGGGTTATGTTTTCTCACATCTCAGTTAAAGCATATTGTCATGGATCATTCAAACATGTTGAGCTTGCCTTTCCTCCTCATGCTAGCCAAAATTCCTAGAACCAAGTAGAGATACTACTTGTGCTTCCAAATACCCTTAAACCCAGTTTTTGCCATGAGAGTCCACCATACCTACCTATGGATTGAGTAATATCCTTCAAGTAAGTTGTCATCGGTGCAAGCAATAAAAATTGCTCTCTAAATATGCATGACTTATTAGTGCGGAGAAAATAAGCTTTGTACGATCTTGTTATGGAAGCAATAAAAGCGATGGACTGCATAATAAAGGTCCATAAACAAGGGGCAATATAAAGTGACGTTCTTTCGCATTAAGATTTTGTGTATCCAACCCTAAAAGCGCATGACAACCTCTGCTTCCCTCTGCGAAGGTCCTATCTTTTACCTTATGTCTTTTACTTTATGCAAGAGTCAAGGTGATCTTCACCTTTCCCTTTTTCATTTTATCCTTTGGCAAGCACTTTGTGTTGGGGTGATCCTGATACATATATCTAATTGGATGTAAGTTAGCATGAACTATTATTGTTGACATCACCCAAAGGTGAATACGTTGGGAGGCAACACTATAAGCCCCTATCTTTCTCAGTGTTCGATTAAAACTCCATAACCATTAGTATTGTGTGAGTGTTAGCAATTGTAGAAGACTATATGATAGTTGAGTATGTGAAGTTTGCTAAATCAAAGTTCTAACATAGACCCTTCCTGAAAATAAGATGAATTGCAATTGTCTGATGACTAAGAATGAAGTTTGCTAGTTTTCAAGAATGTTTATGGTCTATGCTTTAACATGTGAATAGCTTGTTACTTGATCATGAAAAGTTTTATGAGATGAACTACTGTTATGACATATAATGATGCTCGTAAAGGTGATTGAAATTATCATTGATCAAACTTGTGCACCTCTAGCATTCACACTTCATAAATTCTTTCTTTTATCATTTACCTACTCGAGGACGAGCAGGAATTAAGCTTGGGGATGCTGATACGTCTCCAACATATCTATAATTTATGAAGCATTCATGCTATTTTATTATTTGTTTTGAATGATTATGGGCTTTATTATACACTTTTATATTACTTTTGGGACTAACCTATTAACCACAGGCCCAGCCCATATTGTTGTTTTATTGCCTGTTTTAGTATTTCAAAGAAAAGGAATATCAAACGGAGTCCAAACGGAATGAAACCTTCGGCAGCGTGATTTTTTGGAAGAATATGATCCTAGACTTGGAGTTCACATGAGAAGATCCTCGAGGAGGCCAGAAGA
The DNA here is from genome assembly GCF_002162155.2 of Triticum dicoccoides. Classification (NCBI taxonomy): domain Eukaryota; kingdom Viridiplantae; phylum Streptophyta; class Magnoliopsida; order Poales; family Poaceae; genus Triticum; species Triticum dicoccoides. The sequence continues at coordinate 102,130,417 of NC_041381.1, read as the reverse complement.
TAGGAGGGCGCACCCCCCTAGGCGCGCCCCCTGTCTCGTGGGCCCCTTGAGCACCCCCTGACCGACTTCTTTCGCCTGTATAAGCCCACGTACCCTAAAAACACCGAGAACGAAGATAGATCTGGAGTTCCGCCGCCGCAAGCCTTTGTAGCCACCAAAAACCTCTCGGTAGTCCGTTTCGGCACCCTTCCGGAGGGGGAACCCATCACCGGTGGCCATCTTCATCATCCCGGCACTCTCCATGACGAGGAGGGAGTAGTTCACCCTTGGGGCTGAGGGTATGTACCAGTAGCTATGTGTTTAATCTCTCTCTCTCTCTCTCTTGTGTTCTCTCTATAGCACGATCTTTATGTATCGCGAGCTTTGCTATTATAGTTGGATATTGTGATGTTTCTCCCCCTCTACTCTCTTGTAATGGATTGAGTTTTCCCCTTTGAAGTTATCTTATCTGATTGAGTCTTTTATGATTTGAGAACACTTGATGTATGTCTTGCCTTGCTTATCTGTGGTGACAATGGGATATCATGTGCCACTTGATGTATGTTTTGTTGACCAACTTGCGGGTTCCGCCCATGAACCTATGCATAGGGGTTGGCGCACGTTTTCTTCTTGACTCTCCGGTAGAAACTTTGGGGCACTCTTTGAAGTACTTTGTGTTGGTTGAATAGATGAATCTGAGATTGTGTGATGCATATCGTATAATCATGCCCATGGATACTTGAGGTGACAATGGAGTATCTAGGTGACATTAGGGTTTTTGTTGATTTGTGTCTTAAGGTGTTATTCTAGTATGAACTCTATGATAGATTGAGCGGAAAGAATAGCTTCATGTTATTTTACTACGAACTCTTGAATAGATAGAACAGAAAGGGTAACTTTGAGGTGGTTCCGTACCCTACCATAAACTCTTCGTTTGTTCTCCTCTATTAGTATCTTTGGAGTGATTCTTTGTTGCATGTTGAGGGATTGTTATATGTTCTATCTATGTTATTATTGTTGAGAGAACTTGCACTAGTGGAAGTATGAACCTTATGCCTTGTTTCCTACCATTGCAATACCATTTACGCTCACTTTTACCACTTGTTACCTTGCTGTTTTTATAATTTCATATTACAAAAACCTATATCTACTATCCATATTGCACTTGTATCACCATCTCTTCGCCGAACTAGTGCACCTATTCAATTTACCATTGTATTGGGTGTGTTGGGGACACAAGAGACTCTTTGTTATTTGGTTCCAGGGTTGTTTGAGAGAGACCATCTTCATACTACGCCTCCGACGGATTGATAAACCTTAGTTCATCCACTTGGGGGAAATTTGCTACTGTCCTACAAACTTGTGCACTTGTAGGCCGAACAACGTCTACAAGAATAAGGTTGTGTAGTAGACATCAGTGCGGGGACTTTTGAGGAGCCTCCTACTAGATTGATACCTTGGTTCTCAAAAACTGAGGGAAATACTTACGCTACTATTGCTGCATCACTCTTTCCTCTTCAAGGAAAACCAACGCAAGCTCAAGACGTAGCAAGAAGGATTTCTGGCGCCGTTGCCGGGGAGGTCTTCGCTCAAGTCAAGACATACCAAGTACCCATCACAAACTCATCTCCCTCACATTTTCATTATTTGCCATTTACCTCTCGATTTTCCTCTCCCCCACTTCACCCTTGCCGTTTTATTTTCCCTCTCTTTCCCAATCTCCTCTCTTTTCCGTTTGCCTTTCCGTTGCCATGGCCGAATCTAAGATCACCAAAGGTCTCTTCTAGGGTTCTAGTACCTTCGATAACCCCTCTATCCTTTCTAAGCTCATAAATAATGATGCTATGGAAAGACCCACCGGGGTCACCAATGAGAGCTTAAATAATTTTGATGAAGATGACTCTGGAATTTTTCGCTATTTGCTTGACGAGTCTTTAAAAGATGCTTGGGATAGGTTATTAAAGATTCGGGCTAGCTATGTGCCAGAATATCAAATTGAAGTTTAAAAAGTTTTTATGTTGGCTTACCCGCTTCTTTCAAGCAAGTTCTAGATTCTATTTTTGAAGAAGGTTTTCTTAAAGGGGATGCAATAGATACCTATGAAAAAATGAAAACCATATTTGGGCACCCTATGAATGATAAGGTTGAATCAACTACTCTCGTGTGCTTTTATCAAAATGAAATTATCAAAGAGATGAAGTCTAGTTTAGATGCAAATTTCCGTAACATGCTTAATCTTACTTCATCCATTAATGGCAATGTGCTTACCCTAAAAAGAAGAATGAATTCCATAGAAAGGAGATCCTCTTTTTCCTTTCCGAGTGCCAAAGATGGCACTACTTAGATCTATCTTCGCTTTTATGCCTAGCTAGGGGCGTTAAACGATAGCGTTAGTTGGGAGGCAACCCAATTTTATTTGTGTTTTGTGTTTTTGTTTGTGTTTAGTAATGAATTTTACATATATCTTCTGTTTAGATGTGTTTTTATGTTTTAATTAGTGTTTGTGCCAAGTAGAACCTATAGGATAACCTGTGGTGATAGGTGATTTAATTCTGCTGAAAAACAGAAACTTTGCGGGCACGAGATTAGTTTTGTTAAATCACAGAAACGTGATTTTGCGTTAATTCTTTTTGCTGCTGATCAATAGGCAAATTATCCACGACTTCCTATTTTGGTAGGATTTTTAGAGCTCCAGAAGTTTGCGTTAGTTACAGATTGCTACAGACTGTTCTGTTTTTGATAGATTCTGTTTTTCGTGTGTTGTTTGCTTATTTTGATGCATCTATGGCTAGTATTAAGTGGTATGAACCATAAAGAACTTGGAATACAGTTCGTTTAACACCAAAATAAATAAATAATGAGTTCATTACAGTACCTTATGTGGTGGTTTTGCTTTCTTTCACTAACGGAGCTTATGAGATTTCCTGTTGAGTTTTGTGTTGTGAAGTTTTCAAGTTTTGGGTAAAGATTTGAAGGACTATGGAATAAAGAGTGGCAAGAGCCTAAGCTTGGGGATGCCCATGGCACCCCAAGATATTCAAGAATAGCCAAAAGCCTAAGCTTGGGGATGCCCCCGGAAGGCATCCCCTCTTTCTTCTTCGTTCATTGGTAACTTTACTTGGAGCTATATTTTTATTTGCCACATGATATGTGTTTTGCTTGGAGCATCGTGTATGATATTAGTATTTTATTTTTAGTTTTACACAATCATCCTTGCTGTACACACCTTTTGGGAGAATCCCACTTGATTGAAATTTATTATAATACTCTATGTGCTTCACTTATATCATTTGAGCTAGATAATTTTTGCTCTAGTGCTTCACTTATATCTTTTAGAGCATGATGGTGGCTTAATTTTGTAGAAATTGCTAGTCTCTCATGCTTCACTTATATTATTTTGAGAGTCTCTTAGAACAACATGGTATTTGCTATGCTTATAAAATTGGTCCTAGAATGGTAGGCATCCAAGTTCAGTATAATAAAAACTATCATAGGAAGTGAATTGGATGCTATGATCAATTTGATACTTGATAATTGTTTTGAGATATGGAGGTAGCACTAGTAGAAAAACCCCTATTAGTCCCGGTTGATGAGGGCCTTTTGTCCCGGTTCTTGAACCGGGACCAAAGGGTCGTTACTAATGCCCTAGACCTTTAGTCCCGGTTCTAACACGAACCGGGACAGATGGGCCTCCACGTGGCCGGTGCGCCGAGACCAGGCAGGAGGGCCTTTGGTCCCGGTTGGTGGCTCCAACCGGGACCAAAAGGCATCCACGCGTCAGCATTTCAGTGGCTGGGGTTTTTTTTGAAAGGGGGGGGGGGTTGGGGGTTTTTGGGGGTTAATTTAGGTGTTTCATATATTGTGTTAGCTAGCTAATTAATAGAGAGAAGTGTCCTCTCTTATATCCGTGCTTGGTCGACGCTACGTACTGTACATAGAGAGGCCCTCGACACGCTAGCTAGTAAGAAAATGAAGGGAACCATTAAGTACAGAAGTTCGTCATGCATACCAAGAGAAGTGATCGATCGACCTCTCCTTCCCCGAGAGATTGGTCGAACAACAAGTTTTCATATTATCTAGCCGATGCTACTGGCTACATACATATACAATATGTAAGATCTCTTACAATCCCCTAGCAATTGAAATCAACTTCCACATGGTATTCTCCGACTTTATTGATGACGTGGTCAAGAAAGAATCCCGCCAATTCCTCTTGAATTGCTTTCATGCGATCTTGTTCTAGGAGTTCATCCCGCATCTGCCACGTCTAATTTGAAGAAGGGGGTTAATACATATATATGAATGAAACTCAACAGAAATGATGGTGTAATAAAATGAAATTGTGAATATTATTGCTTACGCACTTCATATTGTCTTTTAGAGTAGCCCCGCTTATTTTTCAAAGTTGCGTTGTAGATGAACTCGCACACGTAGTATCCACATAAATTATTCCCTTGTTCCTGCCACAAGCACTTTACGAGAAATAGAGGTCAATCAAACTGATAATGAAGCAATATAAATGGCATTGATGAAAGTATAGCTATAGAATCAACGGGAGATGCGCGCAACTAGCTAGCCAGTAGTACTTACTTTCGGGTATGTATATGGCAGCTCCTTCGGCAGTCCCGGAGCTTCTGCGGTGAACTGTTTCCAAACCCTGCAAGACAAAGAAAATAATTATTATTACTTGAGATATCAGGAAATGAACAAAAAGTTGCCGATATGGTGCGATAATGATCGATTGAACTTACTTGTTGAGCAATTTAGTCATGTCCGCATAGGTTTCGGGATCTTTTCGTCTCGAGTCTAAGACGGTTACTAGTCCCCGCTCAAGCTTAATCTCCAGAAGAACATAGTGGAAGCTACGCACGCATGCATAACTCATCAATTACATTACTATAACCTCGCTCGAGTAATAAGGGAAACTGAATATGCACACGACAGTAGCACTCACTTGAAGTTGTAAGGAAAGAGTATTAAATCTTTGTTTTGATTTTTGATCAACGATTGTAGCAAGTTGGCCTCGGCCTCTTCGGCGTGCTTTTTAACCTGAAATTCATCTATGATATTTGTGTTAATGAACCCAATATCATACATTTCTTGTTTTGTGCACTCGACGATCTTCAATCTGCATAATATAGTGAGGATAATTAATTATAAATACATGCAATGAAAGAGCTGAGCTATATATAGAGACTTAATGACAGAAATAGTACTTACAGACAGTAGTAAAAGACCCTTAATTTATCGAGGGCCTTTTGATTGAAGAACTCGAAGAACTCCTCAAATGGAACAGGCAACAAATCAATTCCAACGAGGTCGTGCTCCTCTTTAATTCTTAGATACAAAGTATTCATCCCCCCAGACTCTCTGCAGGTTTTCATGTACCAATTATGGAATCTTCGCATCATCGTTGTTAGAGATTTTTCATCTTTGACGAGAGGCTTCCCTTACTCGTATCTGTGTTCGTCCACCTCCATGAAATCAATATTTACATCGTCAGGTGATGACCCACAAGTGCAGGGGATCTATCGTAGTCCTTTCGATAAATAAGAGTGTCGAACCCAACAAGGAGCTGAAGGAAATGTTAAGCGGTTTTCAATAAGGTTTTCTCTGCAAGCACTGAAATAGTAGGTGATAGATAATTTTGTGATAAGATAAATAGTAACAAGCAAAAAGTAAATAAAGTAAATAAAGTGCAGCAAGGTGGCCCAATCCTTTTTGTAGCAAAGGATAAGCTAGGACAATTCTAATAATGAGAAAGAAGCTCCCGAGGACACATTGGGAATTATCGTCAAGCTAGTTTCATCACGTTCGTAAGATTCGCATTCGGTACTTTGATAATTTGATATGTGGGTGGACCAGCACTTGGGCACTGCCCTAACTTGGACAAGCATCCCACTTATTATTAACCCCTATTGCAAGCATCCACAACTACAAAAAGGAGTATTAAGGTAAACCTAACTGTCGGTGTCAAAACCGATGGATCTCGGGTAGGGGGTCCCGATCTGTGCGTCTTAGGCTGATGGTAACAGGAAGCAAGGGACACAATGTTTACCCAGGTTCGGGCCCTCTCGATGGAGGTAAAACCCTACTTCCTACTTGATTAATATTGAAGATATGAGTAGTACAAGAGTAGATCTACCACGAGATCGTAGAGGCTAAACCCTAAGAGCTAGCCTATGATGGTATGATTGTAATTGTGATCGGCCTTCTAAGGACCATCCTCTCCGGTTTATATAGACACTAGAGAGCTATAGTTTACATGGAGTCGGTTACAAGGAAGGAAACATAATATCCAGATCGCCAAGCTTGTCTTCCACGCAAAGGAGAGTCCCATCCGGACACAAGCCGAAGTCTTGAGTCTTGTATCTTGACGCTTCTATAGCCGGGACGATGAATATAGTCCGGCTGTCCGGATACCCCCTTATACAGGACTCCCTCAGTATCCCCTGAACCAGGCTTCAATGACGATGAGTCCGACGCGCAGTCTTGTCTTTGTCATTGCAAGGCGGGTTCCTTCCTCCGAATACTCCAACGTTCCCATCATGACGAACAGTGTCAGGCATCTTCATCAATGTTTTACTCCTCGGCTTCAGTGCTTCAATAATGACCATTTCCACGTGTCGAGTGAATGCGAGGAGTTGAGGCATTTTTGCATTTGCCACCGTCGTTCCTTCGGGCTAGCCGTCTATTTGAAGAGACGGGGGATCCTAAGATCCAAACCCCACTCTCCCTCCTCGAGCAAGCATCCAACAGAGCGGCCAGAAAAAATCATTCCAACATGGCCGGTCATCGCAGCTCTTCTGCTCGCTCCCCTTGCCCCAAGCCGGGGGACTGGGGAGAGTGTTCAGTCCCTCATAGTTGTTTGATAAAGTTACAAACCCAAGGGCTCCTCCCGCCGGCGTTCATGGTCCCCGTTCGAGCCGGAGTGGCCACCTATAACGGCGGAGAACAGGTGGAGAGATTCCCCAATCCATCTCCAGAGGAGCGAATATGCCTAATTCCACATCTTCTAAGGGGTGTCGCGTTTCCTATTCACCTGTTCCTTCGTGGGCTTCTGGACTCCTACGGCCTCCAGTTGCACAATCTTACACCAGCCTCCATACTGCATATAGCAGGGTACGTCGCCCTTTGTGAATTATTTCTAGGCTGCGAGGCTCATTTCGGATTGTGGAAGAAACTGTTCTGCCTTGTCCCCCGCAACCAGGGAGAATCCCTAGGTCAAGTGGGCAGGGCCGAAGTATGGCGTATCGCTAAGACCGGATAGCTATCCGGTACTCCCAAGAAGGCACCAGATGAATGGGCTTCAGAGTGGTTTTATATTGACGACGCTCCCCTTTCGGATCCAGTCCGGACAGGACTCCCCAAGTTCAGTAACACCCCGCCGAGGGTACATCTAAGCTGGTGCCCCCGAGGCCTCCAAGAAGAGGATTCCAGGGAAGTACATTTCCTGATGAGCAGGATAAAGTTACTAGCCAAATCCGGACTGACAATAGTCGAGGTGATGGCAATATGCATAATGCGGGGAGTGCAACTGCTTCAATATCAGAGCAATCCCATGTGGCACTTCAACGGGACAGATGACGCCACCCATTGTGGCCATAAGGGTTCGGACTCCCCCACCTTTCTGGCAAGGATACTGTCCGACCTATACAAAGGAGAAGAGGAAGACTTCCTCCATATCAAACCGCGGGACAGATTCTCCATGTATAATCTCCCTAACTGGGTAAGCCGTCATTTATTTCCTTGCTCCACTTATTGTGGCGTTCTTTGCTAAAGTTATCTGCATCGATATTTCCGAGCAGGAACTGAGGAGGGATGTGGAAGGAATCTCCAGCCCTTCCCCGCAGCCAGAGGACCCCGAAAGGGCCCTGGATCCGGGACTCGAAGAAGACCCAGATGCGGCCGTGGATCTTGTCGACGGGATATTTTATCGGGCGAGCCGTGACGGCGCCCCAGTGGCTATCACCACTGATTATCCCGGACTGTTACCTTGGTCGCGTGTAAGTCAAGCCGAAAACTCGATCCTTCGAAGAGGATTCTTTCCTGATACCACATCTTATCCCTGATAGGTCGTGCTTTTGCAGAAGCGACGTTCGGAGCATAGGGCTTAGCCCCTAGGGACCCGTCAGCCACAGGCGTCCGGATTGGGTAGGCTCAAGAGGAAAGCAATTAGAACGACACGCCTCTATAGAGGTAAGAAAACAACCTATCATGTAACTTGTTGTCATTTGAAGTCTAACAGTGCCCTTTTTACATCTTGGCAGGAAGAGGATTATCCGAACTGTATCCGGAGATCCTGCCAACCACGCCTCCACCAGTCGGGATCCAAGACCAACTTCGAGAGAGGAGGCGGACGTAGGGCCGACGCCGCATAGTCCTCTGACAGAGGACGCAGACATTCTCTCTGCCACAAATTCGGAAGTAGAGAGCGCCATGCATCATCGGCATCGACGGGCCGTGCTTCGCAACAACATCTTTTCTGAAGAGGCATTTAATGCTTTCAATTCCGGAGACGCATACATCCGAGCTGCTCAAAGCGGACTCGCTCGGGCAACAGTCCAGTATACCAAAGATATTTGGGTAAGAAAATTTGATGAGCATATATATAGCAGTAGCCCCTGAGACTTGAAACGGTTGAAACAACAGTTTTAAGTATCAATTCATGCGCAGGTTCTTGTAGATAAGAATGAGCAATTGTCTCGGGAGCTAGAGGAGTGCAAGACTCAACTGAGGGCCACAGTTGCCAAGCTAGAGGAATCCCAGAAGGCCTCATATGGTAACATTTATCTGAATTATATGAAAGTGCACTAGTTGGCAACTGGCTGGTATGCGAAATTTAACAGAAAGTTCTGTAGACAACCCCGGAGTAAACCCGGAGGGCGGCGGGGATGACGAGTCGCATCTCCAGAGGCAACTAAAGGCCGGTGAGCGCATTCTTACGCAAGTGAAAGATGATAAGATTATGCTCCAAGATGCCAAGGTTCGGCTAGACGTGGAATTGAAGGACGTCCGCACGCAGCTGGAAGACTCCGTGAAGGAGAACAGAAGGCTTCGCCGCGACATTTATCGTAAGTGCCTAAACGAACTATAGCATAGTTCGGCGAGGAAGTATATTGAAAAAGTTATGTTTGCAGGAAAGCTGACGGGTCGCCCTGAGGAGGAGATGCCCGCTTCTTCAGGTGATGTACTACAGGACCTCTCCTAACTGCACGAGAGAGCTCGGCAGGTGATGCAGGGCATTGCGCAGTCTCTGTGGCCATCAAGCTCCCTGCCAAATGGCATGGGGGGGGGGGCTTGTGGACATTCGTCAAGGGGCATGACAGCGCTTCCGTTTGTGATAGATATCAGCCTGCCGGCAAGGTGCAAGAGAAGCATGGGCGATGGTGAAGACGCGCTACACCAAGCTGGACCTGGACCATATGGCCGAAGTTGGACCGGCCGGGCTAGATGGGCAAGAAATTCCCGTGAGTCTAGTATATGACCAGGTGGCGTTAGCCACAAAGTATTCTCAACAGGATTGTAAGCTAGATAGCCTGTTGGATGGTATAGAGGATGAATATAATCAGTCCAAATGACTGTGTAATTCGATGGACATAAGTAGCCCCTAGCCGGATTAAAGTCATTTGTCATGGCGGACCTTTTCGCTTCAGCCCCCGGATCCTAATGTCCGGGGTGTGTCCGAATACCCGCTCGGTTATACAAAACCGGAGTATGCGTAGAGACCAGGCATAGGGGTCATAAGTGCTTGAACAGACAAGTACCCAACTAGTTATGTTATATTACATGGTTAGTAAGAAATATCTTCCAGGGAGAATAGTTCCGTTAAGGTTCCTTTCCCTGGGTAAGCATGTGTCAAGGCACATGTCCGGACTGCGAACCAAAGCGCAGGATACAAAACTTCTGGGGATTAATGTTATAATAAACGAACACATCTTTTGTTCACCGACCGAATATTCTCTTAAGGAAACTAGCTTTCGGCTTCACCCAGTCTGAGGTACACATCCGGCTCAACCGGCAGTAACAATCGCAGAGGTGCTCCCCTTATGCCCTAACCGAATTAACGGGAATGTAGGGCATAAACATAGGAGCCAGGCAACCCATCTTGGCCACGTCTTAAGTCATATCGATGCATATAATGGTGAAGAAAAGGCACCCATGGAAAAAGAAACGCATGTGCGACGGGCAAAAAGCCCTGAAAGTAATTGATATTTAGCTTCCGTATAGGAAGCCCCCAGGTAAAATTTACACACATAGTGCGGCCGGAGTAATCCGGTAGTCCGTACTATATTAAATATTGTGTGTGAAAAGAAAAAGATCGAGAAAGGAAAAGGGGGGAGCATAATTGAAAAAGGAGGGTTAAGGAGACGAACACTGAGTTCGGTGCTAGGCGTAGAATCTCCGGAGTCTGGCCGCGTTCCATGGGTTCGGCTCGAGTCTGTTATCAGAAGCATTACGTAAGTGGTACGCTCCTCCGGTTGATGATGAAGGGGACTTCCCACTTGGGTTTGAGCTTGTCCTTCTTCTTCTCCGGTAAGCGTAGAACGAGTTCACGAATATTATAAGTTTTGGCCCACACTTCTCTGTTTTGGTATCGTCGAGCCTGTTGCTGATAGAATGCGGAACGGGCCTTAGTGACATCGCGCTCCTCCTCTAGGGCATCCAAATTATCCTGCCGATCTAACTCGGCTTCCTTCTCTTCGTACATGCGTACGCGTGGCGAATCATGTATTATGTCGCATGGTAGTACTGCTTCCGCGCCGTACACCATAAAAATGGTGTATATCCGGTGGTGCCATTCGGCGTGGTCCGCAGCCCCCAGAGTACGGAGTCGAGCTCCTCGACCCACCGAGTATCTGACTCTGTCAAGGATCACACTAGTCTGGGTTTGATGCCGCTCATGATAAGACCGTTTGCCCGTTCGACCTGGCCATTTGTTTGAGGATGGTAGACGGAAGCATAGTCGAGCTTAATGCCCATTTTGCCGCACTAAGATTTCACCTCATCGGCCGTGAAATTTGAGCCATTATCGGTGATGATGCTGTGGGGGACACCGTATCGGTGTATGACCCGGATATAAAGTCTATTACTAGTCCGGACTCGGCCGTTTTCACTGGTTTGGCTTCTATCCATTTGGTGAACTTGTCAACCATGACCAATAAGTATTTTTTCTTATGGCTTCCCCCTTTAAGGGGTCCAACCATATCCAACCCCCAGACCACGAAGGGCCAAGTTATGGGGATTGTTTGGAGAGCAGTAGGGGGCATATGACTCTGATTGGCAAACAGCTGGCAACCTACGCAGTGTTGGACAAGGTCTTGTGTGTCTGCTCGGGCTGTGGGCCAATAGAAACCTGTACGGAAGGCCTTGCTGACTAATGCTCGAGCCACAGCATGGTGCCCGCCTAGTCCGACATGGATTTCAGCCAAGAGCTGCCGCCCTTCCTATTCGGAGATGCACCTTTGGAGCACTCCGGTGACACTTTTCTTATAGAGTTCCCCTTCATGGACTTTGTAAGCTTTAGAATGACGGACAATGCAGCGTGCTTCATTTTGGTCTTTAGTGAGCTCCTGCCTACTTAGGTAGGCTAAGAAAGTCTCAGTCCACGGGGCGATGACAACCATTATTTCGTGGGCTGACGATGTTATTTCGGTGGTAGAACCTCCGATTATGTCTGATAGTTCGGAATCTGGGGATGTATTCGGATCCGTGCTGGTATTGCCGGACTCCCCTTCCCATACCATGGATGGCTTGAACAGCCTTTCCAGGAATACGTTAGGTGGGACGGGGTCGTGTTAAGCGCCGATGCGGGCAAGGACATCTGCCGCTTGATTGTTTTCTCGAGCCACATGGTGGAATTCGAGCCCCTCAAACCGAGCTGACATTTTAAGGACGACATTGCGATAGGCTGCCATTTTCGGATCCTTGGCATCAAAGTCTCCATTTATTTGTGATATTGCGAGGTTTGAATCCCCGCGCACTTCTAGGCGTTGAATGCCCATAGAGACTGCCATCCGGAGATCGTGCAACAGAGCCTCATATTCGGCTGCATTGTTGGAGTCTGTGTATAATATTTGGAGGACGTATTGGACCGTGTCTCCGGTGGGAGAAGTCAGGACTACGCCTGCTCCCAATCCGGCCAGCATTTTAGAGCCGTCAAAGTGCATGATCCAGTTAGAGTATGCGCCATACTCTTTAGGCAGTTCGGCTTCCGTCCATTCGGCGACGAAGTCGGCTAATACTTGCGACTTGATAGACCGCCAAGGGTTGTATGTTATGTCAAACGGAAGGAGCTCGATGGCCCATTTAGCGATCTGGCCCGTGGCATCGCAGCTATTTATTATATTGTTTAGTGGTACTTCGGAGGCCACCATAATCGAACACTCTTGAAAGTAGTGTCGTAGCTTTCGAGATGACATGAAGACCGCGTATGCTATTTTTTGATAGTGTGGGTATCGGGATTTGCATCTTGTGAGGACCGTGGATACGTAATAAACCGGCTTTTGTAGCGGGAATTTGTATCCGTCAACCTCTCGCTCGACGACGAGTATTGTGCTTACAACTTGGTGTGTTGCAGCTATGTACAGCAGCATAGGTTCGCCAATATTTGGCGCTGTTAGGACTGGATTATTGGCCAACAAGGTCTTTATTTCATCGAGTCCGGCCGCGGCTGCATCCGTCCACACGAAGTGTTCGGTACGCCAAAGAAGGCGGTAAAGAGGCAATGCTTTTTCTCCTAACCTGGAGATAAAGCAGCTTAAAGCAGCCACACATCCAGCTAGTTTCTGGATATGTTTGAGGTCTGTTGGTATAGCCAACTGCGACAAAGCTCAGATTTTTGCCGGATTAGCTTCAATTCCTCTATTGGAAACGATGAAGCCCAACAGTTTTCCAGAGGGGACGCCAAAAATGCATTTCTCCAGATTCAGCTTGATGTCGTATGTTTGTAGGTTGTCGAACGTAAGCCTCAAGTCATCTATTAGGGTTTCGACGTGTCTTGTTTTTATGACTACGTCGTCCATGTATGACTGCATGTTTGAATCATGTGTTGATAGGTTGCTCCGTCATTCTTAAGACCGAAAGGCATAGTGTTGAAGCAGAAAGGGCCATATGGCGTTATGAAAGTTGTTGCATCTTGGTCGGACTCTGCCATCTTTATTTGATGGTATCCAGAGTATGCGTCGAGGAAACACAACGAGTCGTGTCCAGCTGTGGCATCGATGATTTGATCGATGCAGGGGAGGGGAAAGGGATCCTTGGGACAAGCCTTGTTAAGGTCTTTGAAGTCGACGCACAGGCGCCAGGATTTGTCCTTCTTTGGTACCATTACCAAGTTCGCCAGCCAATCCGGATGTTTGATATCTTTGATGAATCCAGCCTCAAGTAGCTTGGCTAGCTCCTCCCCCATGGCTTGCCATTTGGGTTCCAAAAATCGCCTTAGGGTCTGTTTAACAGGTTTGTATCCCTTTAGTATGTTGAGGCTGTGTTCGGCCAATTTGCGTGGGATGCCCGACATGTCTGATGGGTGCCAGGCGAAGACATCCCAATTCTCACGTAAGAAGTCGCGCAGTGCGGCGTCCATAGCGGGGTTCAACTATGTCCCGATGGAAGCTGTCTTCGTGGGGTCGGTTGGGTGGACTTGGAATTTGACTATCTCATCTGTGGGTTTAAATGAGGTGGACTTGGGTCGCTTGTCCACGGTGGCGCACAGCGTTGTTAATTCTTCTGCCGCTAGGGCTTCGGATAGTGCTTCCAACGCTAGTGCTGCGGTTTTGTTTTCGGCACGGAGTGCGACGTCCGGATCACTAGCTAGAGTGATAATTCCATTGGGTCCGGGCATATTGAGCTTCATGTACCCGTAATGGGGTATGGCTTGAAAGCATGCAAGCGCGTCCCGCCCTCGAAGGGTGTGGTATCCGCTGTTGAAAGGAGCCACTTAGAAGGTGATTTCTTCGGACCTGTAATTCTCTGGGGTGCCGAATACCACATCGAGTGTGATTTTTCCCGCACACCGTGCCTCCCGACTTGGGATAATTCCCCTGAAGGTTGTGCCGCTTTGTTCAATGCGGCTTTTGTCAATCTCCATCTTCTTGAGTGTTTCTTCGTAGATTAGGTTTAATCCGCTTCCATCGTCCATGAGTACTTTAGTGAGCCGAAAGCCGTCCACTATTGGGCTGAGGACTAGAGCGGCCGGCGCCCAGACGGACTGGAATTGGGCTTCGTCACTGGCATTGAAGGTTATAGCAGTGTCGTTCCACAGATTTATTTTTGCCACATGGAAAATTTCAATGGAGCTTCGATGCACTCGCTTGCACATATTGTTGAGGCGAAGGTCTCGAAGACCACCAGTACCGTATTGTGTTCCTTGGCGGGATGTGGTTCTGGTTTATGGTTCTCGAGGAGATCCTCGCCACTCTTAGCTACCTGCCGGAGTATCCAACATGCTCTAAGGCTATGGGTCGGCGTTGCATCCGGCGTGCTGTGAAGCTTACATGGCCCGTTGAGCCATTCTTCCAATACGGTTCCGCGCCCTGGGTCGGGTTTTGGTTTCTTGGGAATTGAGTTGGTCGACTTACGAGAGTTCGGACGTTTAGTTCGGACAAAGGTTCTGGTGAAGGCCGTACTATCCCAAAATTCGGTTTGGGTCTTCCAGGCAGTTTCCATCGCACAATACTTCTGTACTATGGTTGCCAAGTCCGTAAAGTGCACTATGTCACAGCGACTTTTAACATTAAGGAGTCCTTTGTTCGTGCAGTTTCTGCAGAAAAGAGAGACTACGTCCTCCTTGTGGCAGTCCTTAACCTTATTTAGAGCAAGGAGGAATCTGGCACAGTAACGGTGTACCGTCTCCTGGGGCTCCTGCCTGGTACGGAAGAGACGGTTTAAGTCCGAGCGGGCATCATTGGCTAAATCCGGATTCTGATCAGATCTGATGCCTGGGGGCACGGGAAGTACCGAGCCTGACAGTTCGGGATCTGGAGTATTACCTAATCCCTTTGGCCCAATGCCCGATTCTAAGTCCGGGACCTGGGTCATGTCTTCCTTTGAGTGGGTGTTTGGCTCACTGAGTTCAGTGATCCAGACATAATTCGTTCTCAAAGTCGAGGGGCGACCCACGTGTGGTTCCTCCACTACCGCTATCTCATGGGTGGCCGGCGGGGATCTAATGTCCCTCTGGTCGGGTTTAATCCCAATCCGGTCGTAGTTCGTAGTGACTCCCAAAGCGGCGATGTGATCCAAGAGCTCGTTAAGAGAGGAGAGTTCTATCGGATCCATCTGTTCGGCAAGCTCCGAATTGACATGAAGGTTATGTGTGATGACCTGAGAGGCCATCGTCGGCGCGATAGCCAATGGGGCGGTCATAATGAAGCCGCCAAGCCAGAGAGTCTGGCCTACAGCCAGTGCTCCCCCAGAAGTGATGTCGTCCTTGACAATGAGACAAGCCATCGAGCCTTTGCAGTGGCGACACAGAGGAACTCTCGATGAAAGCACCAATGTCGGTGTCAAAACCGGCTGATCTCGGGTAGGGGGTCCCGATCTATGCGTCTTAGGCTGATGGTAACAGGAAGCAAGGGACACAATGTTTACCCAAGTTCGGGCCCTCTCGATGGAGGTAAAACCCTACTTCCTGCTTGATTAATATTGAAGATATGAGTAGTACAAGAGTACATCTACCATGAGATCGTAGAAGCTAAACCCTAAGAGCTAGCCTATCATGGTATGATTGTAATTGTGATCGGACTTCTAAGGACCATCCTATCTGGTTTATATAGACACCGAAGAGCTAGGGTTTACATGGAGTCGGTTACAAGGAAGGAAACATAATATCCGGATCGCCAAGCTTGTCTTCCATGCAAAGGAGAGTCCCATCCGGGCACGAGCTGAAGTCTTGAGTCTTGTATCTTGACGCTTCTATAGTCCGGATGATGAATATAGTCCGGCTGTCTGGATACCCCCTTATCCAAGACTCCCTCACTAACCACAACATCAAGCATATGGGTCCATATCAACCCCTATCGAAGCAACGCATAAACTAGGGTTTAAGCTTCTCTCACTCTAGCAACCCATCATCTACTTATTACTTCCCTATGCCTTCCTCTAGGCCCAAATAATGGTGAAGTGTCATGTAGTCGACATTCACATAACACCACTAGAGGAAAGACAACATACATCTCATCAAAATATCGAACGAATACCAAATTCACATGACTACTAATAGCAAGACTTCACCCATGTCCTCAGGAACAAACGTAACTACTCACAAAGCATATTCATGTTCATAATTAGAGGAGTAATAATATGCATAAAGGATCTGCACATATGATATTCCACCAAGTAAACCAATTAGTATCAACTACATGGAGTAATCAATACTACTAGCAACCCATAGGTACCAATTTGTGGTTTTGATACAAGATTGGATACAAGAGATGAACTAGGGTTTTGAGAGGAGATGGTGCTGGTGAAGATGTTGATGGAGATCGACCCCCTCCCGATGAGAGGATCGTTGGTGATGACGTTGGTGAAGAGTTCACCCTCCCGGAGGGAAGTTTCCCTGGCAGAACAGCTCCGCCAGAGCCCTAGATTGATTCCGCCAAGGTTCCACCTCGTTGCGGCGGAGTTTTTCCAGGGAATGAGTGATGATATAGCAGAAGATGGACGCCGGAGGCCCACCAGGGAGCCCAGGAGATAGGGGGCCGCGCCCTACAGGGGGGGTGCCCCCTGTCTCCTGGACAGGGTGTGGGCCCCCTGGCCTTCACTCATAAATTCTTAATAAATCCAAAAAGTTGTTTCGTGAAGTTTCAGGACTTTTGGAGTTGTGCAGAATAAGTTTCCAATGTTTGCTCCTTTTGCAGCCAGAATTCCAGCTGCCGGCATTCCCCCTCTTCATGGTAAACCTTGTAAAATAAGAGAGAATAGCCATAAGTATTGAGATATAATGTGTAATAACAGCCCATAATGCAATAAATATTGATATAAAAGCATGATGCAAAATGGACGTATCAACTCCCCCATGCTTAGACCTCGCTTGTCCTCAAGCGGAAGCCGAGATCGAAAAATATGTCCGCATGTTCAGAGATAGAGGTGTCGATAAAAATAAAATACGGACATGAGGGCATCATGATCATTCTAATAACAGCAACCTATATAGATTTTGTCATATGATTTCCTATGCTCAAGTAATAAGCAATTCACAGTGTCAAGTATAGTTCATAAACTTCATTGGGAACTAACAAACTATAATCTCAGTCACTGAAGCAATTACAATTTATCGTAACATCAGAAAGAGTAAATAATAGAGCTTTTCAACAAGCTCACATACTCAACTATCTCGTAGTCTCCCATAATTGCTAACACTCACGCAATACTTATGGTTATAAAGTTTCAGCCGGACATTGAGAAAGATAGGGGCTTATTATGTTGCCTCCCGACGTATTCACCTTTAGGTGATGTCAACAATAATAGCCTATGCCAACTTACATCCAATTGGATATATGTATCATGATCTTTCAAACATGAGGAAAGGTGAAGATCACCTTGACTCAAGCATAAAGTAAAAACATACAGTAAAAGATAGGCCCTTCGTAGAGGGAAGTAGAGGTTGTCATGCGCATTTATGGTTGATGCACGAAATCTTAATGCAAAAGAACGCACTTTATATTGCCCCTTGTATGTGGACCTTTATTATGCAATCCGTTGCTTTTATTACTTCCACAACAAGTTCGTACAAAGCTTATTTTCTCTGCACTAATAAGTCATACATATTTAGAGAGCAATTTTTATTGCTTGCACCGATGACAACTTACTTGAAGGATCTTACTCAATCCATAGGTAGGTATGGTGGACTCTCATGGCAAAACTGGGTTTCAGGATATTTGGAAGCACAAGTAGTATCTCTACTTGGTGCAAGGAATTTGGCTAGCAAGAGGGGGAAAGGCAAGCTCTAAATGTTTGGAAGGTCAATGACAATATACTTTAACTGAGATGTCGGACAATATAAACCATTACGTTGTCTTCCTTGTCCAACATCAACTCTTTTAGCATGTCATACTCAATGAGTGCTTCACAATCATAAAAGATGTCCAAGATAATATATTTATATGTGAACCCATCTTTCGTTATCACTTCCATTTAATTGCAACGATGACCAAGGCTACGTTCATCAACTCTCAACAATTTTTATGCCTCATACTTTCTATGTGTGAAGTTATTACTATCCATAAGATCAATATGAACTCTTTTGTTCTTTCTAGCTACTTTCTCAAGATCATAGCAAAATAGCAAAGCCCTTGACTTAACACTAATCTTTATTATAGATAGCACACAGACTCCTTACATAAAGAGATCACAATGCAAAACTCAAAACTACTTGGAATGAAACTTCAATCTACAAGATCAAGATACTACTAAAAGGATCAAACTAAATAAAGCAGTAAAGATAGGAGCGTGATGGTGATACGATACCGAGGCACCTCCCCCAAGCTTGGCAGTTGCCAAGGGGAGTGCCCATACCCATATGATTATTTCCTCGGAGGTGATGGAGGTGGTGATGATGACGGTGGATAGTCGCACATCGAGCGTAAAATCTCCTCCAACTTACGGATAATGCCCTTGAGCCCAGCAATATGATCCTTCAACAAAATATTCTCCTGTGTGAGATACTTGTTCTGTATGCGGGCTAACTCAATCATCCTGAAAGCTTCAATCTCTGTTGGAGTGAAAAGGTTAGGTAAAGGTTGAGGGATGTCTTCTTCTTTCACCACCGGAATTTGAACCTCCATGGCTTTCTTGATCCCTTCATCCTTGTTGATCTCTTCTGGTTCCTCTCTTTTCAAATCTATCTTCAATAGCCAAGCATCCTTGTCTTCGTTGTTGGGGGAGGGAGAAGTCATGGCGCTCTAAATCTGCAACGGAAACAACTCGAAACGAAAACATAGGATATTTGCATGATACGGTGGTCAAAACCTTCGGGAGTATATATAATGAATTTTTACCGACCAAAATACTTAACATACAAGAAAACGGAGTTCGGGAGGCACACGAGGTGCCCACGAGACAGGGGGCGCGCCCTACAGGGGGGCGCGGCCTCCTCTCTCGTGGGAGCCTCGTGTCCCTTTTGGACTACTTCTTTCTTCCTAAAATTCTTAAATAATCCAAAACTGATAAAAATTTCCATTAGAGTTGTTTTGGAGTCGGTTTGCTTACCGTACCACGTACCTATGCCTTTTCGGAGTCTAGAACGTTCTGGAAAGTGTCTCTTATGTATTCCTCAGGGGTTATGGTTTCAATAATATTAGTTTCAACATTGATAGGATTACCTGAAATATAATGTTTAATTCTTTGACCGTTTACCTCCCTCGGATTTGTGCCTTCGAAGTTGTTGATTTTTATAGCACCAGAACGATAAACCTCCTCGATAATGTAGGGACCTTCCCATTTTGAGAGAAGTTTTCCTGCAAAAAATCTTAAACGAGAGTTGAATAATAACACATAATCTCCTACGTTAAACTCATGCTTTTGTATCCTCTTATCATGCCAGCATTTGACTTTTTCTTTGAAAAGCTTGGCATTCGCATATGCTTGGGTTCTCCATTCATCAAGTGAGCTAATATCAAACAACCTCTTCTCACCGGCAAGTTTGAAGTCATAATTGTGCTCTTTAATAGCCCAATATGCTTTATGTTCAGGTTCAAGAGGTAAATGACATGCTTTTCCATAAACCATCTTATATGGAGACATACCCATAGGATTTTTGTATGCAGTTCTATAGGCCCATAATGCATCATCAAGTTTTTTGGACCAATTCTTTCTAGATCTATTCACAGTCTTTTGCAAAATTAATTTGAGCTCTCTATTGCTCAACTCTACTTGACCACTAGACTACGGGTGATAAGGAGATGTGATTCTATGATTGACATCATACTTAGCAAGCATCTTACAAAAAGCACCATGAATAAAGTGTGAACCACCATCAGTCATAAGATATCTAGGGACTCCAAACCTCGGAAAAATAACTTCTTTAAGCATTTTAATAGAAGTGTTATGATCAGCACTACTAGTTGGAATAGCTTCTACCCACTTAGTAACGTAATCAATAGCAACTAAAATATGTGTATATCCATTGGAGGCAGGAAAAGGTCCCATATATTCAAAGCCCCAAACATCAAACGGTTCAATAACAAGAGAATAATTCATAGGTATTTCTTGATGTCTACTAATTTTACCTATTCTTTGACATTCATCACAGGATAAGACCAACTTGCGAGCATCTTTGAAGAGAGTAGGCCAATAAAAACCAGATAGTAGTACCTTGTGTGCAGTTCTATCTCCAGCGTGGTGTCCTCCATAAGATTCAGAGTGACACTTGCGTAGGATTTCTTCCTGTTCATGCTTAGGAACACAACATCTAATAATACCATCAACTCCTTCTTTATAAAGGTGTGGATCATCCCAGAAGTAATGTCTTAAATCATGAAAGAACTTTTTCTTTTGCTGGTATGTGAAACTAGGCGGTATATATTTAGCAACAATGTAATTAGCATAATCAGCATACCAAGGAGTAGTACGAGAAGCATTGACAACCGCTAATTGTTCATCAGGAAAACTATCATTAATAGGCAGTGGGTCATCAAGAACATTCTCTAACCTAGACAAGTTGTCTGCAACGGGGTTCTCAGCTCCCTTTCTATCAATAATATGCAAGTCAAATTCTTGGAGCAAGAGAACCCATCTAATGAGTCTAGGCTTAGCATCTTTCTTTTCCATAAGATATTTAAAGCAGCATGATCAGTGTGAATAGTAACTTTGGAATCAACAATATAAGGTCTAAACTTATCACATGCAAACACAACTGCTAAGAACTCTTTTTTAGTAGTAGCATAATTTCTCTAGGCAGATCAAGAGTCTTACTAGTATACTGGATACCATTCAATTTCTTATCGACTCTTTGCCCTAAAACAGCACCTACATCATAATCACTAGCATTGGACATAATTTCAAAATGTAAATTCCAATCAGCTGGCTGAACAATAGGTGCTGTGATCAAAGCTTTCTTAAGTGTTTCAAATGCTTCTACACAATCATCATCAAAGACAAAAGGAATATCTTTTT
Source organism: Triticum dicoccoides (assembly GCF_002162155.2). Taxonomy (NCBI): domain Eukaryota; kingdom Viridiplantae; phylum Streptophyta; class Magnoliopsida; order Poales; family Poaceae; genus Triticum; species Triticum dicoccoides. The sequence goes on along the minus strand of NC_041381.1, from coordinate 102,109,324 downwards.
GCAATAAATTAGTCAGAGGCCTAGAGATTTTAGAAGAGTCCTTAATGAACCTCCAATAAAAGCCGGCATGACCAAGGAAACTTCTTATACCTTTTATGTCCTTGGGACATGGCATATTTTCAATAGCATCAACTTTAGCTTTATCAACTTCAATACCTCTCTCGGAGATCTTGTGCCCCAAGACAATGCCTTCATTAACCATAAAGTGACACTTTTCCCAATTCAGTATGAGACTAGTGTCTTCACATCTCTGCAAAACTCGATCAAGGTTGCTCAAACAATCATCAAAAGAGGATCCATAGACGGAGAAGTCATCCATGAATACCTCACAAATCTTTTCACAAAAATCAGAGAATATAGCCATCATGCATCTTTGCAAGGTAGCAAGTGCATTACATAAACCAAAAGGCATACGTCTATAAGCAAAAGTACCAAAAGGGCAAGTAAAAGTAGTTTTAGATTGATCCTTCGCGGACACAGGTATTTGAGAGAAGCCAGAATAACCATCTAGAAAGCAAAAATGTGTGTGTTTGGATAGCCTTTCTAGCATTTGATCAATAAAACGTAAAGGGTAATGATCTTTCTTAGTAGCTTTATTTAGCTTACGGAAATCAATTACCATCCTATAGCCTGTAATAATTCTTTGCGGGATCAATTCATCTTTGTCATTAGGAAGAACGGTAATACCTCCCTTTTTAGGGACACAATGGACAGGGCTTACCATTCACTATCAGCAACGGGATAAATAATACCTGCCTCAAGGAGTTTTAGAATCTCCTTTCTTACCACTTCCTTCATTTTATGATTTAATCGTCTTTGAGGAACTCTAACTGGTTTGGCATCTTTCTCCACTGAAATTTTGTGTTGGCATAATGTGGGACTAATGCCCTTAAGATCGTCCAGAGCATATCCAATAGCATCTCGGTGTTTCTTCAGAGTTTTCAATAATCTTTCTTCTTCTTTCTTTGAAAGGTTAGCACTAATAATAACAGGATATATTTCTTTTTCATCAAGATAAGCATACTTGAGATTATCAGGTAAGGGTTTGAGTTCAAACATAGGATCACCCTTGGGTGGAGGGGGATCCCCAAGAATTTCAACAGGAAGGTTATGTTTTAGCATAGGTTCTTGTTTAAGGAACACTTCATCTATCTCTTCCCTTTCCTTCATAAACACATTGTTTTCATGGTCTAACAAATATTGTTCTAACGGATCCGTTGGAGGAACATCAATGGAAGCAAGACCAATAATTTCATCCTTATTAGGTGGTTCCCTTTCACGAGGTTGTCTACTAAGCTTAGCGAAATTAAACTCATGAGACATACCATCTATGCCAATAGTGACAATATTCTTTTCACAATTAATCTTAGCACTTGCAGTATTCAAGAAGGGTCTACCAAAAATAATGGGACAAAAATCATCTTGTGGGGAACCAAGAACAAGAAAATCAGCAGGGTATTAAATCTTCCCACACAGGACTTCAACATCTCTAACAATCCCAATAGGTTTAATGGTGTCCCTAGTAGCAAGCTTAATAGTAACATCAATGTCTTCTAATTCAACATGTGCAATATCGTGCATAATTTCTTTATAAAGATCATAAGGTATAGCATTAGCACTAGCACCCATATCACATAAGCCATGATAACAATGATCTCCTATTTTAACAGAAATAACGGGCGTGCCTACAACGGGTCTACGTGTCTTAGTATCGGGTCTAGCAATATTAGCAGTTTCACCCAAGAAAGAGATAACATGCCCATCTAAATCCTCATCCAAGAGATCTTTAATCATAGCAATACCAGGTTTAACATTAATTTTCTTAGGAGGTGTATAAGTCCTAGTATTACTCTTACGAACAACAGTCGAAGCTTTAACATGATCTTTTATCCTAACAGGAAAAGGAGGTTTTTCAACATAAGCAGTAGGAATAATAGGATCACTATATGTAATAGTCTTTTCTTCGACTGTAATAGGTGCAACTAATTTCACTTCAACAGGAGGATTATATTTAAACCACTTCTCTTTAGGGAGATCAACGTGAGTAGAAAAAGTTTCACAAAAAGTAGCTACTATCTCAGAGTCAAGTCCATACTTAGAGCTAAATCAACGGAAAGCATCGGTATCCATAAAAGATTTAACACAATCGAACTTAGGTGTCATACCTAACTCCTTACCATCGTCGGAACCCCAATATTCAGAGTTGCGTTTAATTCTTTCCAATAAATCCCATTTGAAATCAATAGTCTTCAGTATATAGGAACCCGCACAGGAAGTATCGAGCAGGTTGTGATTATCAAGAGAAAGCCGAGCATAAAAATTCTGAATAATCATTTCCCGAGAGAGCTCATGATTGGGGCATGAATATAACATTGACTTAAGCCTCCCCCAAGCTTGAGCGATGCTTTCTCCTTCGCAAGGCCAGAAATTATATATGTAATTACGATCATGATGAACAAGATGCATAGGATAGAACTTCTGGTGAAATTCCAACTTCAATCGTTTATAATTCCAAAATCTCGTATCATCACATAGCCTATACCATGTCATTGCATCTCCCTTCAAAGATAAAGGGAAGAACTTCCTTTTGACAACATCATCGGGGATACCTGCAAGCTTAAATAATCCACAAACTTCATCCACAAAGATAAGATGTAAATCGGGATGCAATGTTCCATCTTCTGCAAAAGGATTAGCTAGCAGTTTTTCTATCATACCCGAAGGAATCTCGAAGTGAATATTTTCTTAAGGTTCAGTAGGTTGAGGAGAATCTCTTTGCTCTTCTGGTTGGGGTGAAGATACCCCAAACAAACCCTTCAAAGAATTAGTTTCCATAGTCACAAGTAACAGAAAATTTCAGCACACTATATAAGTGTTTCCTTACCAAGTTCCACTCACCAAAAGCGCTACACTCCCCGGCAACGGCGCCAGATGACCCATAAGTGTGGGGGATCTATCATAGTCCTTTCGATAAATAAGAGTGTCGAACCCAACAAGGAGCAGAAGGAAATGATAAGCAGTTTTCAGTAAGGTTTTCTCTGCAAGCACTGAAATAGTAGGTAATAGATAGTTTTGTGATAAGATAAATAGTAACGAGCAAAAAGTAAATAAAGTAAATAAAGTGCAGCAAGGTGGCCCAATCCTTTATGTAGCAAAGGATAAGCCTGGACAATTCTAATAATGAGAAAGGAGCTCCCGAGGACACATTGGGAATTATCGTCAACCTAGTTTCATCACGTTCGTAAGATTCGCGTTCGGTACTTTGATAATTTGATATATGGGTGGACCGGCACTTGGGTACTGCCCTAACTTGGACAAGCATCCCACTTATGATTAACCCCTATTGCAAGCATCCGCAACTACAAAAAGGAGTATTAAGGTAAACCTAACCACAACATTAAACATATGGGTCCATATCAACCCCTAACGAAGCAACGCATAAACTAGGGTTTAAGCTTCTGTCACTCTAGCAACCCATCATCTACTTATTACTTCCCTATGGCTTCCTCTAGGCCAAAATAATGGTGAAGTGTCATGTAGTCGACGTTCACATAACACCACTAGAGGAAAGACAACATACATCTCATCAACATATCGAACGAATACCAAATTCACATGACTACTAATAGCAAGACTTCACCCATGTCCTCAGGAACAAACGTAACTACTCACAAGGCATATTCATGTTCATAATCAGAGGAGTAATAATATGCATAAAGGATCTGAACATATGATCTTTCACCAAGTAAACCAATTAGTATCAACTACAAGGAATAATCAACACTACTAGCAACCCACAGGTACCAATTTGTGGTTTTGATACAAGATTGGATACAAGAGATGAACTAGGGTTTTGAGAGGAGATGGTGCTGGTGAAGATGTTGATGGAGATTGACCCCCTCCCGATGAGAGGATCGTTGGTGATGATGTTGGTGATGATTTCCCCCTCCCGGAGGGAAGTTTCCCTGGCAGAATAGCTCCGCCAGAGCCCTAGATTGATTCCGCCAAGGTTCTGCCTCGTGGCGGCGGAGTTTCGTCCCGTAAGATTGCCCCCGATTTTTTTCCAGAGAAAGAGTGATTATATAGGTGAAGATGGACGCCGGAGGCCCACCAGGGGGCCCAGGAGATAGGGGGCCGCGCCCTACAGGGGGGGGGGCGCCCCCTGTCTCCTGGACAGGGTGTGGGCCCCCTGGCCTATTTCTTTCGCTCATAAATTCTTAATAAATCCAAAAAGTTGTTTCATGGAGTTTCAGGACTTTTGGAGTTGTGCAGAATAGGTTTCCAACGTTTGCTCCTTTTCCAGCCAGAATTCCAGCTGTCGGCATTCCCCCTCTTCATGGTAAACCTTGTAAAATAAGAGAGAATAGACATAATGTTGGGGAACGTTGCAGAAAATAAAAAAATTCTACGCTTCACCAAGATCAATCTATGGAGTCATCTAGCAACGAGAGAGAGGAGTGCATCTACATACCCTTGTAGATCGTGAGCGGAAGCGTTCAAGAAACCGGGTTGATGGAGTCGTACTCGTCGTGATCCAAATCACCGAAGATCCTAGTGCCGAACGGACGGCACCTCCGCGTTCAAAACACGTACGGTTGGGGAAGACGTCTCCTCCTTCTTGATCCAGCAAGGGGGAAGGAGAGGTTGATGGAGATCCAGCAGCACGACAGCGTGGTGGTGAAAGTAGCGGGGATCTCGGCAGGGCTTCGCCATGCTCAGCGAGAGGGAGAGGTGTTACGGCGGGAGAGGGAGGCGCCAGGGGCTAGGGTACGCAGCCCTCCCTCCCCCCTCTTTATATAGGGGGCCCTGGGGGGGCGCCGCCCCCTAGAGATCCAATCTCAAAGGGGGGGGGCAAAGGGGGGGACTTGCCCCCCCAAGTCAGCTGGGGCACCCCCCACCCCCAGGGTTTCCAACCCTAGGCGCAGGGGAAGGTCCGAGGGGGTGTGGTGGGCTGGTTCCCTTCCCACTTCATCCCATAGGGCCCTCCGGGATAGGTGGCCTCACCCGGTGGAACCCCGGGACCCTTTCGGTGGTCCCGGTACAATACCGGTGACGACTGAAACTTTCCTGGTGGCCGAAACTGCACTTCCCATATATAAATATTTACCTCCGGACCATTCTGGAACTCCTCATGACATCCAGGATCTCATCCGGGACTCCGAACAACTTTCGGATTACCGCATACTAATATCTCTACAACCCTAGCGTCACCGGACCTTAAGTGTCTAGACCCAATGGGTTCGGGAATCACGCAGACATGACCAAGACAGCTCTCCGGCCAATAACCAACAGCGGGATCTGGATACCCATGTTGGCTCCCACATATTCCATGATGATCTCATCGAATGAACCACGATGTCGAGGATTCAAGTAACCCCGTATACAATTCCCTTTGTCAATCGGTACGTTACTTGCCCGAGATTCGATCGTCGGTATCCCAATACCTCGTTCAATCTCGTTACCGGAAAGTCACTTTGCTCGTACCGTAATGCATGATCCCGTGACCAACCACTTGGTCACATTGAGCTCATTATGATGATGCATTACCGAGTGGGCCCAGAGATACCTCTCCATCATACGGAGTGACAAATCCCAGTCTCAATCCGTGTCAACCCAACAGACACTTTCGGGGATACCTGTAGTATACCTTTATAGTCACCCAGTTACGTTGTTACGTTTGGTACACCCAAAGCACTCCTACGGTATCCGAGAGTTACACGATCTCATGGTCTAAGGAAATGATAATTGACATTGGAAAAGCTCTAGCAAATGAACTACATGATCTTGTGCTATGCTTAGGATTGGGTCTTGTCCATCACATCATTCTCCTAATGATGTGATCCCGTTATCAATGACATCCAATGTCCATAGTCAGGAAACCATGACTATCTGTTGATCAACGAGCTAGTCAACTAGAGGCTCACCAGGGACATGTTGTGGTCTATTTATTCACACATGTATTATGATTTCCGGAAAACACAATTATAGCATGAATAATAGACAATTATCATGAACAAGGAAATATAATAATAATCATTTTATTATTGCCTCTAGGGCATATTTCCAACAATCTCCGACTTGCACGAGAGTCAATAATCTAGTTACATTGTGATGAATCGAACACCCATAGTGTTCTGGTGTTGATCATGTTTTGCTCGCGGAAGAGGTTTAGTCAACGGATCTGTAACATTCAGATCTGTATGCACTTTGCAAATATCAATGTCTCCATCTTGAACATTTTCAAAAATGGATTTGAAGCGACGCTTGACGTGCCTGGTCTTCTTGTGAAACCTGGGCTCCTTGGCAAGGGTAATAGCTCCAGTGTTGTCACAGAAGAGAGTGATCGGCCCTGACGCATTGGGTATGACTCCTAGGTCGGTGATGACCTCCTTCATCCATATTGCTTCATGCACTGCCTCCGAGGCTGCCATGTACTCTGCTTCACATGTAGATCCTGCCATGACGCTTTGCTTGCAACTGCACCAGCTTACTGCCCCACCATTCAAAATATACACGTATCCGGTTTGTGACTTAGAGTCATCCAGATCTGTGTCGAAGCTAGCGTCGACGTAACCCTTTACGACGAGCTCTTCGTCACCTCCATAAACGAGAAACATATCCTTAGTCCTTTTCAGGTACTTCAGGATATTCTTGACCGTTGTCCAGTGTTCCATGCCGGGATTACTTTGGTAACTTCTTACGGCAAGGTTTACATCAGGTCTGGTACACAGCATGGCATACATAATAGACCTATAGCCGAGGCATAGGGGATGACACTCATCTTTTCTCTATCTTCTGCCGTGGTCGGGCATTGAGCGAAGCTCAATTTCACACCTTGCAACACAGGCAAGAACCCCTTCTTGGACTGATCCATATTGAATTTCTTCAATATCTTATCAAGGTATGTGCTTTGTGAAAGACCTATGAGGCGTCTCGATCTATCTCTATAGATCTTGATGCCTAATATGTAAGCAGCTTCTCCGAGGTCCTTCATTGAAAAACACTTATTCAAGTAGGCCTTAATGTTGTCCAAAATTTCTATATCATTTCCCATCAAAAGTATGTCATCTACATATAATATGAAAAATGCTACAGAGCTCCGACTCACTTTCTTGTAAACGCAGGCTTCTCCATAAGTCTTCATAAACCCAAATGGATCGCTGGAGCTTGCATACATTGTTAGCATTCTTAGGATCGACAAAACCTTCCGGCTGCATCATATACAGTTCTTCCTTAAGATAGCCGTTAAGGAATGCCGTTTTGACGTCCATTTGCCATATCTCATAATCATAGTATGCGACAATTGCTAACATGATTCGGACGGACTTCAGCTTCGCTAAGGGAGAGAAAGTCTCATCGTAGTCAACTCCTTGAACTTGCCGATAACCCTTAGCAACAAGTCGAGCTTTATAGATGGTTACATTACCATCCGCGTCCGTCTTCTTCTTAAAGATCCATTTGTTTTCTACTGCTCGCCGATCATCGAGCAAGTCTGTCAAAGTCCATACTTTGTTTTCATACATGGATCCTATCTCGGGTTGCATGGCTTCAAGCAATTTGTTGGAATCTGGGCCCTCCATCGCTTCTTCATAGTTTGAAGGTTCACCGTTGTCTAACAACATTATTTCCAGGACAAGGTTGCCATACCATTCTGGTGTGGAACGTGTCCTTGTGGACCTACGAAGTTCAGTAGCAACTTGATCCGAAGTACCTTGATCATCATCATTAACTTCCTCTCTAGTCGGTGCAGGCACCACAGGAACATCTTCCTGAGTTGTGCTACTTTCTGGTTCAAGAGGCAGTACTTCATCGAGTTCTACTTTCCTCCCACTTATTTCCTTCGAGAGAAACTCTTTCTCCAGAAAGGACCCATTCTTGGCAACGAAAATCCTGCCTTCGGATCTTAGGTAGAAGGTATACCCAATGGTTTCCTTAGGGTATCCTATGAAGACGCATTTTTCCGATTTGGGTTCGAGCTTATCAGGTTGAAGCTTCTTAACATAAGCATCACATCCCTAAACTTTTAGAAACGACAGCTTAGGTTTCTTCCCAAACCATAATTCATACGGTGCTGTCTCAATGGATTTAGACGGTACCCTATTTAAAGTGAATGTAGCTGTCTCTAGAGCGTATCCCCAAAATGATAGCGGTAAATCAATGAGTGGCGTCATAGATCGCAACATATCCAATAGAGTGCGATTACGACGTTCGGACACACCATTACGCTGAGGTGTTCCAGGCGGCGTGAGTTGTGAAATGATTGCACATTTCCATAAGTGCGTACCAAATTCGTGACTTAAATATTCTCCTCCACGATTTGATTGTAAGAACTTTATTTTTCGGTCACGTTGATTCTCTACCTCATTCTGAAATTCCTTGAACTTTTCAAAGGTCTCAGACTTGTGTTTCATCAAGTAAACATACCCATACCTACTCAAGTCATCAGTGAGGGTGAGAACATAACGATAGCCACCGCGAGCCTCAACTCTCATTGGACCGCACACATCAGTATGTATAATTTCCAATAAGTTGGTTGCTCGCTCCATTGTTCTGGAGAACAGAGTCTTGGTCATTTTACCCATGAGGCATGGTTCGCACGTGCTAAATGATTCAAAATCCAGAGACTCCAAAAGTCCATCTGTATGGAGCTTCTTCATGCGTTTGACACCAATGTGGCCAAGGCGGCAGCCATAGATATGTGGGACTATCATTATCAATATTACATCTTTTGGTATTCACACTATGAATATGTGTAACTTCACATTCGAGATTCATTAAGAATAAACCATTGACCAGCGGGGCATGACCATAAAACATATCTCTCATATAAATAGAACAACCATTATTCTCGGATTTAAATGAGTAGCCATCTCATATTAAACAAGATCCAGATACAATGTTCATGCTCAAAGCTGGCACTAAATAACAATTATTGAGGTTTAAAACTAATCCCGTAGGTAAATGTAGAGGTAGCGTGCCGACGGCGATCACATCGACCTTGGAACCATTCCCGACGCGCATCGTCACCTCGTCCTTCGCTAGTCTCCGCTTATTCCACAACTCCTGTTTTGAGTTACGAATATGAGCAACCGCACCGGTATCAAATACCCAGGAGCTACTACGAGTATTGGTAAGGTACACATCAATTACATGTATATCACATATACCTTTGGTGTTGCCGGCCTTCTTGTCCGCTAAGTACTTGGGGCAGTTCCGCTTCCAGTGTCCGCTTCCCTTGCAATAAAAGCACCCAGTCTCAGGTTTGGGTCCATGCTTTGGCTTGTTCTCGGCAACTGGATTACCGGGCGCGGCAACTCCCTTGCCATCCTTCTTGAAGTTCTTTTTACCCTTGCCTTTCTTGAAACTAGTGGTTTTATTGACCATCAACACTTGATGTTCCTTTTTGATTTCCACCTCCGCTGATTTCAGCATTGAAAATACCTCAGGAATAGTTTTCACCATCCCCTGCATATTGTAGTTCATCACAAAGCTCTTGTAGCTAGGTGGGAGCGACTGAAGGATTCTCAAGCTCCGGACCCATCTAGGACATATGCTCTTTTGGCAGCTATGAGGATGATCCTCAAGCTCCGGACCCAGTCCGTATAGTTGCTGCCATCGTCTTTCAGCTTGGTTTTCTCTAGGAACGCGTTGAAGTTGAGGGCAACATTAGCGTGGGCCATTTGATCCACAAGACATATTGCAAAAGTTTTAGACTAAGTTCATGATAATTAAGTTCATCTAATCAAATTATTTAATGAACTCCCACTCAGATAGACATCCCTCTAGTCATCTAAGTGATCCATGATCCGATTCAACTAGGCCGTGTCCGATCATCACGTGAGACGGACTAGTCATCATCGGTGAATATCTTCATGTTGATCGTATCTTCTATACGACTCATGTTCGACCTTTCGGTCTCTTGTGTTCCGAGGCCTTGTCTGTACATGCTAGGCTCGTCAAGTCAACCTAAGTGTTTTGCATGTGTAAATCTGGCTTACACCCATTGTATGTGAACTTTAGGATCTATCACACCCGATCATCACGTGGTGCTTCGAAACAACGAACTTTCGCAATGGCGCACAGTTAAGGGGAACACTTTCTTGAAATTATTATGAGGGATCTTCTTATTTACTACCGTCGTTCTAAGCAAATAAGACGCAAAAGCATGATAAACATCACATGCAATCAAATAGTGACATGATATGGCCAATATCATTTTTTGCTCCTTTTGATCTCCATCTTCGGGGCGCCATGATCATCATTGTCACCGGCATGACACCATGATCTCCATCATCGTGTCTCCATGAAGTTGTTCGCCAACTATTACTTCTACTACTATAGCTAACGGTTTAGCAAAGAAGTAAAGTAATTACATGGCGTTATTCCATGACACGCAGGTCATACAATAAATAAAGACAACTCTTATGGCTCCTGCCGGTTGTCATACTCATCGACATATAAGTCGTTATTCTTATTACAGGAACATGATCAATCTCATACATCACATATAATTCATTCATCACATCCTTTTGGCCATATCACATCACAAGGCATATGCTGCAAAAACAAGTTAGACGTCCTCTAATTGTTGTTGCAAGTTTTACGTGGCTGCTATAGGGCTCTAGCAAGAACCATTCTTACCTACATCAAAACCACAACGTGATATGCCAATTTATATTTACCCTTCATAAGGACCCTTTTCATCGAATCCGATCCGATTAAAGTGGGAGAGACAGACACCCGCTAGCCACCTTATGCAACTAGTGCATGTCAGTCGGTGGAACCTGTCTCACATAAGCGTACGTGTAAGGTTGGTCCGGGCCGCTTCATCCCATGGTGCCACTGAAACAAGATAAGACTAGTAGTGGCAAGTAAATTGACAAAATCTACGCCCACAACAAAATTGTGTTCTACTCGTGCATAGAAACTATGCATAAACCTAGATCATGATGCCACTGTTGGGGAACCTTGCAGAAAATAAAAAATTTCTACGCTTCACCAAGATCAATCTATGGAGTCATCTAGCAACAAGAGAGAGGAGTGCATCTACATACCCTTGTAGATCGCGAGCGGAAGCGTTCAAGAGAACGGGGTTGATGGAGTCGTACTCGTCGTGATCCAAATCATTGAAGATCCTAGTGCCGAACGGACGGCACCTCCGCATTCAACACACGTACGGTTGGGGAAGACGTCTCCTCCTTCTTGATCTAGAAAGGGGGAAGGAGATGTTGATGGAGATCCAGCAGCATGACGAAGTGGTGGTGGAAGTAGCAGGGATCTCGGCAGGGCTTCGCCAAGCTCAGCGAGAGGGAGAGGTGTTACGGGGGAGAGGGAGGC